>NC_085867.1:30502219-30519719 GCF_034702125.1 Engraulis encrasicolus | reverse complement strand
CGAGGTATGGACGTAAGGTAACCCTTACAATTGTAGTAATGTACTGTGCGTACGTGTTGGTCAGCATGCAAGCATGCTCATCACATTCAGCATTCAGGATCTGTCAATCATCACCATTTCTCTGTTCCTCAGACTCTCTCTCTTTCTCTTTCTCTCTCTCTCTCTCTCTCTCTCTCTCTCTCTCTCTCTCTCTCTCTCTCTCTCTCTCTCTCTCTCTCTCTCTCTCTCTCGCTCTCTCTCTCTCTCGCTGTGTTTCTCATGGTCTCCATGTCTGTCTTGCTCGGTCTCCTATCACCTAACAAACATTATATTTACCGGTATATAAATCGCCCTCTTCATTCACATGTCTTGTCTGCCTGGCGTCTTGTCCCGCAGGAGGCTGACGAGAGCTTGAACTTCGAGGAGCAGATCCTGGAGGCGGCCAAGTCCATCGCCGCCGCCACCAGTGCGCTGGTCAAAGCCGCCTCGGCCGCCCAGAGGGAGCTGGTGGCCCAGGGCAAGGTGAGGCTCACAGTTGTCACAACCCCAACTCAATGCTGCTCCTGAATTTCCCCCTGGGGATCAATAAAGTTACTCTACTCTACTCTACTCAATACATACACACCCACACACACCTACATATAATATATGTATAAATATATATATAAAAAAGTATTGTTATTATTATAATAATAATAATAATAATAATAATAATAATAATAATAATAATAATAATAATAATTATTATTATTATTATTATTATTATTATTATTATTATTATTATAAAGGCCCGGACATCTCATGTATCTCATGGGAGCAAGACCAAAATGAAATATAAAAAATGAAGACTAAGTAAGCTTCCATAGAGTCAATGGACACATCTCACAACTCTCTACAGTGCCGTGCCGTCATTACCTTATACATTAATTTATACTGTTAATATATAGTATACAAGAATATATATCAATTTAAACTTTCCTCCACTCTTCCCTCCATCCCTTTTTTGTTTCTTGCCTAATCTCTCTCTCTCTCTCTCTCTCTCTCTCTCTCTCTCTCTCTCTCTCTCTCTCTCTCTCTCTCTCTCTCAGGTTGGAGCCATCCCTGCCAACGCCGTGGACGATGGCCAGTGGTCGCAGGGTCTCATTTCTGCTGTAAGTTTCCGCTCGAAAAAACTAACTAGCTGCTAAATTTCTAGCATACCCCATCTCATTGCTCGCGCTAGTTCAGGCTGGTACAGAGAAAGGGACACCAAACCAATAATTAGAGAGGCTGGATGTGTATTTATAACTTAACAGATGTACAGTCTGTGGAGAGAACAGCAGTGGACAGAAATATCACAGACGTGACATTGTAATTACAGTGACTTGCCTAAAAAAAGTTCGTAGCGTTGTAGACTATAAGTCAGTGGCTTAACTGAGTGCTAATTCTACTGAGTTTTCTATCAATTGGCATGAGCTCAATTTTGTTTATTTTTAACTGCCTCTGTGGTGTTAGAATGTGCTAATGAAGCAATGAGTGCTATCCTTTAATGTATTTTGATTAATGATTAGGCTGATTGATGATGAGGGCTACACTTCAGAAAGGCTACACCGCCAGTATTCAGGGACTGTAACCAATACCCTGTAAATAAAAGTGTCAGCTAAGTGTAATGTAATGTAATGTAAGGAAATGTAATGTAATGCTGTCTCAGTCAGACCTTAACTACGTGTAAGATCTTCAGGTTTTATTGTGTGTGTTTTTCATCACTCCCTCTAGGCACGTATGGTCGCTGCTGCCACAAACAACCTGTGCGAGGCGGCTAACTCGGCGGTGCAGGGTCACGCTAGCGAGGAGAAGCTGGTCTCCTCAGCCAAGCAGGTGTCCGCCTCCACTGCCCAGCTCCTGGTGGCCTGCAAGGTCAAGGCGGACCAGGACTCCCAGACCATGAAGAGGCTCCAGGTCAGTGGCTGAGCAGTCTGGGGACAGGGACGGAACTATAGTGGGTGGGTGGGTTTTCAACCAGAACACCGGATTTCCTGGTCAGAATGGCCAATCAGAAACACCTTCTTCATATCATGATCAGCATGATATTGAGTAGACATGTCTGATTAGCCATTCCGACCAGGAAATCCAGTAATCTGGTCGCAAACTGATGGTTGAACATGTTTCAAGTCCGTTAAACCATGCTCTATCCATAAAATGTACAGCACCTGCCCTGAAGTGGCGAGAGGCAGGTCCTAATTGGTGAAGACCACATTCTGTCCTCCTCTAATCTTCTCTTGCCCCCAAAGAGAGAAGAGCAAAACAACCACATGTTGAGTTAAAAATCACCAGGCTTTGTTGCTTCCGTTCCGCCATGACGCCCATTGTCTTTGATGTCCATTTTTACTTCTGTGAAACTCATCCTGTTGTCTTGTCTTCCTGTTTGCCTGTCTGTGGCCCGTCAACAATAAAAGGTGTGGTGTGACTGACTGCTGTGCTAACTCTGGCATAGAGCAAAAGCTGCTGCTCAACAATAGCCAGGAGAGGGCTGAATGCTAAAGCTAACGCTAGCCAGGGCCAAGAATAGGTGATGGCCTCTTGTTTCTAGTGTTACACATGGCTGTTCGTATGTGTCCAGCTGTCACCTTGGTTTTTAGTTGGGCTAAATTTAGAAGCTACCCAAGCTCTCTGGGCCACTGTCTATTAAGCAGGNGGGGGGGGCGTTATGTTTCAGTACAATGAAGTACAACTGTGCTTCTCTCATTGCTCATTGGCATCATTGGCTTCAGTGACAGTCCAGCCTCCCCTTAGGTATTAGCGGTTGTTTTTAGCCCTGACTGTGATCTCACAATTTGGGCGAGTTTGTGAAGTCGGCTGCGGGAAGGGGTTGCCAGCTGTCTGTGAAAAAGATATGGAACACTTCATTGTTGCGGTGGTTCTGGGGGTCCTCCCCCATACATGCAATTTCCTGCATTTTTACCAAATTGTGACCCGTTTCAGCTCAACACGGAACCGTACTTTTATTTCTAAATACAGGACAAGTCTGTATTTCAAGGGACAGCTGGCAACCTTAGATGCGGAGCAACTGCACTCCTCCAAACCAGGTTCTTGTCTACGTATATCGTCCATCCCCTAGCAAAAACAAGGAGGAGCCCTCCAATTCATAGTTATAGTGTAGGCTTCTTGGGGGGAAATAGCATGACATGACATCTGTAGATCTGTATCAGTTAATATAGAGTATTATACACTAAGTTTTGTCATGTCAAGTCAACAAAGAGTAGGACCAATGCTATGAGTGTTAAGTTTGACTCCCAAGTGTTGAATTAACACTGTAAAATTCCATGTGTATCTATTGCAGCCTAGCAGACAGCGCTAGCTCCATGGAAATGAAAATGATGCTACTGCCTGCCTGCCTTCCTAGCATCCTTCTAGCCGCAGCGGCCCCGAGGGACGTCTCCCGTTCGCCTGCTCGCTCAGCTCCACTCGACGCAAGATATTAGATTCTACCTCCCTCAATATTCCCTGCTCTGCTCGAGTCTTAATTCTCCCCGCGTAGCCTAGCTACCGTGTAGCACAGCTGCTCCCTAGGTAAAGCCCGCCTCTTCTCTTCCCCAGATTAGGTTTCTCGCCCGCCTGTCCCCTCACCTGCATCACCTCACAAATATCGGAGTTGTCAGTGGAAACTGTAGCCCTCTCCTCTCTCATCCCCTCCCCTCTCGCATTCGCACCAGAGAGTTTTAATTACCGCTAAACGGCGGAGGAAGCTGAATCAAGAGTTATGATAGGGGACTGCTCAGACAGGCTGCTTAGTGGAGAGATCAAGCTCACTTGATCACTTGAAATGTTATTTCTTCAGGTGTGAGAAGTTTCTGAGATGTGGGTGGGTGGGTGGTTGTGCACGTTTGTTTTTGTGTGTGGGTGTGCCTGTGTGCATCTCGGGTGAAGAGAAAGCGACAGGTGGTCCAGTGGTCTAATGCAGGAAGCTTAATGGAGCCTAACAAAACCAACTTGACATAGCTAATGTCATATTTCAGTAGTATTATTAGATTGTCTGAGCGTTGTCTGAGAATACTGTGTCTACTATACAGTGCCCTCCATTATTATTGGCACCCCTGGTTGAGATGTGTTTTTTAGCTTACAATTATTATTATTTTTCTCTAAATAATATGGGACCTTAATGGAAAAAAAAGAGAAAAATCCAACCTTCAATACAAGTGCATTTATTCAGTGGGGAAAAAATCCAACATAAATAAATAATTATTTGACATCAAATAACGTGTGTCACAATTATTAGCACCCCTGTTGTTAATATTTTGTACAACCCCCTTTTGCCAACAAAACAGCACCCAATCTTCTCCTATAATGTTTCACAAGATGGGAAAAGACAGAAAGAGGGATCTTCAGCCATTCCTCTTTGCAGAATATCTCTAAATCATCCAGAGACCTGGGTCCTCTCCTCTGTACTCTCCTCTTCAGCTCACCCCACAGGTTCTCAATGGGGTTGAGGTCTGGGGACTGAGATGGCCATGGGAGGAGCTTGATTTTGTGTCTGGTTAACCATTTCTGTGTAGATTTGGCCATATGTTTAGGGTCATTGTCTTGCTGAAAGACCCAGTGACGACCCATCTTCAGCTTTTTGGCAGAGGGCAACAGATTTTGATTTAAAATGTCCTGGTATTTCAAAGCATTCATGATGCCATGCACCCTAACAAGCTTCCCAGGGCCTTTGGAAGCGAAACAGCCCCACAGCATCAATGACCCACCCCCATACTTCACAGTGGGTATGAGGTGCTTTTCAGCATGCGCATCTTTCGTGGCACGCCAGACCCACTTAGAGTGTTTGTTGCCAAAAAGCTCAATCTTGGTCTCATCTGACCAAAGCACACGGTCCCAGTTGAAGCCCCAATACCGCTGGGCGAACTCCAGACGTTTGTGTTTATGATTGTGGGTGAGGAAAGGTTTTCTCCGTGCATGCCTCCCAAACAGCTTGTTGGCGTGTAGACAGCGCCTGATGGTTGATTTGGAGACTTTGTGACCCCAGGATGCTACCATTTGTTGTAATTCTGTAACAGTGAGCTTTGGAGATATTTTGATTTCTCTTACCATCCTCCTCACTGTGCGTGGTGGCAAAATAAACTTGGGTCCTCGTCCAGGCTTGTTTACCACTGTTCCAGTTGTTTTGAACTTCTTAATTATTCCTCTGACAGTAGATATGGGCAGCTGCAGTTGAGTGGCAATCTTCTTGTAGCCTCTGCCTGACCTGTGAAGGTCGACGCACATCTGCCTCACTTGTATGCTGTGTTCCTTTGTCTTTCCCATGTTTAAGAGTGGATAAGAGAAATGGCCTCGGTGTCACGTCATATTTATACCCCAGGGAAACAGGAAGTGATGAATTACTAATTAAATGTTCCTACATACTCTGGTAAACTTTGTAAACTACTGTAGAAATGACAGAAATGCTTCAATTCTATTTATTTCCTGGGAATTGTTAAGGATGCCAATAATTGTGGAACAGGTGATTTAATGAAAAATAATTATTTTTTAGTCAGGGATTTTTTTATTTTCCTACAATTCATTTGAGTTGAAGGCTACATTTTCCTAAAAATTTTCAGTGTGACAGTATTCTTCTGCAATAAACATTTTATTTTAAGGCTTTTAACACATCTCAACCAGGGGTGCCAATAATTATGGAGGGCACTGTATATAGTACGTACATCAGCCTGTATCTAGAGGCGTTTTGATGAATGAATTGTAAGCAGCTGGAGAAATTGTAAGCAACTGGATTTCTCTTTGGAGTTTACTTACTTTTGGAGTTCACTTAGCACAACTCCTTGGGTTAACATAGTCTGGAAGGAGACTTATATTCCCATACCCATCACTCTCTACACATACTGCATGGACCAAATATAGACATTGCTGTAATTTGAAGTGAGGAAACGGCTTGACAGCTTTTCTGACCCTTTGTGTTGTTTTGGCCCAGGCACATTTAAAGCTAACATTAGCTTAAAACGTCACTGGATATTTACATTCAAGACGCACAAAGGCATCTCCGGAGCTCATTCACAGCTGCCTCTTTTTTTTTTTTTTTTTTAAAGAGCCTCTTGGCCTTGAGTTGAGTTTGCCTTGTGGAGCGGAGCACCTCATGTCAGGGCCGTGCTAACCCTGGAAGGCTAACTAGACTCATAAATCAGGGGCTCCAAGACAGCAAACAGCCAGCCACCACCAGCAGCAGGCGGTGGAAGGGGAGGCCCACGGTGCGTACTGTGTGCCCCAGCAGGGTGTCCTCTCTCCAGCCTTCTCCCCTTCTCCCCTTCTGCACACATGTCTGAGTGTTCGTCAGCACATTGAATTGCATTTCACTGATTCTTGAGAAAGTGGCTAAAACAGGTTGTAATGTTGACAGAAAACAACAAAGTGAATTACAAAATTATATGGTATATCCTCGTAGACTAAGGTCTTGGCTTTTCAGAAATGCACAAGGCCAATCTCCCCATTACGTATTTTTTTCAGAAATCAGGCTTTTCTCCGATCATACCTTGTTTTTTGTCAACACCGTCAGACACAATTAAAAGTTATTCAAATTGTATTGATTTGGTTGCATATGTATCTGGAGTTTTTAAGTGATTATGTGTATTTTTTGGTTCACACATATGCCTTTAAATGTTGAAAATTCACTTTTGTTCTATTTTAATACTGTTTCATGTGTTCTAATTTTAAAATATGTACCGTCATACGATGCTTACTTAACGCCTAAATACAACAAACAATTTTTTTGTAATTTCACAAATATTCGTGTAGGCTTAAATTGGCTATTACTTTGATATTTCAACAACTCCTAAGGAAAATGTTGTAAGCACATTCCTTTAAAATGTCCAAAACTCCTACTTACGGTGGTGACTTAAGAACTGACGGTGGTGACAGAGTGGTGAAAGTGGCCTAATTAGTACTTGCATTTAGCTAAATAAATAGCCCTCTCAAGTCAATGGCATCTTGCATAAACACTTTATTTTTGTGTGTGCACAGTATGAGCATGTGTTTTTACTTCATTAGTTAGATTATCTAGGAAGTAAGCCACTGGTTGTTGAAAATGTGGTTAAAAACAGCTTTTAAGTTGTTCAAATCCAAAATATAGAGGTGTATTATCATAGATGTAGGTCTTGGCTGTGCAGTGAATGTATTGCCCAAGCTCCCCATGTTTAAAATTTTTCATAAAATGGGCTCTTTCTTGTTTTGTCAACAGCGGCAGACAGAATTAGAAGTAAAAACATATGTTTACTTTGAAAGTGAATTACTTTAACAATTCAACATAACTGTAGATACTTATTGTATGCATATTCCTAAAACATGTCAAAAACATGTAAAACATGTGTACTCCATCAGATGTCACCACCGTCAGGTTTTCTGACAAAAAAACCTCCAAATGCACCTCAGTGGTGGCTAGAGTATCATTTTGGATCACAATTATTACTAACATGCCTAGTAATGTTTCATTAACCAGCACAATTTAGTAAAATATGGAACAACATGATGAGCAGAACAAAATCTGACGGTGGTGACATCTGACGGTGTGAGACAAAAAAGCACTCTTTTAAATATTATGCATTGTTTGTTCACATTAGCCATTTCATTTTCGCTCTGTTTCTTGGGTGCTTCATACCTTTTCTGAAAAAAATATATTTGTTAACATTAATGTAATACAATACTATTAAAACCCCCGACGGTGTTGACAGTTTATGGTTGGGAAAGTACCAGTGTCCAAACAAATTAACAAATTGAGGACAAAATAATAAACTTACAGGAGCTTCAGTGATGGTGAAGTAGGCAGTAGAGCTAAAGGTTTGAAAAGGGGTCCTCAGTAATGAAAATTACCTTGTGCATACCTGATTTTATTGTCTTTTAGAAAAAATCTGACGGTGGTGACCAATGTGCTGGACACATTTTGAGCAATCAGTAAATAATAGTAAATATTGTTTTACATCCACTATGTGCACATCTGTACAACCACTTTAATATGGTCTTCCACATCATGGTGATATTGTTCAATTCTGTTAGTGATTTTTGTATTTTAAGTCAATTGAAATGATGATGCCAGTCCTTGGGACAGGCGTTTTTACAGGGTGTGGACAGGTTTATAGCCATGAAAAGTAATAAAATTACACTTAAATATTTCAAACAACTGTGTATTCGTGTGACAGACCCCTTGGCCATTACCTGGGTTCATTTTGTTTGTGAAAATTTAGTTGATTTTCAACAGAATTAATATTTTACTGCAGGGACATGTTTTTGCCAAACTTTCAAGAATCAGTGATTTACAGTATGTATGAAATATACAATAAATGCATATACACATAAATACTATACAAATAAAATGGCCTCGCTTTGCCTTGCTCCTGTGCAGCTTGAACACCAGAATAAGGAAAAGCAAAAGGAAAAAAAATGTGGACATTCAGATAGGCTGTTTGCAGAAAGGCTGCCGTGTGTGTGTGTGTGTGTGTGTGTGTGTGTGTGTGTGTGTGTGTGTGTGTGTGTGTGTGTGTGTGTGTGTGTGTGTGTGTGTGTGTGTGTGTGTGTGTGTGTGTGTGTGTGTGTGTGTGTGTGTGTGTGTGTGTGTGTGTGTGTGTGTGTGTGTGTGTGTGTGTGTGTGTGTGCGTGCGTGCGTGCGTGCGTGCGTGCGTGCGTGCGTGCGTGCGTGCGTGCGCGTGTGTGTGTGTGTGTCTGTGTGTGCGTGTGTGTTTTGATTCAAGTGATTCACGGCTACTGCCTGGGCTTCTTCACTTCAGTATTGCCTTTTAAAGCCATCCCCAGGCAACGGAGGTTTGAAGAGTGTTATGGTTGACCAGCGCTTCAGGCAGATTCTAGCCTTCTTATCCCTCCAGAGAGGGGAGGGCAGGAGGAGATGAGAGAGAGAGGGACAGAGAGTGAGAGAGAAAGAGAATGCAAGAAGGCATGGAACTGATGTGAAGTCAGATGCAAAATATCTGCAATCCATTACAAAAACTTGTCAAATTTCATTTTTGAGTATGAAAGTCAAGACCAAACAAACTGAGATTGACAAATTATTAAGTTACTTAATGTATAGAAATACAGTCTATCTTAGTAAACCCATCATAGATGGATATGAACCCTTCTTTGTGTCCAGGAGCGATTCTGGTTTTGATAGGACCACTTTTTCTACATCATTTAACTACAGCTTAATATAACTCAATTGAAAGCATTTAAAATCTGAGAAACCCTGTCTTTGTGCAGGTTTTTAAGGGAGTGAATGATTGAGGATGTGTGCTTGCTTGTTGTGCTGGGGGTATCTTACTCATGCTTGTGTTGTGAGTCAGTTCGTCGACCACAGCTGACGATTTCCCAAAACAGGAAAGAAAGTGGCTGAACTATTTGGGAAAATCATCCGATTCTCACAATGGGCAGCCTAGGGGACGTATCGAGGCCCTAACCACAAGAGTTGGCGTGTTTTTAATCCTGATGAGAATGACTGAGCAAGCAGTTGTGTGCTTTGAAGTCTCGCCAAGCGAATCAAATATCCACCGAGAACAAGAACAGCTTTCCACTTATTTTGTCATTTCCTAGCTCTGGCCCATGACGCAGAACTGCTAGACCAGACACCAATTCCTCCTAGGCATCTGAGAAATGTTACTGTAGCCATTGTTTGTAACTGCATGTATGCCCGAATTCTCAGTCACCTAGCTCGTAGTAGTGAAAAGAGCCAAGATGTTGAACGTCTTTGTGGAGTATTTATTTGTTTCAAGCACCAACAAAAATGTCTTGCGGCTTTCTAACTTAATCACAACATGAATTGCCCGACTTGACTTGTTCAACTACAGTATGTTTTTACTGTTTGTGGCAGTATGTGTATTATTTACTGTCTGTGTAGGCTTGTAGGCATGGTGGTCTTCCCTGAAGCAACCATGTGTTTTGATTGTTTGTTCTGTTGTTTTTGTTGTTGTTTTCTGCATGTGTGTGCAGGCTTTTGGGTAATGCAGTGAAGAGGGCCTCAGATAACCTGTTGGAGCATAATATGGGTGTTGATATATTGACTGTAATGAGTAGAGGTGCAAAACCCACACCAGAAAAAGAGGTGCTGGCAACAAGTAAAACACTTGCAGGAGGAGAGTGGAATAAACAAGTTTTTAATGTGACAACGTTACTGCCTGATTTTAATTGTAATGTATTGATTGTAATGGTCCTATTTGTTGTTGTTTTCCCTGTGTGTAGGCTGCAGGTAATGCAGTAAAGAGGGCCTCAGATAACCTGGTGAAGGCGGCCCAGAAGGCTGCGTTTGACGCCCAGGACGACCAGGCCGTCATGGTGAAGAGCAAGATGGTGGGCGGCATCGCTCAGGTAAGCAACAGGTCACGGCACGCGACACAGGTCAACGGTCTCCAGAAATAAGTGAACTCTGGTGTGGATCTATCTATCTATCTATCTATCTATCTATCTATCTATCTATCTATCTATCTATCTATCTATCTATCTATCTATCTATCTAGAAGAGGTGACTACATCCATTTGTGTCCTTGTAATATATTTTTAAACAAGTCACAAGAAAAATCTGTCTAAAGATATGGGGAGCACAAAGTTCAAATGGCAAATAAAACGAAATAGAAAAAAACAAAACTTTTAAGCACTTTTAAATGCTCTTATTGATATTCCTCTTTTGATCCTGATGCTGTTTTTGATTTTATGTTGACCAGCTACATTTTCAAATGCAAAAAGAAGCAGTTACTCTGTGATCTGTCCCAAAGTATGAATCTAGCATTAGGTTCCTGTTCCATAAGTACAGTCTTGTAGTCAGTCGTTTTTAATGGAGCACAAACATTTTTTTAAATCGTCCTCATCACACTACAAATGCCTGAACTTAAACACTGTGTAAACTTGAAGCTGTGCCCATGCATATCTAGCATAACTCCCTGTATGTGTAAGCACTTATGAATGTGAGCAGCGTGGGTGAACTGTAATTTCTCTCCAAACGATTGGAAGCGCTGCTGGAGCTGTATGTTTATTTTATGAACTACATTATGCGCTGGGAAGAAGCCAGTTCTGTTGTGTATATACTGTAGTCAATGCTAGTCCTGGCTGCTTTAATGGTGCCTCGGGGGAGAGAGAGAGTGGAGAGAATGATCCAGACCCTTCTCTTCAGGGCCAGTGGAGGTGAATGGAGAGAGAGAGAGGGAGAGACTGACTGAGTCATCAGACTTGAACCGTCTCACCTCAGTAGCATTGTGAAACGGAGGCCATAAATGGACTAAATCAGTGTTTCTCAACTGGTGGGTCGCGACCCAAAAGTGGGTCGCAGAGGGGTCATGGGTGGGTCGCGGAGCCGTGGTGTAAAAAAAATCGCAATTCATTGATTCGCTAAAAAAAAAACATCCAACTTTTCCTGCAACAATTTACAAGAGATAGTAGCATGCAAGCTAAAAAAATTGGGTCGCGACAGAATGAGAGTGGAAAATGGTGGGTCCCAAGACTGTTCCAGTTGAGAACCACTGGACTAAATGTCCACTGTACTGTTGCATAATAATGTGAGGACTTGTGACAAGCACTGTCTGACAGAATATAGTAACCAGTTTAAATAGTTCCACATGAGTTCATCAACGTTCACATTGTGGAAGGGATACGTGAATAAGCCTTGCCACTCAACTGGTTTTGGGAAGTGGAGCCTTTCTCTGTTGGTGTCTGAAACACAACAACATTAATTAGGTACTGTTTAACAAACTATGTAATAACATGTAGCATTTTCTACTTGCACCCTTACGTTAGGTTTAGGGTTTGGTATGAAGAATGCAAGTGAATAATATTATATGTTAATACATGTGATTACACTAAAATAGACATTGTGAAATAAAGACATTTTTCTATCTAATTTGGTTGGATGGATGGATGGATGGATGGATAGATAGATGGATAGAGAGAATACATATTGTTCCGTGCCATTTGCAGTACGTCTGATGGTTTTCTTTTCTTGTGTGTGTCCATCAGATCATCGCGGCTCAGGAGGAGATGCTGAGGAAAGAGCGTGAGCTGGACGAGGCGAGGAAGAAGCTGGCCATGATCCGCCAGCAGCAGTACAAGTTCCTGCCCACCGAGCTGCGGGAAGATGGACAAGACCAATGAGGAGAGGACGCCACGCCACGCCACGCCACACACACGCCGCTATAGCCTAGCCTACTGCTCTCTCTGGTTCACACACAGATACAGATACACACATAAAAGGCACACTTAAACAGATACATACACACATGCACACACATGCACACACATGCACACACGTGCAAACACCGACACACACCCACACACGCCATGCAAGCAAAGACAAATCAACGGCTTGGGTTTTCCAGCCTTCGCCACAATTTTATTATTATTATATATTTTTGTTGGAGAGTGTAACTATGATGATGATGATGACATGCACCATACTGGGCAAAGCAATTCTAAGAGATGAAATGGGGTAAAAAGTGAACAAATTTATCAGGATGTTTATTTTTAACTTTTTTCGGGTTTTTTCTTCTTTTCTTGTTTTGTTTTCACTGTTTTGTTTTCTTTTTTTGTATTTGTCACTTTTACAAGCATTGTGGTGCCATGACTTAAAACTATTTTGTTATTTGTTTCTTTCCTTTTCATTTGTTTGTGTCTTTTGGATAATGTATGCACAACTTATGCAAAATCGCTATGGTAACTGCGCTTGTAGTGGCTCCATGTGATTTCATTTAGCCTTAGACGATTCTATAGATTAGCATTTCTCTGGACCTAGCATGCATTGGGGGTCTGGCTGCGGCTACACATTTCATTTAGCCAATCATTTCACTTACGGGAGTCAAGTCAAAATGTTGGCCCCCATTTAACACGGCTAAGAACAATATTATATCAGTGAGCACAACAATGTTTTTAATAACTTCCTGTCATGTCCTTGTTTGTTTTTTTATTATTTTGGATCAACTTTTTTGGGGGGTTGGAAATTATGAAAGATAAAGTAAAACAGTATTTGTTCAATAGAAATGTCTAACATGTTAGTCAGGTTCCAAAGAGGATTGTTGTGAATGTTTGGGGCAGCCATCTTTGCCTTGGTGTCAGGGTGTCGACACACCCCCGAGGACTGTCAACTGCATCTAGTGGCAATTTGGACCAGCAGTGCAATGAGTACCTTTTTTGCGATGAAACAATTCAAAGAAAAGAAAAAAACATATCATTTTTTAAGAAAAGGAAAAAAATAATAAAGCTATGAATTGTGTTACAAATAATATCTTCTATTAAATGTCTATGTTAATAAAAAAAACAAAGTTTGTGGGTGTTCGTTTTCTATTAGTCTAGGCCAGTGTTTCCCAACCTTTTTTGTCTTCTGTACCACCAAGCCTTTTCGTTGTGCCATGAGTACCCCCTAAGTCAAGTTCTATACCGCTTTCTTTATCCCAATGTAACTGAGCTACATGTATTTGATAAAATTACATGTTTCCAAGTACCCCCTGCAGTGTGCTCGCGTACCCCTAGTGGTACACGTACCCCTGGTTGGGAAACACTGGTCTAGGCATCGGTCTCTCTGTCTTCCTGCGTGTAAACAGTGTCATGTTTGGAAAGCCATATTCTTTTCTTAAGTTGCTTCCTCATCCGTTGTCCTCCTGCTTACATCTGCTCAATGTTATGTAGGCCTAGTGTGGTGACCTTTCCACCAAGATGGGGATGTTTGATAGAAACGATTAAGCTCAAGAAAGTAGGGAATACCTGAATATTTTTTAATGTTCCCTTTTGTTTGAATGTTCCCTTTTTATAAGAAGACGGAACATCTGGGCATAGTGTTTTTGGAAGATTTAAACAGTCAGAGAGGTCTTGCTATTATGACATGGTGTCTGTCGTTGAACATATCAATGCATCCTAAAGTGCCTTCAAAACTGTTTTTATCATAGTGTTTGTGTTTATTCGTTCAAGTTTCCACCTTTCACTGTGCACTTATCCATTTGTCTAACTTAAAGAATGCCATAGAGATTTCACCCTTTTAAAAAATATTATTTTCACTCATGTTGTTCAGTGACTTGTAATTTTTGATACCCTTTAAACCTGTACCGTATGTCGTGCAATTGGGCCAGTTGTCCAAGTAGCACTGTTAAAGACCTATTTAAAGGGGTCAATAAAGTTGCTTTTTTGCCTAAAACAATAAATGATTTCCTCCTTTGTACACCCAAATAATGCTGCTGAGCTACAGGGTTAGTGCAGGGGCGTAGTAGCAAATTGTGGGTCCTAATGTATGCACAATCATCTCCAATGGATCCCCCAAGCCATATATCTACATATATCAAACCCTGTGACACACTTGTACCCCCCTGTACAACACCCCTGGGCTCATGTAGAGAAAAAATAGATAGTATGAACACTTAGGCCTACTTGAATATAAATACTGTACTTAGGGCCTAACTTATTGTGCTAAGTGGTATGAGCAGAGATTCTAAAAGTAGTCACTCTGGTATCAGCATTGGAAAGCCCATTGAGCTATCGCGTGACGTCATACCTCCCTCATTAAAAAAAAAACCTGTCGTTACAGCGCAGGGTTTTTTTTTTAATAAGGCGTCCACTCGCTGCACATCTGTCAATGCCTTGATACCAGTGAGCGTACATATCTATGCATTACATGAAAGTGGACTGCACACTCATGTCATGTGGTGTCTTATTGTTGCCACAAACTATGCACCACGCTAATTATGATTTTGAGAATTATAATTATAACTTGTAGCCTAAATAATTACAAATCAAGACAGAAATCTTGACTTTGTGCTGTGGGTAGATGTGGTATATCCAGGGTAGTGGTAGACTATTTGCAAATAAAAGTTGTAAGCCCTAGTATTTTGGATACGTGGCCGTGAACATTCAATGTATCGGGTATCGACACATCCATTGACTGTAATGTATTTCCTAAACTTTAAAATGTTTGCTTTTCAGTTAGATTGTTTCATATAATCGTATCATTTTACTCACATTTCGCACGCTGAAGTGCGCCTAAGCCGAATTCGCTCTAGGATGCTCCTCTCCAAGGCATCTTAACGCACTTCACGACACTGTAGCCTAATCCCTGAGGCGCACACACTGAAGCGTAAACTAAGTCAAATCAAAGGCTCCCCAAAGATGGACAAAATCTCGGTGCTAAATTCAAAGTCAGCTCGTAAGGGCAAATCGCAGACGCGCGACGTCACGGCCGGCCCATGGAGTGACTTGGACAGAACTTTCCAAAAAAGTCTAGCGCGCGCCTGGAGAGAATTCCTCCCTTGCGCATTACCCAATCCGAATACGCTCTGTCATCCCAGTCTGCTAGCGGTGCAGGTCCAGCTTACTTCTGTCCTCCGCTTCTCTTTCAGTGTTGTCCCCGCACAGTCGAGAGGCGCGCTGCGTTTTGTCCACCCGATTTTCTCCTGCTAATTAGGAAAACACCCCAACAGCAACCATGGAAGCCATCAAGAAGAAAATGCAGATGCTGAAATTGGATAAGGAGAATGCCATCGATCGGGCAGAACAGGCAGAATTGGACAAAAAGGCAGCAGAGGACAAATGCAAGCAGGTAAGCAGACTTCATGCCACCAAAGTCCATTGATTCTTAGTGTTTTTCCTCCACTTAAAGCACTCTGGTTTAGCTATTAAAGTCAAAGAAATGGCCTGTAGCTTCTGCTCCCCGATATTCCACACTCATCCTTATTCGAAAGTTATTCAGGGGAATGTCACACCCAGGAATTTGTCTGGCTGACCTCAAAAGCAAAGTGGAGCGAATGAATTGTCACACAATTGCTTTGTCTAGACATCTTTCAATGAATGGGACTGCTGCTTACTATCCTACGGTAATTAGTGTGGCACTTTGTTTTATTGCTCATTCCCCACTGGCCATCATCTGAAAAAGCAGCTTCACCTAATAGACAGTTATTCAGGTTGACAAAAGTGTACCATCAAAACTGATGTTGAGTCCAAGCTTTACGTACAGTGTTAATCCAAGAAGGTGTGCAACACATGGAATTCCCAACTTTCCACGGTCAGTTATTTTACAAGGTGTGGCCCCACTGCTAGTAATCAGAGTGGCTGCCTGGCTGGCATGTGGGGGTGCACAGGGTGTTAGTGTGGGTGTATATACGGTGCCGAGGGCTTATGGCCTTGATTATAGAGAAGGGGGGCCCCCTCTTTCTCAGTGCCCCCTGTGTGTGTGTGTGTCACACGTTGGGCTTATTTGATTGAATATGACAGGGAACAGCAAGTGGCCAGCAGCACAGAGAACACCAGACCAGAGCAGCCTCACAGCTCAGCCAGCTCGTTGGGAGGTTATAATAGGCAGTGTCACATTCTCCGTGTGAAGGAGTTTACATGCCATCGCCAACCTCATACTGTCAAGCCATAAATCTGTGCCTACCTCTGGCGATGGGCGCTTTAAAAATGACCCCTCCAAAAAAGAAATCCAGGATTTCTGTTAAAAAAAAGACAAACCACAATATGTGGTGATGATGATGAGTACGATTTTTTTGTGGTTCTGGGAGGCCGAATCAAGTATGTGAGGTTTTGCTAACCACTGGTGGGTGTTATTACAGCCAAAAAGTTCTGTGTGTGTGTGTGTGTGTGTGTGTGTGTGTGTGTGTGTGTGTGTGTGTGTGTGTGTGTGTGTGTGTGTGTGTGTGTGTGTGTGTGTGTGTGTGTGTGTGTGTGTGTGTGTGTGTGTGTGTGTGTGTGTGTGTGCATGACAGGGAGGCATTGGGGGAGATGGATGAGGTTCCTCGCTGGTGTGCGACAGTGGGGTGGGGTGGGGTCGGATTGAGTCAAGTCGAGTCGAGTGGGGTGGTTGTCAGGATCCTGTTGTCTCTAGTTTCCATTACTATATCAGTGCGGACCTTGGTACCGTCTTGACACCTCAGGTGTGAAGTCAGTCAGTCAGTCTCTCGGTCTCTCGTGTCAGTCTCTCTGCTCTGTGTGACCTGTTCTTCCAATCTCTCTGCCTTGTTCTTTCAAATTCTATTTCTCTATACTCTTCTGCCTTGTTCTGTCAATTTCTCTCTCTCTCTCTCTCTCTCTCTCTCTCTCTCTCTCTCTCTCTCTCTCTCTCTCTCTCTCTCTCTCTCTCTCTCTCTTCCTTATGGGACGTTACATTTTTGATCACATCACTGTGTTGGGATATTTGGACTTTTATTTGGAGACTGCGTGCCGTGTCTCTTCCCATCCCTTATAGGGAGACTCTTTGGTGTCGTGCAACCTACGAGAGACAGAGACAGAGATATAGAGAGAGACAGGCGGAGAGAGAGAGAGAGAGAGAGAGAGAGAGAGAGAGAGAGAGAGAGAGAGAGAGAGAGAGAGAGAGAGAGAGAGAGAGAGAGAGAGAGAGGAGTGTGTCCTTGAACGCATGCCAATCCCCCTGTGCAGTTCCGTAATACAATAGAGGCCGTGGCCCGTGGAGGTATCGGATAGCTAATGTCCACATATTTATACTTCTGCACGCTGGCAGGCTATCAGAGGAGCACTCTTCACAGAAGCTGAAGAAGCGCCTTCATCTCCTCATCTTTTCTCATAGCACTCGGATCTGTTTGTCATCCCTTTGACTCCTTAC
>NC_085867.1:30374719-30497219 GCF_034702125.1 Engraulis encrasicolus | reverse complement strand
ACACACACACACACACACACACACACACACACACACACACACACACACACACACACACACACACACACACACACACACACACACACACACATTCACACGCAACTGCACATTCTGACACTAAGGTGCAAGTCACAGAGGTGACACGCCTTAGACCTAGTGCCTGATTTAGCAAGATAGTATTATTATGCGCACACAACACGCACACACACACACATACACGCACACGCACACACACATACACACGCACGTACGCACACTTGGGGGGAAAAAAATCGGATTTATGAATCATGCAGTTCTCTGCACCAGACCATCTACTGAATATCAAAATATTTACTACCACTCTATTCTAAAATAAATCATACGCAGTTCTATAGTGTAACAATCTACTGAAATGAAGAAACTTAAGTTGTTTGAAATCCAAAACTAAAACACTGCAAAGGGTCAGGGTTAACCAAAGCCATACTGTACCGAAGTAGACTGCACCACTCTGGTTAACCAGGGTATGGCACCCTCTAGTGGTGATCGTCAATAAAGGCCCCGTTAAACACCACTCTGTGCCTGTCTGTCAAAGGCCAACCCCCTCTTCTAGTTCCATTCCCACCAAGCCAAGATAGGGTAGTGCTGGGGCTGAGGCAAGGGCTGAGTGTCGACCTTGCTGTTGACAGCTGCGAGTGGTGAAATTGGCAAGCCCGCAGCCCCTATCAGGTTCTGTAAACACATCATAAAGTCTGTCAGCACCTTTCCGGCGAATTCCACACGTTTAAATTAATTTGAACGAGATAGGAGGGTTAAGGAGGGTAGCGATAGGCCTACTTCGCTTTTAATTATTATCATTTTTGTCATTTTTTTCCCTGGATGGTTTCATGTATGCAGTTCACTGACAAGTGCTGAACTGATGATATGTGAAATCGTATTGGGGTGAATTGTGAATCTGACACAACTCTCACTACCCTGTTGACAAGACAAAACTAATTTCTTGCCCTCCTTAACAACCTTATCCCCTCTGTCAAAACCAAACACAAACAAACAATTACTCTGATAGCTGTAAAAAAAAAAAAAAATCCCAGTCAAGACAACAGATAGTGCTGGGCGCTTGCAGGAATGTTGTAATGCAATTAAGAATTTCAAGACGATTCTCTCTGGAATGTAATTTGTCAGCTCATCATTCGTGCCACCTCTCCCCTGCAGTGAGAGAGTGATGTCAGGGGATATGACCTTTAAACTGTCAGCTACGCATCGGCCTCTCCCATTTCCTGCCATCGCAGTCCGCACCCAGCTCAGACAGATCATATTCCTTTTCAACTCACCTCTACACTCTCTAAAGCACTGCTGCTTTCAAAGAGTATTCCCCACTACACCACCACTACTAGATCGTTAGCATACATTGAAACAGCAGTAGATCTATCAGAATCTAACAGAAAACAGAGAGAAAGCGACGCCCCAGTGCAGTGCAGTGCAGTGCAGACCACCCGGTCAGCTCAGATGATTACTCGTGTACAGGCCTCACCTCTATGACCTCCCTGTAGTGCAGGGATGTCAAACTCAGGCCCGGGGGCCAAATTTGGCCCGCGGAGCCATTTTACTCGGCCCGCGAGATCATTTCAACTGTATATTATAGTTGGCCACATACACCATCAATGTATAGCGTAATATAACTTGAACATTTGCTGTGTCACAGGATGTGTAGACACAGTTGAACTAACAAATATGATGGGACACAGTGTATGTGAAATTTAATGGTGAGTATGAAGTGTATGCATGCACAATTTTAGTGCATTTTTAAAATTTATTGTGGAGTTCGGCCCGCGACTTCGTTCCAGATTTTGATTTTGGCCCTCAGTCATTTTGAGTTTGACACCCCTGCTGTAGAGGCCTACAACAACATAGGCAGAGGCTTGCAGGAGCAGGAGAAGGAGCAGAACATGTCTTCTGGTCATTTGCTGCCCCATAATGCACATCGTTCCACCAGTGGAACACTGTAAATAGTCGTTGAAAGACATTACTACCACAGTACTACAACACCACTATGATATTACACAGAGCCTTTAGTAATACATCAAGACTTGGTCATTGCCATTCTGGTGAAAGTACATTTAACAAGCTTCCGTGTCTTCACATATTAAAAACGCCGTAGCCTACTGAAAATGATGAAAATGACAAAGAAGACTACCTTCACATATAAAATAAACACGTCAAAAATAACATAATGCAATGCAATAAGCAGCCATATGCAGTTATCTGCAAACCATTGCCCTACTGACATGACAAATAATCCAGTGGTGCCTGCAGCCCGTATGTACAGTGTTGTAATCGCATGCTGTACAAGTACCAATAGGATCAACCATTGTAGGTGTTTCACCATATCTATTTGAAGTTAAAATGTAATTACAAAGGATGACACGAAGAATAGAAAGGAGAAATCGAAGCCACAAGCATTCATTTGTTAAATATTTACAGGGTTTGGATTTTTCCCCATTTCTGTCTCCTTTTTTTTACATGTAACTACACTCCCTCTCTCCCTCTGGACCAGTACTTACACCAGTAGGCCTACCATTTCGCCATTCCTCTTCTCATAGTGTCGTCATTGACAGTAACATGCATTGCTGACATTACCACTACAGCTTCTGCTACTGTGTTACCCTTTGGTGCAGAGCATGTTATAACCCTATTGACACCAAAATGGTAATGACCAAGTCTTAATCAGTTACTTCTCCCCTTAGAACACTACCCCTGTTATAAATTAGCTGTTACCAGAATGGCAATGACCAAGTCGTAATGTATTACTAAAGGCCCTGTGCATTGTCATAGTGGTGTATACTATGGTTGTTACGTTTTTTTCAGTGACTGACAATTACAATTTCTCAGTGGTGGGACAGTGCCTGGTAAGGGGCTACGACTGAATTGTCATAGCAATGTTGTTACGATGTAGTTGAGAGTTTCCAGGAAAGAGTGAATAGGACCATCCATCAACAGGCCCATCTGCAGTAAGAGGCTACAAAGCCACCCAATCAGAGCACAGGCTAGGTGTGTGAATGTGACGTGATGGAGAGAGGAGAGTCTTTGGCAGCCTTAGTAGCGAGGCGGTCACATCAGGATCACAGCGCGTTTCAGACAGGCTACCAAACAAGGACAGGAATTGCTGGAATGCAGCCGTTTGTTTACTGTGAAGTGAAGTCATCGTGCTTTCCAGTTCATGCGTGTCCATGGCTTAGCAATTAATAGCCACATTTTTTTCTCACCAGACACTACTGTGTCAGTAAGAGACAGCTCTTGTGTAAGCAAGACTGTACAAGACTTCTGTCTGCGTGCCTCTCACTGGATTAGCAAATCAAGAAGTCATTCTTATGAGTCATATACTACGTCATTCATTCATGTATTCGCTAGGCCTACATCATGATAGCACAACCTTAAAGGGCCAGTCTGTAAGGTATTGGCTTCAATTCAATTTCTATGTGGGTGAACGGCCAATAGGAATACTTAAAAAGCCCAAATTTGCAAATGGGCCACATGCATTTTTTGCTGCGAAACATACTGTACTGTACTTTGGTCATCCTAGTAAATATTAGTACTATTTAGTACGTATTCATGAAAAGATCAGATCTGGCAATAGACAGCACAGTTTCAATGAGCAGCATAGTTGGAATACCTCCTTTGGTCACCATCCTGGCCACACAATGCGTCAATGAAGGGTGAATTTAGGGTGAATGAAGACAGATAGACAGACAGACAGACAGACAGACAGACAGACAGACAGACAGACAGACAGACAGACAGACAGACAGACAGACAGACAGACAGACAGACAGACAGACAGGCAGACAGACAGACGGTTCGATGACATTTTAAAAGTAGAGTGCTGACGAGACACTGGCATTTTATTGCCTCAGAAATGCAACTCAGGGAAACACCCCATGAATACACAGGAAAGATCAAAACCCAGAGAAAAAGCAGAACATCACAAAGAACAGAAGAGGTCAGGTCAGATATGACCACCAGGCCAGCCTCTGGGTGGAGGGGGTATGTGGGAGGGTAAGCCTACCTCACCCTCCCTTACACCGAGCTGGTGTAGGCCTACAGTAGGGGGGTGACTCAAGGATGACCCGCAAACAGGGAGACCACATTGACACGAGTAGAAAGATGGTTATGAATCTATAAAGGTCATGCCAATGTCACAGTCTAGAGAGAGAGAGAGAGAGAGAGAGAGAGAGAGAGAGAGAGAGAGAGAGAGAGAGAGAGAGAGCATATGAAAAGAGAGAGAGAGAGAGAGAGAGAGAGCATATGAAAAAAAAGCTACTTTCCTAACCCTAACGGAAAGCCAAACGGAAATACTCTCTACAGGAAGATTAAAGGCTTAATAGGCCTGCGTAACCCACAATTGCAGAACTGTAGATCACATCTGATAAATTGCATATTTATTTCCGCGAGCGTCAATTTACGCTATCCAAATGGAATATATGCTACATTTCAATTAAAATAGAAAGTGGGTGGCAGGCTTTTGATCAGTCTTTCACCACTGACAACTTGCATTCAGATGCTGTTTACACATGCGCAACATCAATTACAGGGCTTCTTATTTAAATAAGCCATCTCAACTCATTTCAAAGGAGTTAGACTTGTAACATTTATTTCCCTTAAGACAGCATCTAATGTTTCAAGACAAAACATGGCAAGAGATGCCCAGGTCAAGGGGTCAAAGTGGAAACCAGTTTCCAGGATGTTGACTCATTCAAGCTGGGTCCCAGGTCAGAAGCCCAGTCTGATGCGACCCTCATGAATCCTTATGACAGCAGACTTGGACTACTTTGACTGATTCCAGGGATTTAGGAAGACCTCCTGTTTTTCATAGGACTACTTGTTCTTCTTAGGTGGACTGCACTTCAGAGCAGGTTCAGAACAGCAAAGCAGAAATATTTCTTCTTGAACGTACAAATAAATACAGGCGAAATAAACGGCTTGGGTGGTGTGCATAGATAAATTGTTGTTGTGCGCCATCATACGAAACTTCGTTTATCTCTTTGAAGTTGAATCAACATGAAGATGCAACAGGGGGCAGCCTTTTCACACGCGGTTCCATGCGCAAACAGCTGCTTTAGGTTATGATTGTCAGCTTCCCCATTCGCCTCTAAATAGCTATCGATATTTTCACCACTAGAAGTAGATACATTTTCAGCGAATTCCTGGCGTTATCTCGTAGCTGTAGGCCTCTATTTCTTTAAAACGTGAATGGCCTCTGACCTGTGACATCATGAGCGAGCAGATAAGAGAGGGCGGAGAGTGGGGAGAGTAGCTAAGAGCAACTTCACTGTTTGCAGGAGAATTCCACCCACAGGGTTTCAGTTGTAGACTGGTGCCCACCTAAGGGACATCGGCAATAGCGGTGTTAGAATCACTAGATAATACAAACGAACGAGGAAATAAACGACAAGGACTATATTATCGGATAAACGTCTGTTTACATTCGCTCAAACCTATCAGCTGCGTGTGGAGGCTTAGCGCGCTTTGGATCTAGGAGAATTCCAAGGTGTAGCCGTGCAGCACAGATAGCTACAAAGTCGCGCAGCTACACCTACTGTACAGCTTGTCGGCGCTTTGAAGAGCAAAACTTGGTTACTTTTTGGGCGAAACCTTGCAATGGCGGGCTCATCTGTGGAAGCAGTGAAAAGGAAAATTCAGTCATTGCAACAGCAAGCCGACGATGCCGAGGACCGTGCCGAAGGTCTTCAAAGAGAGGTGGATGAGGAGAGACAGGCCAGAGAAAGGGTAATTAATACTACGCTTTGGCGTCGACTTTTCAGACACCACGCAGAGAAGTCACGCGAATGTCTACCATACCTGAAGCAATTACATTTTAAAAGTGAATGTGTAAATAGGGATGGATGTTATGTGGTGTCACTGTTACTTTAAATAGCTATTGAAAAACCCAGTAGCACTGTCATGGACCGTCGTCGACCAAATACTTTCTCTCATGTGAGATCTCTGAGCAGCTATTTTTCAATGCCCATATCAGCACTGCAAATAATATGCAGCCTGCATAAAGCTGCACCCAAATGTGAAAATTTGGAACTGATATTAAATTGTTCTGTTTGCCACGAAGTGGCATGCAACATGATGGGTAGTCGTTCACCCAACTGAAGGCTACAGTGTCTGGACCAGCCTGTACGATTCTAAACGTTTGCTGTAATGAAAGCGGATGGACATGACATGAAGGGGGATTAATTCGTTTGTCTGCCTTAAAACCTACTCTCATTTTTTCGCCAGTCATTACTAAAATTTGGAATCTGTCATGTTGAAGTGTCAACCCACTTTCTCTCTGCCTTTCTCTGTGGGGGGAGGACCATCCTTCCTTTTTTGGTCAGAGTGATGATGGGCATATGGAAAAGATTACCCCCCTTTAAAGAGAATGGTGACCACATTGAAAACTTGCTATTTTACATTATTTTGAGTGGTGGCCATATTAAAAGAGAAGGACAATCCTACTTTTTCAGAGTAATGACCTCATGGTCGCTTGTTTGGTCAACCGGTAGGCTAAGCCCTGTTCCCAGTTCTGTTTGCCAGACTCTGCCCTGTATTTCCCCCCTTGCTCGGGGCTTTGGCTAATCATTCCCTGAACACTAGACTAGCATGACATTGGTGGGACTGTTTAGAGGAGGAACCTTCGCTTGACTTTGTAGTTGTAGTGTAGAATAGCCTACTGGTTAATTAATTCTGTGTGTCCCAAAATACTATTCCACCAGGGGAAATGAAGTTGCAGCCTGTCATTACAAAAACACAGCACATGAATTGATAAATGAAAAAAAAAAACACTGGGGTGGAGCCAACAATGAACCTCCGAAAAGTCCTTGAGAGACAGTCTGATGCCAGGTCAGATAAGTAATAAGAAGTCCTGGAAGTTGTCCAAATCTAGTAATGCACAGTATCTTGTCTTGCCATCTCTGGCGTCAATAGCAGTTGAACTGTGCTGCTCATTACGTTATTTTGATGGGACTCCTAAAGTGTCTTTGGATAGCACTCCGAGGTGGTCTTCCCTTAATTGCCAATTAAGCCCGTGCCAAAATTACACGTACAGTTAGCCAATGAAACCCACCAATGGGCCTGACCTTTGTAACAAAGACCAATGGGACGGCTCTGGAATGCTCTGAATGCCGGTAACATTCCAACTCTTCCCCAGGAGTCGGAATAGATCTCTGGTCGGAGTTTCATGGGCTTTTTTGTGGTGGGCTCCAGACATGATTAGCCTTCTCCTCCTGTCATAGCCCGAAACACAGCCCCCCTTTGTCTCTGCGGACGAGTCACAGATCTCGTCAAGGCAGGGGTTAGGGGAGGGATGGATGGGGCTCGTGTGGAGGGTTTTGGATTGGAGGTAGAGTGGGGTAGACGTAGCGGTACGGAGTTGGAGAGATTTGAGGAGGAGGAGGGTCTTGGAATGCTGGAATGCAAGAGCCTTCACTCTCCCCCCTCCCCTCCTAATCATCTCTGTCATCGGCCTCTACTCATAGAGGACCATTGCAGACAGTGCTGCCCCATTCTCTTACACCTGTGAACAGTAGAGGGGGAATTCAGACAGGACAGGGCAAGGCCATGTACAGTAGTTACTTACATACGCATAAAGTAAAGTGTAATTACCAATTAGTTTAGGTTGTCTGAATAGCCACATTCATTGACTTTGTCTTTTTAATATTACAAGAAGCCCTTTCTAGAGGTCATCCTAGAGCACTTTCCATAGATTGCATTACTAATGCATACATGCTGTAGTTACGTGTACATGTATAGTGTAATCACACAATTAGTTTCGGTTGTTTGAGAAGTCAAATTCACTGACTTTGCCGTTTTGCCGTCAATAAGCCGTTTCTAGCACCTGTTCCAAAGGCCTCTCTGCAGCACTTTACATAGAATGCATTACTACTGCACTCTACTACTGTATGAACAGTGTGCTATACTGTTGACTAGAGGCCCTGTGTTTCTATAAGAAGGTCTCCTCTCCTCTAAGGATTATTATTAAACGTTCATTAGTCCACGTCTTAAAAGGGCAAACAAACATTCTAGCAGGGTTCAGGGCGTGAGGAGAGGGCTCAACAAACACACTCGCCATGACCCTACACCTCTACCACTACCACTATTGCCACTTTCATCCTCCATGGTGCTCTGCTGTGTAGCATTTTCCCACAGCCTGAAAGCTGTGATTGTTCTACTCAAGCCTCTCTCTGGTTGAGATCGGTCGTCTAGGGGCAGCTTAAGGGTAATGGACGCCCAGCCAGTCATTAACCCAGCAGTCACACGTACACACGCATTACACACATACGCACACACACGCACACGCACACGCACTCGCGTACAGAGTTGCTCAGTCGGTCCACATGTATATACACACACACACACACACACACACACACACACACACACACACACACACACCCCGTCATGAGACCCCACTAACATGTGTCCATTTGAACAGTATTAAGGCATGCCGGTGTGTTTCTGCCACACGTTGGCACACATGGAACTCAGGTCAGACTATAATGCCCCACAGTGAGTAGTAGAGCTGGGCGGTTTACGGTTAGAAAACCGTGATCTCGGTTTCACCTACACAAGGTTCTCTTTTTGATGAGAGACGGTTTTGTTGTTGTTGTTCATACTAGGCTATGTGCGTGAACTTCATACTTCGTGTCACACTTCATTTCAACTCCAAGTCCACTGTTGCTTTTCTACTAGGAAATGTCATCACAATTTAAGATGTTGATTGAAGCAATACAAATAATTGGTTAATCGCGCTAAAGAAGCTGGTGAGAGTGAAGCATAGCCTAATGAAGAACCCACATGGCATGGATGAATCATGATGAACATTTAAATCAACTTGGCTTACATTTGATCTCACAAAGTTAAATAAAAGGCTATTCTAATAGGCTACAACAGTTCTCAGATCCTTAACTGTATTTCATTACCATCCCAACTGCGTGTGCAGGACTGCAGTTAAGGCTGCTTATGAGTTTTGCCATTGAGGCTAATTTAGCTTAGCTTGCAAAATGCAATGGGCAGACAATATACATTGCTACATTGCTGTTTGAAATGATTTGGGAGCAAAATAGGAGCGAAATACATCGCCATATGACACAAACTACCTGACAAAATACATTCTACGTTATATTTGGCCTTTAATTCAAAGAAAATATTCACACAATGTCAAGTAAATCCGTTTGTTTTCGTGTCTCTTCAGTCTGTTCCGTTTCTGTCCCACTGTGTTTACTCGCGCTGGGCAAGGCAACATGCGGTCGTAGTGATCAATGTTGCCAGGTGTACAACGAGAACTAAGCAAGTAGTGTTGCCAGGTGTAGAACAAATATGCAGTTTTGGGCTGTCTTGGGAAAAAAAGCCCAAAACAGCTGCTTATAATAATTTATTAACCCTTTTTACTTGAAAGGGAACTTAAAGTCTTGGGTAGGGAAATATAAACTAAAATATAAAAATATTGAAATGAAAAAGTGATAAAATAGAGATGGAGATTAATTTAAATTCATGATTGTATCTCATTTTTAAATTTAATTTCAGTTTTTTTTCGTCCGAAAGATTAAGATTTGGGGGAAATCGCCGCTTATCAAAAAACCGTGCAGAAAACCGTGATGTCAATTTTCATCAAGAAAACCGTGATGCTCATTTTTTCCAAAACCGCCCAGCCCTAGTGAGTAGACAACGTCTTTATTTAGTTCCCTTCCCTCCCCTCCTCCGCCGCCGAGACCGTTGATGTTTCAGCTGCAAGTCTTTAACCTCTCCCGGGGACCATGAACGCTGGAGCTGGAGCTGGAGCTGGGGGTGGGGGGTTCAAGTAGCTTTGCCTTGGCAGACTTGAGTGTTTGTATTGTATTGCTTAGAGATGTATAGTAGTTCCTATTTCCCAAATGAAATACAGAAACGGGAATCTCAGTATATGTATTAAATACTGTAGAAAGATATTCAACAAGCCCTCCTGACAGGTTGTAGATTCTTTCCAAGATACACTTTGGGGAAAGTATCAGATTACACGTATAGAAAATTGGTGAAGATGCCTAAACACATACAGACTTCAAGTGGTAGCCCACACGTGCCCACACGATGGGTGGGTTTTAACGGATCTCTGTCTAGAATATCTCTGCCTAAGTCATTCAGAAAGGGCCATGGGCAGGGGGGCGCTGTGGCGCAGCGCGCTAAGCCCCCCACATTTGGGTTTGCATGCCCACGGGGTTCAAGTCCGGCCGGGGTCATTGCCCGATCCCACCCCGTCTCTCTGTCCCACTCGCTTCCTGTCACCGTCTCAGACTGTCCTATCAAATAAAGGCATAAAAGCCCCTAAAAAATATATATAGAAAGGGCCGTGGGCAGCCTAATAGGAGCTACATTGAAAAAAAACATTGAAGTGAGCGGGGTCAGCGGCATGGTTATATGGTCGATAGCGAAGGCGAGTCTTCCAACCTGAGTCTTTGGTCAATTTGACCACAACGGTATGGTGGCAGTCTCATTGTGCTGATAACACATCCGCAACCCTCATCATCAAACAGAAGACTTCCAGCCTTTGACAGAGAACTGTGTACTGTATATACTACTGACCATACATGTCTTCAGTTCCAAAAACCGAGTGAGAATGTACCTAACTACACATACTGGCTGCTTGTCACAGTACAGAAAGTGGATGTGCAGCCATGGCCTAATGGTTAGGGCAGTGGTCTTTAGACCAGAGGGTTGCGGGTTCGAATCCCACCCTTACCTCTCCCTTCTGTACACTTCCATCCATGGCTGAAGTGCCTTTGAGCAAGGTACCTAAGCTTATATTGCTCCAGGGACTGTAACCAATGCCCTGTAAGATAGCTGAGTCGCTTTACATAAAAGTGTCTAAGTGTAATGTGTTGTGTTGTGTTGTGTTGTCTTGCAGGCTGAGGCTGAGGTGGCTTCCCTCAACAGGCGTATCCAGCTGGTAGAGGAAGAGTTGGACAGGGCCCAGGAGAGACTGGCCACCGCCCTGCAGAAACTGGAGGAGGCTGAGAAGGCTGCTGATGAGAGCGAGAGGTGAAATGAAGGCACAACACACACACATATGCACACACTCATCATCATCCACACCATCATCATCATCACTTGGAGACATGTACACACATGAAGTTATCCACACTTGTAGACATGCACATACCTGCACAGCTTAAACATGCACACAATGTACAGTACTGTGCATATATTTGTACACAAATTGTTCTTAGGGAAGAGTTGTGTCTCCAGAATCAATGGAACAGGTGACCACGGTTGTTTTGTTACCATATGGTGTGCATTATAGGTGACTCGCATTATATGAAAAGCAATTATGGATTGCACCTAAAATAAGATGGAGATCACATTCTTCTCCACCACTCCGAGAACAATACCAGCAACAGACTCGGCTATCCACATTCTCAGTTTCATGTTCCTGACCGCTGTGCTGGTATTAATGCCATCAATTATTATTACTGCGTAGTTTCTCTGCGCTCTTGTCTAGAGACAGACTGTTTTCGTTTTCCAGTCTGCAAGGCCTTGTGGTGCAGTAGGACTGCTGGGGGAGTCTAGGGCCTAGTGGTGTGGTTATGGGAACGAGGTTGTAAATAAATTAAATCTTGACGTGGCATTTATTCCAGTGCATCCGCTTGAGCGAGCTTTGGATCGGGTGACATTAAGATGCATTGACCATTAATGGCAAGCATATTGTCGATGAGTCACACATGCTCGCACACGGTCACACTCGGTCTTGCAACATAATTTATCCTTTACGGCTAAGTAGTATGTACATTCAGTTGTGTGTGTCTGTGTGCGTCTGTGTGCGTGTGTGTCTGTGTGCGTGTGTGTCTGTGTGCGTGTGTGTGTGTCTTTCTCTGTGCGGATGTGTGTCGGAGTATGTATCTGTCTCTGTGTGTGTTTATGGGTGGGGATTTGAGAGTAAAAGATCAGCTGTCTTGCTGTAATATTCTCAGATTTGCATCAAGGCGAATTCTCCATATAAAACCTGTCTGTGTGTGTGTAGCAGGACTGGCCTGTTTCTCAAAAGGGCACCATTCAATTTGACCCAGCATAATCTGACTGATATTGTTTGGTGGGAATGGTATACTGAACTCTCCTTTCTTCTTTTCTCTCTCTCTCTCTCTCTCTCTCTCTCTCTCTCTCTCTCTCTCTCTCTCTCTCTCTCTCTCTCTCTCTCTCTCTCTCTCTCTCTCTCTCTTTCTCCCTTCCTATCCCTTCTTCATCCCCTGTCCTCCAGAGGCATGAAGGTCATAGAGAACAGAGCGACGAAAGACGAGGAGAAGATGGAGCTCCAGGAGATGCAGCTGAAGGAGGCCAAGCACATCGCTGAGGAGGCCGACAGGAAGTATGAGGAGGTGAGGAGCACACACGCACGCACACACACACACACACGCACACACACACGCACCACACACACACACACACACACACACACATTAAGCACATCGCTGAGGAGGCCGACAGGAAGCATGAGGAGGTCTGCCTGTCTCTGAGAGAGAGAGAGAGAGAGAGAGAGAGAGAGAGAGAGAGAGAGAGAGAGAGAGAGAGAGAGAGAGAGAGAGAGAGAGAGAGAGAGAGAGAGAGAGAGAGAGAGAAGGAAGGATGAAAAGTGTGAACAAAAGAGAGGATAGAGAGAGAGAATACAAGAAAAACATACAAGAGAGAAGGCATGAGAGACAGAGAGAGGGAAACCATTTATTCTCCATGTGGAATACAGCCATTTATCCTGGACCTTGGCTCGAGTCTTTGTGTGAAACCTGAAACCGTTGTCAATTAACAGCCTTATACCACTCCATTTCCACGGCCCCGGCAGTTGAATGGTCCCCATAGGGGCTCTCTGGATCACAGCCTCACTTTCTGTGTTGGTTTGTGTGTCTATAGTATGAAACTGAATAGCACCGCATCTAATCGAGTTATTTAATCATGTTAAAAATACCCTCCGCTCCTTATGCTGTGTGGGTTGTTGACCACTGTGGAACAGGAATGTCTTGATAAAACACTGGCGACTCCACTAGATGCTTGCGCTTGACCATGAAATAGAGTTTCAAGGTTGAAAGAAAGAAAGAAGGCAAGACCTCTCAGTTGCTTCTATGCCTGTTCAGGAATGATAGCTATCAGTCTCCATGCCTGTAAACTGTACATGTCCCCCCACACACACACACACACATGAATTGCCTTAGCCCTAGGGGTTCCATCAGATCTGGGAACAGTTATGTCTGTGTGTCCCATGATGCTTAGGGAGTCTGTATACAGGAGACTGTACTCTAGTCTCAAGTCATGCTCCGCATTGGTCCTCTGATGCGGTCCCCTGACGCCCAGTAAAGTCACAGTCATAGTACAGTGTGTTTTCCTCTTAACAGTCTGCCTTGCAGCATTAAAGTACGTGTGACCGCAAAAACACTGCAAGGCACGGATGTAATTCATGGACACCATAGTTAGCCTGTTAAAGGGCGTACAATGGGACCCTGCATCCCCAATGGGCCAGTATAAGTATCACCACTCTGTAGAGACCAGTGTTAAGGTCTGTTTGGACTCCTCCTTCAGTTGCAGGACACGTACCCTCAGCCGGGGGATGGCGGCAGATTATGGACAATTCAGCCTGGGAGAAATATACGTTGAGCACTGCAAGGAGTTGTTTCAGCTCTAAAGAGGGGGGGGGCTGTTTGGGCACTTGATCTGCCGCCCGCCACCCCCCGCTGGCAGTACGTGTCCTGCAACTGAAGGAGGAGTCTGAACTAGACTTTAGTGTGGACATAGGCTTCGAGGCTCTGTGTGTGAGAGTCTTTGCCAGATAGGAAGCCTGGCTATTGTGACCCACTACAGATAACGCTGATACTCTTAAGTAGGCTCTTAATGTTCTTAAGGCTGACTGAAGCCTGTCATTGACTGCCTTTCTACACACACACACACGAGCACGCACACACGCACGCACACACGCACACACACACACACGAGCACGCACACACGAGCACGCACACACGCATCCTTGCAGTGAACTCTGTGGCTAGTCCAGCTGGATATGTGAGGTGCATGTGTTGACTTCGAAGAGGCCCGACCTGACCATCTCTTGACTGCTGTGATTTCGCAGGTGGCCCGTAAACTGGTGATCCTTGAGGGAGACCTGGAGCGCTCTGAGGAGAGGGCTGAGGTGGCTGAGGCGTAAGTTCACCACCTTAAACACTTACTTACACAATACACATGAAGGAATAAAGGGGCTCTTCTTGCTTGTCCGTAGAACCTTTGACATACAGTTCCACAACATTCTTCTCATCTTAAGCGCTTATTTATAGAGCACTAAATACAGAATTAACATGCAGACCACAGAGCAGAGGAGGAATAAAGGTTCTTCTTGGTTCTCCATAGAGCCTGGTAGGACATAAAGATGGAAAATGTGTTATTATATTTTTTTCATATTATTTATGAATACACACTGATGAGGAATAAAGGTTCTTAGTTCTCCATAGAACCTTATATAACAGACATACTTTTTCCTAATACATCTGCCAACTTGACTTCACATCTATACAAGATGAATCCATTTTCCCCACTTCTGGAACTCACAGGTTGATAGCAGATTACTGATAAGCAATTCAACTTACAGTTCACCGAAATTCTATGAGACTGAAAAGCATTTGTATACACACACATTTATACTGTAGGGCTGTAGTCTGTCATTTTGAAGATTATTTTTTATCTTCTTTTGAGAAATTAATGAACTTCATGGGTTAGAGAAATGCAAACTACATGATGCATGTTTTGCATGCTTTGTATTTGTGGTATTACCATTTGCTTGGATGGTCCTGCTTATGATATTAATATTGTACATCATTGTCCTACCCAGGTATTTTCTTTGTCACAACTGATGCAACTTTGTTATTTCAGTTGAAATATTTTACATTTAGCATACATTGGTCTTCATCTCTATTCCATTAGTGGAAATTATTACACACTTTGTAGTCATAATAATTTTGATATATATACATATTTTTTGACATTCTGCACATATCCATGTCATTTTAAAATGTGTGCATACGGTTACGTTCCACCCTAAAGTCCCTCCCTGTCTGCAGTGTGTAGTGTGTAGCGTGGTATGTGGAGAGTTTCCTATGTAATCTGAGTCGTTGGACACACTAACCAGTGAAGCTCCCTGGATCTCCTTCCCCACACCCCCCCTCCCTTCCCCTCTGTTTGTCTCTTTTTGTTGTGGTGATGCATGCCTGAACGCACCCGTCACCTGGGATGTGCCTGCGTTTTGTGAATCCCCCACCTTACCCCCTTACCCCCTTATTCATTCACCCTACTCCGTTCAACCCGGCCCCATTTGTGTGCCACGGACCAATCCCGTTGCACCGTACTCCTTTCCGTCCGGCCCCCTTTGCCTGCCATGGACCAATCACCAGTCGCGCCAGGGCGCTGGAGGAGGAGCTGCGAATCATGGACCAGAATATGAAGTCCATGATGTGCGGGGAGGAAGAGGTACAGTCACCTGAGGGGGGGGGAGACCAACTCCTCCACCCCACCCCACCCTCCTCTCCTTTCTCTTACCTGCAGCTGGTGGCTCACCTGAGATGACATCAGCCGTCAGCAACGCTTTCTACCTGCGGATCTCTCCTCCCCTCTCCTCTCTTCTTGGCTCATCTTGCCCACTCGTCCTCTCCTGCCCTCTTTAGCTCTCCTTGCCACGATGGCGACTAACATGCTTGCCTCCCTCTGTTTGACTTCTTAATCTTTGACTTTCTGTTCGTGTCCTGTAGCTTGGAAAGTGCTTGTCCTGTCTGCCATTTTGCTTGAAAAAAAGAACATGTCTGCTATAAACCGTTTTCCTTCTGTAGCCATTCGGGGGCTCTTCTTCTCTTCCTAGCATTACCTGTGCTTTCTCCATTTTCTCAATTTGCTCTTGTTCTTTGTCCTTTTTTCCTTCTTTCTCTCTCTCTCTCTCCATCTCTCTCTCCTTTTTCGCCCCCTTCCTCCTTTGTCCTCTCTTCTCTTGGCTTCTCTTCCACTCCTTCCTGGCCTCCCCTCGCTGCTGCCGCCGCTCTCTAGTAAATCTGGTGACCTTGAGGAAGAGTTGAAAAATGTCACCAACAACTTGAAGTCACTGGAAGCACAGGCTGAGAAGGTAGGATGAGCCAAAGCAGTCGACCGCAGCAGGGTTTTTTTTTTGCCCTGTCTGTGTACAGGTTTTGCTTGAACCACCCAGCCAGTAATCCTGTACAATGACACAAGGGGGATTTTTTTCCTTCTAAGAATAAATTAGATTTTTTTTTCAGGGAGTTGGCACTGACAGGCTTGACAGGTTTTCCATTGTAGGTCAAACTGTATTGTTTTGGTCTAGCTCAGGTGGCTGCCTTTTTAAAGTCACTCAGCCCACATCAGTCTGATTCTAGTTGGTCGGTTGTCATAGAGACAGTGTTGCTGAAGCAGAGGGCGTGACTGGGCAGCAACAATGACTTGAGATCTGCCGGGACTGTCACGTCCTGTTCTGTAGCCGTGTTGTCAAGATGGATTTGATGGGAGATGTTTTGACTACATCTTGAGACGGAAGGCTTTTTTTAAGCACTCTGTAGTAAAAGAGCTCAGCTCCATAAATTTTTGCTTTCATTTCAGCTTTCCAGGTTTCATTTCAATTTTTTTTTCAATTTTGGTCATTTTTTTGTGCCTCACCCAACCTCAGCCCGTTTACAGATGGAGTTCTAACAGGCAGGAAATGTAGTTAGCAGCCAAATTAAATCACCTTTGGCATTTGTCGTCAGTTAGGGTGAAGTGTGACCTCCTTTGCTTTGCTTATCTGCCCTCTTGCTGTTACATTTTTTTCTAAACTTTTTCTTTTATCCGAATAGTTGGTACACCCTTTGACCTACTATCTTTATTCCATCTGTGATGAAACCTTAACATTGGCGTATGCATTTGGGTCATTGATGTTTTTAGTGTCAGGGAGATGTAACCACATCTAATTTCACGATTGTGTGAGGTACATTTATTGACCTATGAAGTGTGAAGTACAATGCGTTACATGTAGTGCATATCCAAGAAAAAAATCTACGTAACAGTGCCATTACCTGCCGTTGCTCCATCGGCCTTCTGCAACTAAAAACATTGCCCATTTATTTGAAGGCAGTTTGTTACAGTTAATATTTTAGTTATGTAGGCTACTGAGTAATGCTAGTCCGTGCCATTCAGACATACTAACGTGTTGCATTTTCCACCGTCTTGTTTACAGTACTCACAAAAGGAGGACAAGTATGAAGAAGAAATCAAAATCCTCACTGAGAAACTTAAAGAGGTGCGGACACACACACACACACACACACACACACACACACACACACACACACACACACACACACACACACACACACACACACACACACACACACACACCACAGTCTACCAAAACAGGAATTCATGTTTCATTTCACAACCTACTCATTCAATCTGATTTTTTTGTGTTCACATACTGTACATGTAGCTGTATAGAGCTGAAGACAGGACATGAATGGCTGTAGCCTACTGTACATGTAAATATGACCTCTCCTAATTCATGTCATTTAGGCTGAGACCCGTGCTGAGTTTGCAGAGAGGTCTGTGGCTAAGCTGGAGAAGACCATTGACGATCTGGAAGGTACGTTTCCCACAGGGGCTGCTCGCTCCGCTAGGGTGCAATGACCAGTGTGCCACTCACCCACTCACCCACTCATCGTGTTTTAGATTCATGTGCTCGATTGTGTACTGACCTAATACTGACTCTGACCTTCATTCCCTTTGACATTCGTCGTGGTGCGTGTGCCTGTGTGTGTGTGTGTGCGTGCGTGTGCCTGTGTGTGTGTGTGTGTGTGTGTGTGTGCGCCTGTGCCTGTGTGTGTGTGTGTGCCTGTGTGTGTGTGTGTATGTGTGTGCGTTGGTGTGTGCGTGTACAGCTCAAACTGACCTCTCTAACGCTGCTGTGTGGTTGGATGCCAGTGTGGTGGTAATACAGGCTAGCGTGACTTTATATGCCATGTTGGATGGATATCCACTACAAACCACAGAGAGCTCCTGGGGTTGACCGAGCCCCACTAACCATGTGTGTGGTGCTGTCTGCTGGCTTGACTGACACCATCGATGCAGTTTGTTGGTCTTTGGTATTTTAGTTTCTTTTTTAAAGCTTACGTAGCAATACAAAGCTATGGCTCTATTAGATTGAGAGAGTATTGAAACAGAGTATTCAGGAGAGCGCATGGGAGTGGCTATCGAGTGGCATGCAGTGCTGAGGTGAAATGATAAGACTGCAGATAAGGTTGGAACAGAAGGCATGAGCTCAGTTCCAGTATTCTACATTCTAAATAAGTACCAGAAGACATGAGCTGTAGCATTCTGAGTTCTAAGTAACAGAAGGCATGCACTCTGGAGTTCTAGAGTTCTATTCTCCATCTATATCTATAGTTTCTTTTTCTGACCCTCTCCTTGTTTATGTTCTTCCCCCTACTCCTTCCTCCCCTTCCTGGACTCTCTCTGGCTCTGGCTGCCTTCTCTTCTCTTCTCTTCTCTTCTCTTCTCTTCTCTTCTCTTCTCTTCTCTTCTCTTCTCTTCTCTTCTCTTCTCTTCTCTTCTCTTCTCTTCTCTTCTCTTCTCTTCTCTTCTCTTCATCTGTCCTGTCCCCTCCTTGCTCTCTTTTCTCCTCTCCTCTCCTCCCCTCCCCTGTCCTCTCCTATCCTTCACTCCACTTCTCCTCTCCTTTCTTCTCCTCTCTCTCTGTCCATCCTTGCTGTTTCCCCGGGGGATCCCCCTCCAGACGAGGTGTACGCCCAGAAACTGAAGGGCAAGGCCCTGAGCGAGGAGCTGGATCTGGCTCTCAACGACATGACCACCCTCTAGACGCATCCTCCTCCACCTCCTCCTCCCCCACCTCCCCTGTCCTCCTCTCCTCTCTTCTCTTATCTTCTACTTCTTCTTTCCTCTCTTCTGTCTCCTCTGTGCAAAGGATTCCGCTTCTCTTCTCCTCCTCCTCCTCCTCCTTCTTTCGTCCTTTCCTTTTTCTGGCTCATCGTGGATCCATCCTTCTTTTTTTTCTCATCCCTCTGTTCCAGTATGCTATTCCAACACTCCGGAAGGCTCTGCGGTCCCATTTGTATTTTGTATTAATATTATGACATGCAGGGCCATAGTGAGTGCAGGCTGTGCAAGACTGGGCAAGATGTTAAGAGAGAGGGAGAGAGAGTAAAATATAACCCGCCCTGTATGAGCCATACCTGCATCTCTGTGTCTCCCTAGTCGTTCTCAAGGTCCCCTCTCTAGCTCTCTGTTATGGGAGGGTTCAGCAATGTGCTGCAGGTATCTTTAGCCCTGGTCATGCTTGTGTCTGTAAGTGCACATGTGATGACTACTATGATAATGATGACCGTCCCTTCCCCCTTTAGGCTTAAAGAGACTTGCCATATTGCCATGTTGTCACCTCATGTGTTGGTCTTTGTGTTGCTGTACTCCTTTTTTCTTGATTCTTTTCTTCTCTTCTCTGTCCTTCTGTCCCCTCAGCATTTTCTTTTGTTCCTTCTGTAATAAACACTGAAAAAAACACTCAGTTTTTTTGCTTTCCTCCTTTCCTTGGTTTGCTTGGGCTGTTTTCTGTGTTGCCTTGATTCTCTTGTTCTTCCATTTCTGTGAATGTTTACACTTTTGGAATAGCTCAAACTATTTCCAGCCAAGAGAAGTGCAAGTTTTTGGTATAAGCCAGCGTTTGCAAGCATAGTAGCTTGTGATTTAGTACTTAAATTGTAAGTGATGCCCTATTACATAGTGCATGTGCTTCAAGTAACACATGGGCCTTTTTTACAACCAAGTAATTTACCAAAACAGCAATGCAGTAACGATAATGGATCACCCGTAAATGTACTCTGAAAAAAATGCTATACCGACTGGGGTTTTATTTAGCTAGTGTTAATGTAAGGAAGTTGACACGTCTTCCAGCCACATCGTGGAAATCCATTGATTCAGCTACGACTAGCCAGCCTCCTGGCACCTTTGTGCCATCTGCTTCAGAGCCTGTGATATGTATTCTGTGTGTGTTTGTCCTAACTATTCTCTTCACACTTGAAATACTCTTTTCTTCACTGGACTAACCCTGTCCTCTGTCTTTCTCTCTTTTCTCTCCCTCTTTTTTCCTCCTTTTTTCCTATTCTGCCTCTTCTCCTTGACCTTCACTGACGTTGCCATGGCCACAGATCGCTTCCATTCAACGGTGGAGAAAAATCGCATTCTCAATAACGAGCTGAGGGTCGTGCTCAATGAGCTAAACAGCTAAATCTGCCTTTTCGAAGACTTCAAATTATTAAACTAGCTGGGATATATGTTCAGGATAACAAAACAATGATTCAATGTAAATGTCGTAGGATTGTACCGTTACTGACTTCTAATAGCCTTGCTCTCACAATGTATTCCACTTTCAGTACCAGTGACCAAATGAACAACCTTTAAAACTATAACACACTTTAACACGCAAGTGAATATAGCCTATAGAGGTTCTGAATGATTGTGTAAGGCTTGTATATCTTGACTTGTATCCCAGCTTTGCTGTTTACCTCCAAGCGTTCTGTAGGCCTATCTTTGTCCACCTCACATTGTGAAAAGTCCTACAGAACAACACTTCCTGGGAATCTATACTCCCGTTTTCCTGCTAATTTAAGCACCACAGAGTCCCGTTGTTCCTGGCTTCTCAATGATTTTCTTGTTCCCGAGTGTGTGTTAAGAGATATAATGTGTGGTGTGTAGTATTTTGTATGTACTGACACTTCTGTCGCCACTGTCCATTCAGTCACTTAAGGTTTTCGCTTTGTATTAGAGTATATGAAAGAAAATGCATTCCAGCTAAATACTGTTGACTTTGTTTAAATACGGGACATGGTCGCAGTGTGCTTACAGATAAAGAATTTTCAGTTTGCACAGTAATCTCTCAGATACTGGGAAACTAAGTCATGTTTAAACACTTTGCTATATAAGAATAAAACTGGAAATGTCAACATTCCCTGTCAGGGAATAGCCCGTAAGGTGAGGTCTATTGCCGTTCAGGGGACACTTCATTTTTGGGACCAGACAGAGGTTGTTTTTTTTACACAGTCCTAAAGTTACAAGCAAACATTTATTTTTTAATAGTAAAAAATAACAGTACGAATCCAAGATCTTATTTAAATAACTTCTATTCAATGTAAATGTAATGGATACTAGATAATATTATGTCCCTGCACTGTTGTTCCTTTATATGTGTGATATAATGTTATGTGATGCAGACTGTTACAGTGAAGCATGTTACATTTTCTGTGTGTAAGGATTAATTTAATATCATTTTGAGACGGCATGCCTCAGTTCTTCCACCTGAAAGACATTTTGTGTAGGACTCATGTAGTGCATTTTTTAAGGACAAGTTTGTTTTTCCTCAGGGAGTTTTTGTGATGTATGACCTTATATGGAGATACCGCACCATTTCAGGAAAAAGCTCATTTTACACCCTTAAGTGTTAAATAAGTTTTTAATAAGAGTTTAATGATTTGAATTTTACTCTTCTTCTGTTATTTCTGCCGTTCTCATAGTCTGGTGATGTTACTTTGTACTTCCAGTTCCAAGGTGGCATTTATCATCGAATCTTATGGGTCCAGTTAGCAGCGAGCTGGACCCAGATTAATGTGTTAAGTGTAGCTTGGAGGTATAATTTGCATGGCCAGACTCGGAGAACAGCTGACAGTGCAGGAGAAAGGTCCAAATTAAGTCATTTAACTCAAGGGGAGGTGTAAAAAGAGCTTGTTTCCAGAAATGTATGGCTTTAAAAATGCACAACATGCATGCACTTTTCTTTGTTATGCACAACACATATTTCCCTAATAAGACTGCACATCATTCAAAGGTTTCCTATATATCCACACGCTACCTCCCCTTCAGTACGTTGTTTACTTAATATCCATGCACTACCTCCCAACACCCACTCAGCGAGTCTCTCGCTTTCTCACACTGAACCATCTGCTTAGTGAGTAGCCTATTGTAATACGGGAAACCCAAACCACACTTGACATTCTCTCTCTCTCTCTCTCTCTCTCTCTCTCTCTCTCTCTCTCTCTCTCTCTCTCTCTCTCTCGTGCGCGCGCAAACCACCACACTCCAATGACATTTAAACTTCACACTTCAATGCTAATTGCACCAATGCCATGTATTACCACAATACCTCTTTTTGCATAATTTCGCCTGACACACACACACACACACGCACACGCACACGCACACACACACGTACATTCAATGATTTGCGAGTCCATACATTTTACTCAATTGTTCCTAGCAGGTGTTTTAAAGAAAAGAAGGAAACGAACAAAACAAAAAAAAAATACCGTCCATCTGACCTTTTCCTGTTTTGTTCTCCCCTTTTACTTACTCCATCGCCAGAGAAACTCTCCGTGGCCAAGGAGGAGAACTTGGACATTCACCAGACCCTGGATCAGACCCTGCTGGAGCTCAACAATCTATAAAGACCACACAGCTCCAGACAAACCGTACCACACAAAACACATAGCTTTACAGAAAAAGAAAAACGTGCAAAATAAAACAAACAAAAAAAAGAACAAAGAAAGAATAAAAGGTCCAGGTGTTTGTCATAGCAGGCGTTTTGCATTTGCATTGTACCGCAGAGAAGTCCAGTGTGATTGGATTCTTACTGCGAGTACCGAAAAACCAATAAATAACTCCTAGACTTCATGCCATTCCCAAAGCATTTGTTGTTAGGGATCAGGAACTTTGACAGTGAATTGTCTGTTGCATGAAATACAAACTACCAGCTTGTCGCTGCCAACCAAGCCAAGATGTGTCGTGCTATACCAAAGCACTACCACTGTCTGCCATTTTCTATGCGCAGTCACAGATGGCTCTAACTCTAACTCTTGTGTTTCGGTCTAGTGCCGTTTAGGCCCATGCTTTCCTGTCGCCCCATCCAATACTGTTCCTGCACTGAACACTACCAAAACCCTAAGAAATGTGCTGACATTCCTTTTTGCTTCATTTCTGTAACCACTTTTGTTGTCTCTTTTTCTTTCCTTTTGCTCTGAGCCTGAGGGTTTTGCTGGTTCTTTACAAGCAAAATAATTCTCAGTGACGGGTATGTCCCATCTCGACGACCACTGTGTAGGACCATTCCTTGATTTCAATCGTACCGATCACATGTGGCTAATCTACACTATAACTGATCCCAAACACTACACTGTGCACAACCTTTATGTGAACTCTCCCATTCCATGTTTCAAGTTCATGTGAAGATCAGATGAATTCTCCAATTTGGCACTTAATGCCAAATCTTAAATCAGAACTAATGTACCAATAAAGCGTGCAAAGTTGCTGGAGAGAGTTCCATCTTTTTTGGCTATGCGCCTGTAAATGTCCTTTTAGTCGTCTCCAGTGAGGTCTGTTGAATTTCTACATGAATTTGACGTTTTTTGAAACATCCCCTCTCAGCATCGTATGGTTCTCTGGCTGACTAAGTCCTTTTTTAGCTCAAGGACGGATTCATTGTTCTTCTCCATATTTGTCATAAAATTCTGTCAAAGTGTTGACATTTCAAATTTGCAGGTAGATTAAAGGGAATTGATCACTTGTTATTGAAACAAAAATATAATGAATTCTATTACATGTTGCCCTCTTTTTACAATCCAAACATGTATTCTATGCAAATTATTGTGTATGCTCTTTTAAGATGGAGGAAAAATAAAGGCAAAGACGATGGCAATCCTGTATGTTCTGTGTTTTTTGTCTTGTCTTGTGAATTATGTTCGTGTTGCAATATTGTAGACATAAGATGGGTCCCAATAGAGATTTTTCCAGTATACAAACATTCACGCTGTTAGGAGGGGCAAGATGGTTAGCAGCCAATCACATGAGTACATTTTCTGAGTGACTGCAGTTTCCATGCCTTTTGCTTCTGTAGTGGGTTTTATTTCTTTTGTTACTAACAGTTTGTTTTATTTTAAAGTATATTGCTCGTAAACATCTAGCCTGCCTATTGGACACCAGATGGAAATTAGCCCTTGGGCTACAATCTGGCATGTTTACATATATGTACATGTATGTATATGTTCATTAATGTGCAATGTCCTGAACAAATAAAGTAAAGTAAAAGTAAGTAAAAAAAAAAAAACAATCAGAGGTTGCATCCTTAGATGTGTGTGCCGTCAGGAATGTTTGTATGGAAGAAACCTATTGATTGTAATTGCTGACATAATATTACATTATATGATACAATTCACACTTGGTATAATGCTGTATTGTTTTATATGGTACTGACAGGGGTCAGGTGTCCCAGGCCCATGGAGAAGAGGGGGCCAGAATTGGGTCATCATTATATTACAGTAGCTACTGTATATGTATTGGGTGAGGGGGACCTTTTGGATGACTGCCCTGGGCCTGGCTAAAGCTGTCAGCGGCCCTGGGTACTACTACTAGGGCTGCACAATTATGGAAAAAAATCATAATCACGATTATTGATTGTCTACAGATTTTTTAGAAAATTTCAACAAAATAAAATATAACCAAGAATTCATTATATTCGGGACGAGCAAAATAAAATGAATTGTAATAGGGTAGACTGAGTACAGTTGAGTACAGGGTACAGTTGAGACAAACCAAATATCTCTGGATAACAACGTAACTCTGATCTAATTTTTGCTGTGGACATGCGCATCGATGTCCTCTTAGATCATGGGAAATTTGAAACCAGCACAGAACGCAGATCCAAAGATATTGGGAAAATGCTGTTTTCGACAGGTCAGATTTACTTCACCAGGGTCCTTCAACATTGAATATCTAATGACCAGTAGTTATCCTCTTGATATAAGTTACATGATTGCAAGCCATGATATGTGCTCTAAAAGCAGACATATTTCCTGACATCATAACAGTTAAAGCCATTTTAAAATCTTTATCAATGTGTGATCTGGCCAGAAGGGGACAGTTTAGACGCTAGCCTGTAATGCTAATTATATCCCCGAAACGCAGAGCGTCGGGGATGTAATGGTTTTGCGTGCACCGCCGCCGCCGCCGCGTCCGCCGCCGCGTAAGGTCTTTCGTGTTAACGCGATAACTTTTGAACGGATGTTTGGATTTGTCCCAGATTTGGTGTGTGAATGCTCTAGGGCAGGTTCATGAACTGATTCGAGTTTGGAGGTCAACAATTTCAAGATGGCCGAATTCAAGATGGCCGAATTTTTGTTTGGCCCTTTACTTCTGACCGGGTGGATGGATTTGTCCCAGATTTGGTGTGTGAATGCTCTAGGGTGGGTTCATGAACTGATTAGAGTTTGGAGGTTAACACTTTCAAGATGGCCGAATTCAAGATGGCCGAATTTTTGTTTGGTCCATAACTTCTGACCGGGTGGATGGATTTGTCCCAGATTTGGTGTGTGAATGTTCTAGGGTAGGTTCATGGACTGATTGGAGTTTGGAGGTCAACAATTTCAAGATGGCCGAATTCAAGATGGCCGAATTTTTTTTGGCCCATTACTTCTGACCGGGTGGATGGATTTGTCCCAGATTTGGTGTGTGAATGCTCTAGGGTGGGTTCATGAACTGATTACAGTTTGGAGGTTAACACTTTCAAGATGGCTGAATTCAAGATGGCCGAATTTTTGTTTGGCCCATTACTTCTGACCGGGTGGATGGATTTGTCCCAGATTTGGTGTGTGAATGCTCTAGGGTGGGTTCATGAACTGATTAGAGTTTGGAGGTTAACACTTTCAAGATGGCCGAATTCAAGATGGCCGAATTTTTGTTTGGTCCATAACTTCTGACCGGGTGGATGGATTTGTCCCAGATTTGGTGTGTGAATGTTCTAGGGTAGGTTCATGAACTGATTGGAGTTTGGAGGTCAACAATTTCAAGATGGCCGAATTCAAGATGGCCGAATTTTTGTTTGGCCCATTACTTCTGACCGGGTGGATGGATTTGTCCCAGATTTGGTGTGTGAATGCTCTAGGGTGGGTTCATTAACTTATTACAGTTTGGAGGTTAACACTTTCAAGATGGCCGAATTTTTGTTTGGTCCATAACTTCTGACCGGGTGGATGGATTTGTCCCAGATTTGGTGTGTGAATGTTCTAGGGTAGGTTCATGAACTGATTCGAGTTTGGAGGTCAACAATTTCAAGATGGCCGAATTCAAGATGGCCAAATTTTTGTTTGGCCCGTTACTTCTGACCGGGTGGATGGATTTGTCCCAGATTTGGTGTGTGAATGCTGCAGGGTAGGTTCATGAACTGATTAGAGTTTGGAGGTCAACACTTTCAAAATGGTGGAATTTTTATTTGGCCCATAACTTCTGACAGGGTGGATTGATTTGCCCGGTAACTCCTTAATTTAATGGTTCACCATTTCAGTGAATCTACCATATCAGGTAGGCCTACAGTGTAATAACCAGTGTAACAATATTTAATACCATGTAAAACTAGTGTAATACCAGTGTAAAAATAGGCAATACCAGGTACAGTGTAATAACCAGTGTAACAATATGTAATACCATGTAATACTAGTGTAATACCAGTGTACAAATATGCAATACCATGTAATACCACGTACACACAAATAGCCTACATGATATAAGTACAAAATTGGTACATGGTGTCTGGCATGACGTGGTATTGAATATTGTTACACTGGTTATTACACTGTACCTAATGTGGTATATCCACTGTAATAGTGAACCATTAAAACAGTGTTACCATTTGCCCCATTTTTTCCTTCATTTTCACAATAGTCATTTGGTTTTAAGCCTATGCACGTCATTGTTCTATGTATAGATATTAAATATATTGATTTTATATTTTGTATTTATCATAAACGTTCATGAAAAGGTGGACGGGAGTGGTAGGAATGATTGGGGACTGGAAGCGTCGCGTTTCGGGGATATACCTTAAGCAGTCGAAGGCGACTGCACAGGCAGTCTAGTTTCACTATGTAAAACCAATGTAAAGATGCTAACGGGTACAGTTGAGTACAGTATTTTGCTATCGGCCATTCTATTAGCTCCCATGGCTATTACATCCCATTGATTAGAATGGTGTCTCAACTGTACTCTGCTATGTCTCAACTGTAGCCTACCCCACCGTTTTTCAGCTAGGGTACAGTTTGGACAAAAGTGCACCTTTTTTGTTTTATTAATTACATAAACATTAAACATCCTAGAGATATATTTCCTTGATTATATATTTGCCCACATCCTGAAAATATGTTCTGTCCAAAACAACTTTCTTTTTAGGACCTTTTAATAGTCTAATTTCTGCGTGGAAGGGGACAAAAATAAAAGTGTACCCAACTGTACTCAGTCTACCCTAATTGTGTATAGGCAATAGCATGAAACGTAGGTGGACAGATTTCTGGCCTGAAACACCAGGCTGTCAGTATGTTCTGGCTTCAAGGACGCAGGTCACTATTGCCACGATTAAATCCCGATTGAAATCCCGATTTCGATATCACGATTTTCGATTATTTTCGATCAATTGTGCAGCCCTAACGACTACCATAAAAATATGATCCTAACAGCAGACTACTGCCAACAACTTAAGACTATACGGCAATCAATCAATAGGCTACATCATTCCTTTGTCCTCACACCCTTGTTTCCTTGTTTCCTCCATTCTCCCACCTCCTTCCGAGGAGGAAACAAAGAAGGGACAGCCGTGGTGTAATGGTTAAGGAGTTGCGGGAGCTATTGATCACAGTCTTGCAGGTTCAATTCTCACGCTTAGCAATCCCTTCCTCACTCCATGGCTTAAGTGCCCTTGAGCAAGGCACCAATCCCCACACTGCTCCAGAGACTGTAACCAATACCCTGTAATATCTGTATGTCGCTTTGAATAAACCGTGGACTGTGGAATCAATTTCTTCTGGTCTTCAGACTCAACATTATCGATGAGGTCTCAGCTGGAGACAACAACAGGTAAACTTTTTAGGCAAGATATTTACATGTATAAGTTGACAGATTTATAAGATATACCTTTCCACTTCATTCGCTGAATTGCGTTTTGACATAATGTCGATCTAGGCCAGGGGTGGGGAACCTTTTTCATTCGAGAGGCCACTTGAATTTCTTCCAAGGGCTGTAAAAGTCCTCCAAGGGCCGTGCTATGAACACAAACCACGATTTCTCCTGCATTGTAGGCCTATATCACCTTTAAAATACACTCCAACTTCTCTAGGTCTCCTGAAATATAACTTAATTGTATTGCAAATGTAATTTCTAAGATTCCTTAAAAAAATATGGCATATTTCATGTGAAGCTGCATTATATTGAAATTATATCGCGGGCCGGATAAAACGGCCTAAAGGGCTGAAAATGGACCTCGGGACATACGTAGTTTCCCCACCCCTGATCTAGGCCTAGGCCTATATGTATTTTCTTAATAGTCCTATGCTGTACTATAGGCTACGGCTTTGCTGAAAATATGGATATAGGCCTACAAATTATTTAGAATTCACTCTCAAAATGAGTAAAAATTATGGTTTGCAGCTGTTCCTCATATTTGCCTCATATTTGAGTGAAGATATTGGTTTAATTTGTCCCATCACACCTGTGAAGGGAATATGGACATGCACTTAATCAGAAATAAAAGAATGACTTTAGGGTATACAGCACTTGTAAAAAAAAAACACACACACACACACACACACACACACACATACATGCACCTTTCTTTATTAGGCATACACATATTTCCCCAATATAGTCAATGTTTATTTATTGAGCTTTTTTCCTCCAAATACCAAACAATCAACATGAAGGATTGAATACAAAATAGACAACAAAGAGCAGACAAATAAAACAAACAACAACAACAACAACAACAAAACAACAAAAAAGGGGCCCATAAAAAATAGTCACCATATTCTTCCTGAAAAGAAAAATTACTCAGAGTCCATGTTAATTGTCCAATGTTCTGCACAGGATCTCAAAAGAAATTAAGACATTTTTTAAGAGCTGGGGGCTGCCATATTGTAGAAGACATATTTGTTGGTATAAGACAAGCACAGAGTTATTTTACAGGATATTGACAAAGACCAAGCACATAATGAAAGAATGCATTACACAACCAGCATTGTCAGCTGTTCAACATATGAAATGAATGATTGCCATATAACATGAAACTTGTTTGTTGACCCATTCAATGTGTATCTAATCTTTTCTACCTTGAGGAAAAACATGACATCACAAATCCATCTACCAAAAGATGGAGGTTTGTCACTTTTCCAATTCAAAAGAATGAGGCGTCGTGCTAGAAGTGAAGAGTAGGCAATGCAATTTAGTTCAGACCTTTGAATTGGAAGAATTTCTGAAGGAACACCAAAAAGTCCAATAAAAGGGCAAGGATCTATATTTACATCTGTGATTTTTGAATATGCTTCAAATATGATATTTCCCCAATATAGACATCATATCATATAGGCCGGTCTTCAGCACTTTGTTTCCTGTGTTTTCATGCACTACTCCCAACACACACACACGTTTTGAAGGGGTTCTGTAACCAAGGCATGCATGTAATAAAGGCTTGTTATTTTTGATAGACGAGTGTTTTTCTTTTTTCAAGACCCACACACTGAGTATTTCACTTTCTGCACCGCTTAGTTTGTTGCCTAATGGGAAACTCAAAGCACACTTGCCATTCTCTCTGTCTGTGTTTTTCCCCCAATAAAGCAAATTACAATGATAGTTTGGTCTATGACTGGGCTGATAAGTAACAGCAACCTTCATTCTCTTGTTTCTACTCTGAGTATCACTACATCAGTGGTTTTCAAAGTGGGGGCCGGGGACCACGAGGGGATGCCAGGAGGGCCACGAGCAAAACATAAACTTAACAACCCCAGTGGAGTCATTTTCATCTTTACAATGTAAATAGGTTTATAATATGTATTGTAAATGTAAATAGGTTTATAAATATGTATTGTGCTTTCTGTAGTACTTGAATGGGTTGATGAATAAACCAACTTCAAACCAGGTGCACAGAAAAAAATAGTGTGGCACGGCCTATGTTAGGGGGTCCTTGGCTGGAATCTACTGGTATATGGGAGCCTTGTCATAGAAAACTTTGGGACCCCCTGCACTACATCACCCTGCCTGCCCAAATAAATCAGGAGAGATACTGCGCCACCTTGTGTTTGTAGCTCAGTACTGCATACCCAAGGGACGACACCCGGAAGTACAAGGCAGTGACGAAGCCAACCCCAGGAAATGACATCACACGTCAAGTATTCCAGGAGAAAGAGGAAGTAAAACGCTAAGTTTGGAAGTGTTTTGTTATAATAATTGAGAGAATATAATGTTTTGAAGATGTTGAAAAGCCAACTAAACGCGTAAAAGGGTCCTGTTTTGCGAAAAAGCAACCATAGACCTTGGCGATCATAGACGGGGTTATCTTGTATCAGTAGCGCTGATTTTGGTTTCAAGTCATTGTGTACAGAGGAATGCAAGTGGTTTTCTGTGGTAGCATTTCATTGTTTGGTCAATGATCCTGAAAGCCCTTGCCTAAATTGGCAGATTTGGGAAACATTTGCGATTTGTTTCAACACTTCCATTAGCATGTGTTTAAATTGCGAGATTTAGCGTTCAATCGAAGGACTTGCGGTGACTGGTAGCGGTGGTGTAGCGCGCCCCTCATCTCGCCCTTTTTTACGGTACAACTAGCGATGACGCTTGCGGTGTTTTTTGGCTGTGCATTTATTGCATTCGGCCCAGCCTTCGCTCTTTTTATATTCACTATAGCCAAGGATCCACTAAGAGTAATCATTCTCATAGCAGGGTAAGCAATCTTTGACTTTAATTTGATGTTTTAATCCCCATGCAGACACCTGAGTAGCACATGACTTCACCCAGCTGATGCGCTTTCTGCCTCAGTTCCCCCAGTTGGGTGACGCACAGTTACGCTGACTTGTTTCATATGAATGAATCGTTGTTTGTTTATTGTCTTAACTACGTTTTGTCAGTGTCTTGTTTTAACTAATTGGATTAACCTAAATATCTCACAATAATTCTCTGTAGCTGTTGCTGGACCACAACCTTTTGATGTCCACAGACTTTTCCACATTTTCCACATACTTTGCCAACAATTACTTTTCAGCTATACTACAATGCATTTGTGTCATTTACACATTCAAGTTTTACCTGTAAAAAAGAGAGAGCACCGTGTAATCATATAGCAGCCCGCAGTGTGTAATACTATCTTTGCTTTCTAGGGCATTCTTTTGGCTTTTATCCCTATTGTTATCGTCCTTGGTGTGGTTCATCGCCACGAAAGCCAGTAACGCAGATGACACGAGCTTACAGAGAGGCCTGCTGATATTCGGGGTCATATTCTCCGTATTGCTGCAGGAGGTGTTCCGTTACGGCTACTACAGAATTCTGAGGTAAGTCTAGTACGGTATTAGGCCTTTTCGACTGTGTCACTTGTTCATCTAAGGTGCTGTTTCCACGTAGCTGGATATTTTTATATGTGGATATTTTTTTTTCTCCTGGTTGCATTGGTTTTGCATTGTTTTTGGCCTTCCATTTCCACTAGCAGATATTTAAAATCCAGGAGGGAAAAAAAGCAGGAGAAAAAAATATCCTGTTTAGGGGGCTGAGACGCATTTGTTACAATGGAGGATTTATTTGTATCCACATGTTGCGTTTACACCTGAACAGGAGAAAAAAATACCCTGCTAAAAAAATATCCTGCTACGTGGAAACAGCACCTAAGTCTGCTCATGATGACACAAAAACAAGATATTGTGTATCTGTACGTGATGGTTTTCATTTATCCAGCTCGTGTGCAGGTCGTTGTCCCTGTCCACACAGAGGTTGTGATGTCAATCAAAACATCATCTTTGTTTCAATGCTTTGAGTATAGGCATTATTATTGTTGAATGTCCTTTCATGGATGAGCTTTATTTATTTGAAAAGAACGGCGTGGTTCCCGTTCAATATGCGGAGGACTCTTAGAAAGATGATACATTAGAAAATAAGTAAAATTGTGTAATTTAAAGGTCTCTACCCTGCAAGGAAAATGAAATGGCAAAATAGCACTAAGTCCACCCCAAGTTATCCAAGAAACCTGTTATACTCAGCATAGCTTTCTAAAACACAGCTGTAGGTTTGCTAGTTTATTGGTCAGATTTGTTATCAGTAATGTGGAAATATAGGCCTACATGCGCATGGTGATAGTGTTTCAAGGTTAATGTGCAACTCGTGTAATCAATCCGGCCATCTTGCCCCTCTGCCATAAAAATCAGAGGCTGTATTAACGTCATGGGTTGAGAACAAACCAGTAACCCATTGTAATGAAATGTGAAAAAGGTATGGTTAATATGACTGTCAAGGAAATTAGGACCTAACTTGGAGAGAAAAAAACATGCCAGTATGTTCCTTATGTCAATGATTTGGCTCTTTTGTTTTCACCTAGCTGGACTTGTTGTCAAGGGCAGAGCACAGACTTCCTGTATGTCCCTGGTTACGAATTGCTTATGACATACATGTATACTTACAGCACCTAAGTGTCAGATAAACTATTGGAAAGCTGTCATTTTGAGGTGGAGAGGCACAGTGCAGCACACAAGATGTTGTAAACAGACATACAAAACATTGAACAAAAAAGACACCGCACACTGCTTAGGCCTACTGTTCTTTTTCTTACTTTATTTTTCGGAGCAAACAATGCGTTTCGCCTAGTGCGTCATCAGGTTTGCTCTTTTCTGATGACATACTGGGCGAAACGAGTTCTTCGCTCTGAAAAAATAAAGTAAGAAAAAGAACAGTAAGCAGTGTGCGGTGTCTTTTGAATTTTGTTCATTGTTCACCTTCTCCTGCCTCACACCTGCACCTGCATTGCTGAGGGCTTGTGCACAAGGACTCTCTTGAACTTAGACATACAAAACAGTCAATGTGCGTTGTAATGGTGTGGTTTTTGGAATGGTGGAAATTGTTTGGCCCGTAAATTCTGTTATCAGGTAGTGTCATCAGGATCATTTATTGGACAAGCTGTTGAAGCGCTCTTTAGTTGTGTATCATCGTGTATCAAAAAAACTAGGTCAATGCAAGTAGTGTCTTGTGTGCTCCCCCATTAACATGTATTACAGCTTGTGCTGCTGTGCTGTTCAATTTGTGGTGCTCTTTTTTCATGTGGTGGTGCACCACAGAATGGTGTTTGTATGGGAAACATTCTATGTAACAGTAGCTGTTGTAACATGTAACATTTTCCTCTTTTGTGCTTCACACGTGACATTGATACACTTATGCGTTCTGTGACCTGTCCTTCTGGTTTCAGTTCACAAGTGACCTTATAACAGTACCCCTTTATTCTCCACTGCACTACATCCCCGATCCTCTGACACACTGTACTGTACTGTAATGTCCGCATGCACCACTGATCAATCCTGTCCTTTGTGAACGCAGGAAGGCCAATGAGGGGTTGGCTGCCATCAGTGAAGACGAGAGCTCCACGATATCGGTCCAGCAGATGGCCTACGGTACGTCCTCTCCTGCCCGTCTCTCTCCCTCTCTCCTGCTGCTGTGGCTCTCGCTCTCGCTCTCTCTCTCTCGCTCGCTCGCTCTCTCGCTCTCTCTCTCTCTCTCTCTCTCTCTCTCTCTCTCTCTGTCCCTACATGCTCTCTTGTCATCCAATACTTCCTCTCCTGGCCACAGTTCCTTGTAGGCCTCAATTGCACCAGATATGCATGCACAAATTCATTCTGCTGTTTGAGAGAGACACACTTGCACTCACACTTCCACACACCTGCACTTTCTCATGCACTACTACTGCTATTGTACTGTGCTGCTCTGTAAATTAGAGTTTGTTGCAATTCTCAGTTGAAGTGAAATGTTTTTAATATATATATGGGTGGTTGACGTTTAAGGCCGTAACACACTTAAAGGAGGAAACCTATTCCAATTCCTGAAATAATGGGTGGAAAAATTTGGGGGGGGGGGGGGGGGGGGGGGGGGGGGGGGGGGGGGGGGGGTGGGGGGAATTGAAAAAAAGAAGCACTCAGGGTGGGGGGGGGGGGGGGGGATTGAAAAAAAGAAGCACTCAGTGGTTCGTGGAATTTCGCTTAATTTTTGCCATTTTTGGGAAAATGTGTCCTGTGGTGTGACATCATTGGTGTGGTAATATACAATAAAATGATTAATATTCTGCACAAACATATCCCCAATGCTCTTTCTGCTATGGTTCCTTTAACCCCCACCCCACATACACACTACTACCCACCCGCACCCGCACCCCCACCCACACACGCCTATGCGTTGTACAGGCAGACAACTGTGATTTCACTGCATGGTTTCACTGTATTACTTGTAATAAACTTTTTTTCCATCCATAAGAGCAGTCACACCACGGGACACCATAAATTAACCTAAGCACTGTGTGACAGAAACATTGCAATATGTAGACATATTAAGATGTTAATAGACACCTTAAACTTCCACACCACTCTCCAATAACTGAGGTATAACTGGTTCATTTACATTTGTTTTCAAGAGGAAAAATATCAATTTTGTAGGTTTTTAACTAATGTTACGTAAAACAGGGCGTCATGTCAACCACCCACATATGTTTGTTTATTTTACTTTTTATGGCACAATACAGATAAAATAATAACAAGTGTAATAGTGAAGTTTTGTAATTGCACACTACAGCCCCATACTCACAGCTGTTGTGAAGCTTTCAAAGTGTCCAGTTGATTCACGGTCATATTATAACCACAATTCCCACTTCATTTTTTACCCCCACAAATCTTTTCGTCAGTTGCAATGTAATTTGCTGGAGTGTGCAGTGCACTGATAAAGCATGTCAGGCTTACAGACTGATGATGATGATGATGATGATGATGATGTAACGTAATAGCTTATCCGAGCGGGAGTTGCTCCTAGTTCACCCCATCAGTCTACATCAGACAGCTGACTGCTCTACTCTGCCTGTAACCTAAATACTGGAGTCTCCTCTCCTCTCCTGACCACTCCACTCCACTCCTCTAAAGGGCCGTACACACACGTCGCTTCTATTTACTCGCTACTAGCTCACTCGCCTATTCGCCACTCGCTCTGGGTGATTTTGTTTACTGGTTGTCATGGCTCCCGCTGTCCGCGCCAACAGCGTCCGTACGGAAACAAAATGTACGCTGTTTAACGTTGATCGTGTGCTGTGCACAACCATGCATATGAGCCTTTGATGTTGTACACTGTACTGGATGTATTTTCCTCAACACTTTTAACCAAAGTGTGATGGCGTGCGGTGCGTGCAGAAGTTGGGTGGTCAGAACACCACAGGGGCAACGTCACCTGTCAATAATCTGTATTCTGCATTCCAATTGGTTACTCGCTTAACTCGCGTCGCTCGAAGATAAAATAAGTTTATCTCGGAACCCGCCCACATCGCATCGCTTGTACTCTCCTCGCCTACTCGCCAGCGAGACTCGCTGGAACACGTAGACATTCTATTGACTTCATCCGCTGAGCGAGTAACTAGCAGCGACGTGTGTGTACGGCCCTTAACTGTAGCCTAAAGTGCTGGACTCTCCTTCTCTTCTCTTCTCTTCTCTTCTCTTCTCTTCTCTTCTCTTCTCTTCTCTTCTCTTCTCTTCTCTTCTCTTCTATGATCTCCTCTTCTCTTCTCTTCTATGATCTCCTCTTCTCTTCTATGATCTCCTCTTTCCTCTCCTCTTCTCCTCTCCTCTCTTCTCCTCTCCCCTCCTCTGCTGGTATCACAATTGTTGCATCATTATTCTGAAGTCACCGTTCTTCCAGGCCCTCTCCCTTTTCATTACGCAGATGTCCTGAGACAAGCACTTTTTAACATCCTGGCCCATTGAAAAACTAGACAGCAGGCTAATGAGACGAGAGCATGCCATCTGGCAGTCCAGTCTTTCTCCCACTCTTTCTTGCTCTCTCTCTCTGTGTGTGTCTCTTTCTCCACACATTTTGCTTGAGTGTCTTTTAAACTTTAACATTGTGTTATGCAGACGAATGCACCAAGAGTCCTATTTATTGACCATGACCAATCATTTGCATTTCATGTAACATCGTGGGAGTGATGCTGGTTTTGGTCTCCATGGTAACAACTTTGTTGTTGTTATTTTGTTGCCATAGTGGCGGGCCTGGGCTTCGGGATCATGAGCGGGGCGTTCTCCATGATCAACATCCTGTCGGACTCCTTGGGGCCGGGCACGGTGGGCATCTTCGGAGACTCCCAGTACTACTTCATCACCTCAGGTTGGTGCCCATTGGTTACTTCAGATTACCATTTAGAAGTAAAGACGTGCGGCTCTGCCGAGGCCTAACGGTAGGGCACTGGGTTACTATGCCGGCGACCTGGGTTTGATTCCGGCCCGGGTCATTTGCCGATCGACCCCCATCTCTCTCTCTCCCCCACTCGCTTCCTGTCGCAAAAAAAGCCCTTCAAATATATATATTTTTAAAGACGTAGATGGGTGCAGGGCCTAATTAATGCACAGGCTAGATATGGCAGCAGCCTAGGGCCAAAAAGTGTGAGGTTGCGTGCACATCCCAAAAAGCAGTTGCAGTGGGTGACACCTGAAGAAGACCTTGCAGTTCGAAACATTAGGCCAAGTTTGGCCAAACGTTAGAAATTGCAGAATTGTCAGAAGATGCAATATAGAACAAAACACATATCGTCTTGAGTACAATCTGTGAACTTATTATCCTTAATTCATAGCTGTCACTGTAAATGTATCACAAAATGTCCCTTGGGGGATGGTGGGGTGGGCACAGCAGCCTGTAGTCTAGGGGCCCCAGGTCATCTTAATCCGGCCCTGGGTGCGCACATCCACAAAAAACAATAATCCAGGTCCCAGACAATGGTAGTAGATAGTAGGGATGGGATATCGGTATAGGTGTATCAGTATCGGGTTCAGATATCAACATAATTCAGAGATCGCATCGGATCGGAATTTTCCCAAAGTATCGGAACTTTCCTGATACTGACATTGAGCCATGTGTAATGTTAATTTCAAATCATAACACTTGCATATTAGTTTTCAGGATGGGATTGTTACATTTTTACTTGCTACTTTTTACTTATTAGTTGTTTTCCTGTTCTTCTGACTTCCTTTTCTGACCTAATAGTCTACTTGGGCCTACCTCAAGTTGAAACCCATGTATAATATATTGTTGTGGTATAGGATCGGAGTAGTATCGGTATCAGCAGATATCCAAATTTAGATATCGGGATAGGATCGGAAGTGAAAAAATGTGTATTGGTGCATCCCTAGTAGATAGTGTGAGAGAGTGGTCTGCGCACTGTTTATGAGTTTCAAAAATATATTTACTTTATTTAACAAAGGGCAACATTTTGACTGGTGGATCAAACTGTTTCTTTTGATTCCACCAAGGTGTAAAGAAGGGAGTTGGACTGTATATCACATGGTTGCAGGTTCAATTCCCACACTTGTCAATCCCTTCCCTCCGCCCCCATGGCTGCAGTGCCCTTGAGAAAGGCACATATCCCCACACTGCTACAGGGACTGTAACCTATACCCTGTAATATCTGTAGCTTTGGATAAAAGTGTCAGTTATGTGTTATGTAATGTGTCAATCTGCCTCTGTAGAGAAAACACTACAGTACCACAGCTGTCAACCCAGGCAGAAAGAAAGAAAGATGAAAGAATGACCTTGGAATCATGTTTTTGAATGTTGAATAAAAACTTTGATCATCGATGGCATTGAGCTCGCATCACTAGGGTGGAGGAAACCGGATGTAACTGAGTCAACGTCAGGGTGGTGCAACCACAGCTAATGTCACTATATAGATTTTTTTTTTTTTGTGGATTATCTAAGAAGCATGTCCAGTGCATTACATTAATTAATTGCAAATTACTAATTAATTCATGGGCATTAGATGTGAACACATTCACCTGACTTCTTCACCCCAAAAAAACGTCATTGTCACTCTGGCTAGAAGCATCAGCTGAGAGTAGGGGTGTAAATCACAGCCACCATGACGATACGATTCAATCAATATCTTATTATTCGATGCGATACGATTAGATTATTTTCGATACTTAAGAATGCCCCACGATACGATGCGATTCGATTCAATCATCAGAATATATCAATACATTTCGATATTATTTACACCCCTAGCTGAGAGTAATGTAATATTTGACCTTGTGTTCCCAGCATTCATGACCTTGGCCCTGACCCTGCTGCACACCTTCTGGGGCGTGGTGTTCTTCGAGGGCTGCGAGAAGAGCCGGTGGTGGGTCATCGGAGTGGTCGTTGCGATGCACCTACTGGTGTCCTGCCTGGTTAGTGTACAACACACACACACACACACACACACACACACTCAGATTGGTCATGCAACACCAACTGGTGTCCTGTCTGGTTACACACACGCACACACACGCACACACATGTACATACACGTACACACACGTACACACACATAGTACACACACATGCTACACCTACTGGTGTCATGCCTGGTTAGTTTACAGTGCACAACCACAGATAGACAGACAGACAGATAGACAGATAGACAGACAGACAGACACACGCGCACACAGACACACGCGCACACAGACACACGCGCACACAGACACACGCGCACACAGACACACGCGCACACAGACACACGCGCACACAGACACACGCACACACAGACACCTGCACACACAGACACACGCGCACACAGACACACGCACACACAGACACACGCACACACAGACACACGCACGCGCGCACGCACGCACACACGCACACACGCACACACGGACACACGGACACACGGACACGCACACACGGACACACGCACACACGCACACACGCACACACGCACACACGCACACAGACACACACGCACACAGACACACAGACACACAGACACACAGACACACACAGACACAGACACACAGACACACAGACACACAGACACACAGACACACAGACACACAGACACACAGACACACAGACACACAGACACACAGACACACACACACACAGACACACACACACACAGACACACACACACACAGACACACACACACACAGACACACACACACACAGACACACACACACACAGACACACACACACACTCACACTCACACTCACAAATATGAAGACAAAAAATATCAAGAAAAGACTACCAATAGTTCCCATTATGTCCTCCCAGAGCACCTTTCCTTAGGTTGTCCCATTTAAAGTAGAGTTGATCCTTTATTCACACCCGAGGAGGTGTCTAGCATTTTACATATAATGCACATGGCAAGACAGATGAAATTGCACAGATCTGCAAACAGATTGTATTAAGTACACAGAGTATTGCAGCTCAAACATATTGCTAAAATCTGTATGCCTATAAACATAAATTGATCAAAAAAAATGGGATGCTAAAGCCCGATTCTCACAGGATAAATATTACCTATGGACCCCTGGTAATTTGCAATTACCCCCAGACCTCCAGGATTTTTCGGGGCGCATTCGAACGGGATAAGAAAACGTCTGTTATTTACTCAATTCACAGACATTATAAGGGGGTGCAGACGGCGCGCCTATGTGAAATTACCCCAGGACATCTGTGTTTTGCCGAAATACAGTAGGTAATTCGTGGCAGAATTATTACTTCAGAAATCACGGACATGGCCCATTCGCACAGGACTCAGAACTCAGACATTCTCTGTAATTATTCTGAATTACTGGGGTTCCATAGGTCCCAGTGTTTCCCAACCTTTTTTGACTCGCGTACCCCCTAAGCCTTTTTGTTGTACCATGAGTACCCCCTATCTCATGCTCTCTATATATTCCTTTATCCCAGTATGACTATACTCTATTCAATTGTCATTATCTCATTTTTCAGCGTACCCCCTGAGGTGTGCTCGCGTACCCCTAGTGGTACACGTACCCCTGGTTGGGAAACACTGCCATAGGTAATAAAAGTCCCGTCTGAATCGGGCTTAATACTAGTCATAGGAGGTCAGGAGTGAAAGGATGTTGGGTAAGACCTACTAGCTATCACCACTGGAGGGAGCACTGGGCTTATAGATGAAAATGCATTACCCTCTAATTGGAGTATCGCAAGGCTTGGATTATTTTAACCTCGTATGCTGTACAGTGACTTGCTAAACAAACAGACACAAATTGCTCTGTACCCATACATGTAGACTACACTAAAATATATCGTTGTAGTGGAAGAGGCATGAAACCATCACAAATCATCAATTAGTATAAGGAGGTGAAGAGGCTGAATGATTGCTTTCAAATCTGTTTTGGGTGAATGAGCCAAATATTACCGGCATGATGACACGACAATTGAGGCTTTTGAGTTTGGATGACTGTAGACTGGTTGAAGGCTCTTACTGAAGAGAGGTGTGTGTGTGGGTCAGTCATGTTTTAGTAGAAGCACACGTCAGGGTGGTGCAACGACAGCTAATGCCACTCCTTTAGGGATTTTCTAAGAAGCATAGTCATTGCAGTACATTAATTACCAATCGCTAATTAATTACTTTATGGGCCTTAGCGGTCATTGTCCTACCTGACGTCTGAGCCCAAAAAGTGTCATTGACCCATGCATGCATTCTCCACTGGAGGGCAGTAGTGGGTTCAGCTTCTTCAAAGACAGTGTAGTGAGATTCAGTGTCTGTGTTTTTATTACAGTGTGTACTGTATATGTGATGGCTGAGTCTTCTTGGAACAGACATTCAATTTAAAAAATCTGTGTCTTATGTAATATGATGCTATTGCTGAGTCTTCTAGAAATAGAGACATTCAGTGCAAAAGTCAGATTCCGTGTGTTGTGATGTGAGGAGTTTTCTAGGAACAGAGAGCTTCAATATAAAAACAAGATTATTTATCTTAATTGATATGTTAGCTGAGTCTTCTAGGAACAGAGAGTCAATTCAACAGTCAACATCTTATATCTTATCATATACAAGTCAGATTCTTTGTGTGTTATGATGTCATGGAGGAGTCTTCTAGGAACAGACATTTAATATAAAATACAGTTTTTTGTAAGAAGTGTGTGGGCGTGTGAATTCAAAGTGAGAGACGGGAAGAATCAGGAAATGACCTCGGGCCAGAATCAAACGGGTTCCCCGGCGTAACCGTACAATGCCTAGCCGTTTGAGTCATGGGCGAGGCCGGTCAGACGGCTGCCAGGCCTTTGCAATGGATCTGACTACATTGATTATTTTACTTGCAGTTTTTGGGAACTCTGTCACAGTCCGTATTCCTTTAGTCCCTGTGTTGTGGTCAGTATAACGTCAAAGCTTTTACCGTTTGTCACAGCTATGCTTTTTTTGTCGCCGCACATTGCAACGTATGTAATAAGTAAATTGTTCAAAGTGGACGTTTGGGTTTTTTCCCCCCAGGGCTGTAGGTAGTAATGAGTTACGCTATATGTGAGGTGAGGTCAGCACTGTGTTCATATAGTCTGGCCAAAGGTCTGTGTAGGGACAGATGGTGGCTACTGTTTAGCTGGTGGTTATTATGGCGTGGACCGGTGTTTGCGAAGAATAGACCTCCGTGGCTGTCAGAGTGGTCTCATAAAAAAACAAACGGATCATTTTTGTCACATGTTTTCAAATGGTTTAGTGGTCAATGCCCTTCACAAACCATAAGGGTAGCAACGCATTTGTCATTTCCTTGACATTGGGGATGTACTTGTCTGAATCTATGAGTGTGACAAATGCAGAAACATTCAAGTGGGTGCCTCGTTTGTTAACAAGTGTTGAAACATCAGTTGACATCAGTACTTTCCCAGAATTGCATTAGTTCCTCTGATGGGAGATGTTGGAGGGCGGTGTCGGTGCATCACCAATAAGTCTGGCCATGCAATAGTTTTTTTTTAATCAGATTTATTTTATCAAATTTAACAATAATATCTTTATGAGTAAATTAATGAATGAATGCATGAATGACCTGTCTGAGGTTCAGCTCATTTCCATAATTGCACTGCATTTGACAAAATGGGAAGGAAAAGAAAGAACATTTCTGAAGAATCATTTTGACAGTCTTGCAATGGTTAATACTCTATGTCAAAATGCCAGACAAATTAAGTGTTAAGAGTTAACTTATTGTTGTTGTGTGTCTTCTCTCTCTCTCTCTCTCTCTCTCTCTCTCTCTCTCTCTCTCTCTCTCTCTCTCTCTCTCTCTCTCTCTCTCTCTCTCTCTCTCTCTCTCTCGCTCTCTCCAGTCGCTGTTGAACCCTCTGTACTCGGGCAGCCTGCCCCCCGTCTACGTCATCATGGTGCTCATGGCAGTCTGGGCCTTCTACTCCGCGGGGGGGTCGCTATCCAGCCTCACACAGCTCTGCTCTCGTAAGACACGACACAACACGACACGACAGTGGGGGCTGTGGCCTCCTTTAGATGCTGACTTACAGATGGGTGATTTAGCTCGGTGGTTCTCAACCTTTTTTGAACAAGCACCCCCTTGACAGCATCATAAGCGAGTCAACGCCTCTGTTAGTATTAAGAAGTAAAATAAACAAATGCACCCCACCAATAAAAAGTAAAGCTCCCTATGAGAAACACTAGATAAACAGTAGCCCTTGACAAGGTCCGAAGGTATCGGTCAGCCTTTTGCAATTGATATTTCAGATTGTATTGATTACATTTTTTGCAGTTTTGGAAGCTATTTCCTTTGCATTGTCAGCTTTTAAAGCTTTTGGAATGTTTTCAAACCGCTGGTTTTCAAGGGAACCAAAGCAGCTGATAGCCCTTCACCGCGCAAATAGAGATCTAGTATCACTCAACCTTTGTAGGTCATGAGAGCATACTGGAAGTGTGCTAGTGGAGCCTTTGCATGGTGATCAGCATTTTTCAACGCTAGCTAATTTGGTTAAGATGTTAAATCTTACTAGTCACAGATACACTCACTACTATTCAAAGTGGCTAGTAAGTTTTCTTTTCTACCAGTCAAACTGAATTTTCACCCACATTTGGCCAGCTGGCGGGTGTTCATTTAGACCCCCAACTAGAAGTGTGCTAATGTCGTATTTGCAGTCCAGGAGAGCTAAGTAGAAGTGTGCTGGTGTGGCATTTGCAGGTCAGGAAAGCAAATGAATAGGGTTCTATGATCAATGGTCTGGCCACTACCAGGAAAGTCATCAACAGATAGGGCACATTTAAGCAGTCTGATCTCATTGGTTAGCCAGGTGATGCCACCTAGCACCTTCGCTCAGTTAAATTTCATTCCATCGACTTGGTCAGGAATTGCAGCTAGAAAAAAAATCATTTGCCTGCACCAGGGAGTGATTGACCAATCAAAGTGTCAATGATGAAACAATGACATTGTCTTTCCTAGTCCGTCTGCGACTTAGCAATTGCTACTGTCTCGAACCCAAAAGCCAACGATTGATTAAATCAAAATTACACAAATCTGAAGTGGATTGAACAAGTCTTGGTGCTGCAAGATCATACAGTTTTCTTGAAGTGAAAGAAACTGGCTGATGCATCAGGCGAGTTATCAATACCTAAGCAATACCAAAGCCGGTCAAGTGTAGCCTGATTATCATCGACTTTCAAATCTCTTCAAGACTTGGTCTGACCAAGAGCATAACAATTAGCATTTCCCTAACAGCATTTCTCAGATGGCCTCCCTTGGTTTGCTAATGATTGTTTGCTTCCCAACAAAGTGGGAGGAGTTCCCGTATTTGCGGGAACTCAGAAAGTACTTGCATTGCTCTTGACCTGACTGGTAGCAACGCTGAAGCTGTTGCGTCACTAGGAGGGCACGGCCTGGCTAGGTCAAGTGGGGCAGGGTAGAGAATGTTGAAGTTGTACCAGAGAACCCCAAAAGGCATGTTCTTAGAACAAAGAACTTGGAGAATGTTCGGTATTTTTGCAATGGAAAATCGAATTTAAATTGCTTGGTTTATTAGTGCGTGAGTTACTTTCCACAAGCTATGGTTCACTGAAGGCTGTATCCCAATATCACTATATGTGACAAATACATTTCTCTACTCTACAATTTGTCTGACAAGTTGTTGAAATGCTTGCGTTTAATAGCAATGCTTATGTAAGCACTTCAATGCAAAAGTCAGGCCAACTGTTCTTCAATTAGTTTGAAATGACGCGTTGAAAATGTTCAGATGTCTTCACTTTGTCTGAAGCCATTTTTACATGCGTTTATGTATGTACTATACACCAGAAGCTTTTCTGATTCCTTGGACTTTTTTGTTCTCTGCTTTCATGGAGTGTGTTTTTCAAATACACATTCTTTTTTAGCTGAAGTGGTATGATCTGGGGGAGTACACACAAATAGCCAGGGCAAATCCGGTGGTGACGTCCTATGACACATTTTTATGTGGTCAGTTTAGTTGTTAATGTCAATGTAGGATGAACGGCAAGCGCTTTCTTTATCCTATATGGGTTACCCCAGTACCTGATGGACATATGCACTGTAGTAAAACCAGTATTTAGAATTCACCACACAAAGTGCTCTGTATGAACGAATTCCATAGGCTTAGTAAATGATAAACACACATTCTAATGCCCAGTTGAAAATTAGGTCTCTGTAACATATTCCCTAACCGCCAGACTTTATATAGCATCTTTAATAGTCTTCCTTTAGTCCCTTTTATGTTTTGCTGGGTGTTGATGACAAATCCAAGCGGGGCTGTCCCAGCCAAGTGCTGCACATCTACAATAATGTTATGCAACACGTCTGTAACATTTTGTAATATAACACACGTCTCGTTTCATCAAGGACTTCTCTTTGTAATTGTACTTGCTGTTCTTGTCCTCTCTCTCTCTTTTTTTGGTCTCGCGCTCTGACGTCAGAGACGAGCCTTTTTGGTCCCTACGATGTGATGTGTTTAGCAGCCAGCGCTAACGCTACGCCCCAGCGGCGCGCTAATTGCTTCAGAAAATGATTAGCAGCAGTTCCATGCCGCATGGTGTTTGTGTATCCTTAGCTGTGACCTCACATTGCCACCTCCCCCGTGTTTGGGCAGCGTATGGCGTTTGACGCAGGTTCCTCAAGCAGCAGGCTAAGAGTTCGTCAAGCATGTAATAGAGAGGGAGAGACTGGAAACTTCCTCTCAAGGGCACTCAGAGGTCATAGAACGATAACTGACCTTCCCCTCCTCACCAGCTCTGCTGCAGCGATCTGGCACTTGGTTATCATGCGAACACTTCACTCTCTCTCTTGCGTAACTTGGGTCTACTTTATTATTACCTTGTTATCTTTTCATTCGAGGGGCCACTTAAAATTTTATAAAGTCCTCCAAGGGGCCGTCCTGTGAAAGCAAACCGGGATTTCCCCCTGCACTTTAGGCCTATATTGAAGATGGCCACCTTTACAACAGACCCCGTCTTCACTAGGTCCCCTGAAAATGTAACTGAATTGTATTGCAAATGTAATTTCTAAGATTGCTTTAAAAAAAAAAATCATATTTCATATGTGAATCTGCATAACATTAAAATAACATTGGGGGCTGGATAAGACGGCTTCAAGGGTCATAAACGGCCCTCGAGATATGGGTTCCCCACCCCTGTTTAGATAATAAACATCTTTAAGAAACTCCCGCACACTGACCATTTCACTGTTCTTTCTTTAACTAACGACGTTTCGGTACTAGACCTTCATCAGGCAAGGTGCCGAAATGTCGTTTATTAAAGAAAGAACAGCGAAATGGTCAGTGTGCAGGAGTTTCTTTAAGTTGCTGCTGAGTGACCCATGGTGCCATCTCCGACGCACCTGCCAGCTGAGGTGTGCGAAAAAAGTCGAAGTTTAACGTAGATAATAAACATAGCATGAATAAAACATCCTAGTGGGGGCGCTGTGGCCCAGTGCACTAAGCCCCACACAGGTTTGAGTCCAGCCTGAGCCATATCCCAATCCTACACCATCTCTCTCCCGCTGATTCCCTGTCCCGATCTTCGACTGTCTTGTTTAAATAAAGGCTAAAATGGCCAAAAACAAAAAAAACACACATCCTAGCTAATGGTTACAAATACGAGTTGCCTCCTTTAGACCATATAGTACAGCATGGTAGACTTACTTCATTGATCCCAAGGCAGTGTGAGGCCACGCAGGACTATAGAGCCCTGTTTAGACTTCATTGGGGGGTTTGAAAATCACACCAGTGCCAACACGCAGTGCATGATTCCTTTTTCTTGTTCATTATTTTCTTGTTGTTGTTATTGTTGTTGTTTTTGTTGTTGTAAGGAATGAGTTTTACTGGACATGTTTTGTTCTTTTCTTTGCAGGTAGGATGTCTGATGTGAATTCCTCCTAACTGGTTTTATGTTTTGACAACTCAAGGAGTCGCAGGGCGGGACATTGTGTTGCTGAATTCGGTGCACTAACGGGAACAGACAACCACCACACCCACCCACCTACCCCCTGCCACCACCAACCTAGCCATCCCATTGGAGGAGACAGCTGCCCATCACACAGTCATCAGTAACCTGGATCACGCGTGTGTATGTGTGTGTTGGTGTTGGTGCTGGTGGGTGGGTAGGTGGTTTGTGTGTGTGTCGGGGGTGTGTGTTTTCGTTCTATCTCTCGCTCTCTCTCTTGGGGAGGATAAACTTTCCCAAAAAAGTCATTTTTTTACGGCCTTGAGTTTTTTTTGTGGGGGGAGTAGAGCAAGTCTGGACTGCAGAAATTCTCTTTAAATCATACTCACTGTAAATAGCTTGACATACTGTAGTTTTTTTCTCTCTCTCTGTCTCTCTTTCTCACACACACACACACATTCATACAGACACACATACCGGTGTGCACAAGTCACGCACAGGTCTGTGTGGCTGTAAGAACTTTCTAGATGCACAGAAGGCTCAAGGTGGTCTTGTCTTTTTCTCTGATTCTTGATTCCTTTTCCTCCCTCCCTCTCCTCCACCACCTCCTCCTCCTCCTTTAAGATCTGGACTGGACTTTAGTTGGGACTCTGTGTAGATGTTTCTCTTATTTTTGTTTCTGTTTTTTTTTTTTTTTAATTCTCCTTTTAATCATGCAAAAATGTAAAAGCAGAAGCCTCGATCGAGGTGTCTTATTGATTGTCTTGTGAAAAAAAGAGAAATAAGGTGGTGGTGAGAAATGTTAATGTTAACACATCTCACTTCACTGTGTGTATTGAGGAGCGCGGCTCAGATATGTTGGCTTATTCAGACATCACGTTTTGGTCAGACATCAACATGTTCGCTGACTTTTTTCTTTGAATTCTCTTCATCTATACAACTGACCAAACGACGAGCCAAGCACTGTACGTACGTGGTTCCCTTTTCTGTTGCACATCCCTGTATGTCCATTAAAACTGCCTTTGTTTCAAGAATACTGCGGACATGACTTGTGGCCCTTGCATTTTACTTAATTTTTTGTTGTTGTTGTTGTGGCTAGCAACAAATGCATCCGGATTTAGTTTTGGGGTCCTTAAGCATTTTTTTTATATAGCTGCCTTGTCAGTTCTTCTTCGGATTGTTAAAAATGAAACCACTTTTTAGTTATATATGATAAAAAAAAGAAAAACGTATGTTTTGATCTGAACTTTTGGAGTTGTCAATTTGTTCAGTTGTAAGAAATTCTGTATAAAATACCTTAAATGAAATCCTCACTTTTATTGCATTTATTTTTTTAATCAGGTTTAGCCTTTTCCCAACTGCAGTATACAGCCTAGACTTCTTTAGGTGTTTCCATAGTAGGGTAACCACAAGATACACAAATGCATATCTAATGGTTCTCTTTCCAAACTGAACAGCTTACTGGTAGCATTAAAGGACATTTTTATGAATGGAACTCGGATTAATATTGGTTAGTTTTTCTGTTGGTACCTCTTGTCGAAGCACGACAATATATGAAGAGTTCAGATGCAAAACCCCCTAAGTGCCTTGAGAAAATAATCTTAATTCATTTTTATTTAATGCAAAGCTATCAAAATTGCATTTTTTTTATTTTTTTATTTGTGTAATATGTATTATCAAGTACATGAATGTAAACTAAACCAAACCAACAACGGGGTTCTCTATAAATATAGAAGTGCAGGTCTTCAGAATTGGTGTGAGGGGGTTTTGTATCTGAACTCTTTATATATTTATATTTCAGATAATGTAATCCATAGACCGGCATAGTGCATAGTATTTCACACATCACAACACGTTTGTGGTTATCCAACGCCATTTACAGTTACTAGTATTAGTTACAGTCCCTGGAGAAATGTGGGGTTTTGCCGGCATTAGCCCACAGTTGCTCCACCTCTTGGACGTTGGTCCACCTGTCAGAGATTTTGTCTGCGTGGAGGTTGTGAACAACATTATACTTGTGAATATTATTATTGACGCCAACTGGATAGGTCAAGTCAAGTCAGCTTTATTGCCAATTTCTTCATACGCACAGGTCATACAAGGAAATAGAAATTATGCTTCTCTCTATCCCATGCAAAGACATAGACATAGACAGGACTGACATTAACAAGACGGACATTAAATTGCTAGACAGGACCCATAACCGTGTAATAAGCAATCATTGGTAATTAATTAATACCAGATAACCAAATTAAAACACATCTTGGTCCCTATGTATTGAAAAGTCATGGGGGTTTTAGATCAGAGGGTTGCGGGTTTGAATCCTAGCCTGGGCGAAAGCCGACTGTTGACTGTGAAACAGTCTGACGAAAGCTAAGAGGAATATGTGCTTTATTAGCATGACTATTACGATATAGTGTCTCAAAAGCATACAAATAACGAAACAAAAATGTGAATAGTGTTATCTTAACCAATCAGTAACGGACTTCGTGGGTGAGTTCTGCATCACCACTCTCAACTGTTTGCTGATTGGCTAAACAGTGAGCGAACCAAGCTAGGAGTGTTTCGCCAGACTAGGTGCGGAGCCAAAATCTTTGGGTGGAGTACATAGGATGGCGTCGCCAGGCTATTCGAATCCCACCCTTCCACTCCCTCTTAGTCCATGGTTGAGGTGCCCTTGAGCAAGAGATTTAACCCCACACTGCTCCCTGTAACCAATACCCTGTGCTTGAAATAACTCAGTTGCTTTGGATAAAAGTGTCTGCTAAGTGTAATGTAAAAAATGGCGTTGGCGGGCTGTCTCAGGTACAGGTAAGGGGGGCTTTAAGAAAAATTATTGAAACAACTGCTCTGGGAGAAACATGTTGGTCAGAGGCTTTGTACAACATGGAGAGCCTGGTTTACCAGGCTGTTCCGTCTAGGTGCAAAAAAAAAATCCCAAATCACACAAGTCTTTACCTTGGCAATAATGAGCAGCATCAAATAACTCAACCGTTATGTTGGCATTTTTAAAAAAATCGCTTTACTCAAATTGTATTCATGTCCTAGCCTTTGTGTTCAGTGTTATTGTTTTGTTTTTCTGATCAGCTGAATCATTCTGTTGGTTTGGGCCAGATTAGAATGAGTGTGTGTGCCAGTGTTTATTGTTCCTACAATCCATTTCTCTCGGGAACAAGTTGTCCGTTCTCTTTAGCAAAGAGCTTTAGTCACCTTACATCGTAATGGTTCCCTTTTTTGGGGTCAAGACCTCTAACTTGCTCGCTCTGGTAAATGGGAAGGAAACAGTGGGCCAACACCTCTGCGTCACTAAAGCAGATTGTGTGTGCGCGTGCGTGAGTGCGGTGGTCTGGCACAGGTGAGCTCAAGCAGAACACCTGTGCCAGCTTATGTCACACCTCCTGAGAGTGTGTGTGCGTGTGTCTGGCTCTGGCATTGGTCCTACCAAAACACCTGTGCCAGGCCGTGCCATGTCTAAGAAAAGGTGTGTGTGTGTGTGTGTGTGTATATCTGAGTCACCACTCTCTGGTATTCCCACGACCTAAGACCTACTGCGCTGAAGGCACAAGACCCTACTGCATTGGAAGTTCTCTGACCATCACAGTGTGAATGACTAACAGCGGCATTCCTGAAATGGACATTCCTGCAATCGACGTTAGTCGTGTCTTTGTTTTATATGTGTGACTGTACGGCCCTCAGCTTTATGATGCCCAGAATGTGTGTATATGTGTTTAAGAGAGAATGTGGGTGTATGACTATTTCTGCACATTCTGAATGTGAGTGAGTGCCACTCTGCACGTCCAACCCAATGTGGGGATGTCTTTTTCCAGACGTGTGTGTGCGTGTGTGTCGGTCGAGGAAGTGGTTTACCCAGTACAGCCAAGCTTGGCAACCCATATTTGAGTGTGTGTGGTGGTGGGTAGTTGGCCTACAGCAACTGTAGACGTTAAATCATTCATTACCGCATGCTCTTCCGGCCTTCCCTCTGTGAAGTTGCATTGAAGTTATATTTCCAGCTTCATCGCCATACTGTTTGCAGTACCACCAATCGTTTCCTGTATATTTTTTTAATAAACATCAGATTGACATCACAGGTTTAAAATCATAGAAATTGACACGTTTCCTTCACAGAATATGATTACAGAACCTGTAAAGGAGATGAGGGAAATCTGTATCAAATTATCTGTCCCTTTAAGCTTTTAAATCTCAACTTGTCCTTCTTCACTTCAGCTGTCATACCTGGTGCGGAGCAATATTACATTTCCGTTGACTGCAGTGGCAAGTATGAATATGTAATATAATATTAAAGGACCAGTTCAGTCAATTTCAATATGCTGTTGTATTGCTCACGCTACCCTTGACTTGTCTAAGTCTCGGCTAAGCCCTTTCCGAGATATGAGCTATTCTAATGGGGGCAGCGTTTGTTTACATTTTTTTTTTTTTTATTAACATAGGCCTACTCCAAATATTTTCCCATAAGGTACCACTGTTTACTAGTTGTCTGCTGATGTTGTATAACCTTTCGGATGTTTTTGGGAATAAATAAACATGTTTTTATGAAATGTAAACAAAGAGCTGCCCCCATTACAATGACCAAGATATCGGAAAAGGCTGAAGAATAAGAAAAAAAAAACTCGGGTACTGACAAGTCCAGGGAAGGGTGAGCATTACAACTGCATGTTGAAATTCACCAAACTGGTCCTTTAAGAGGCTGCTTTATAAACAGAATTTTTAACTGGTGCCAAAAGGCCCCTCCTTCTTACGTAAATTCTTTATCCTGTCAATACAAAATGGCCTATGAATGTGTTCTGTAACTTCTTGGATGCTGTGATTCAAAATTAAAGGAATTCAATTCAAAAGCTTATCTTAATTTCAAATAGCCCTGCCCCTCTCTGCCTGTTGTTTTTAACCATGACAAATGTTAAGTTTACAAGATCTAGTGTGAATGCCTTGTATCTTATGAAAATGAGTAGGCCTACAAATTAGTACTCAAAGCGTTGGTGTTCAAACAGTGGGACTTGAGAAGAGCTATTAAATTGGGCATCTGTTCACACATCGAGTTTTCTTCAAGGTGTAAAGCAGCCTCTCTCTTGCCAGTCATGCCAATCACATAGGCTGCTAGTCATTGGGCTAGAACAGTGGTTCTCTACCTTTTTTGAACCAACGCCCCCTTGGGTTCATCATAAGCCTCCCGACGCCCCATTGACCTTATCATAGGCCTAACAACATCCCCCTTAGTATTAAAAAGTATTATAAACCAATGCCCCCTTATGGCAACTAAGCTCCACCCCCTTTTAACTGTATCCTTCTCAACACCCCCCTAAGGCTCCCCAACGCCCTCTGGGGTTCTGTACCGCCCCCGTTGAGAGACACTATGCTAGAAGGAGTCTGTACCAAAACATTCATGTGTTATTTTGTGGGCTCTTGCATAACTTCACAAATTCCTAGCTGAAGCATGCAGTCAGTACAAACATGTCTATAACGTGAGCCCTTTTTTTCTTTTTCTGTAAACTGTGAGCAGAAGAATTAAGATGCTCTTATCACAGAAATGTACAATGTATTACCGAGTTGTCTTCCACCACCGCAGCTGTGCTTGTCTGCAGGCCCACCCACAGAGGGGGACAAAGGAGTATGTTGTCCTGGGCCTAGGGAGATAGGGGACCCATAATTGGGTCTCCATTACATTGTATGTATTGGGTAGGGGGCCCTTTTAGATGACTTTGTCCTGGGTCCATCGGAAGCTGTCAGCAGACCTGCTTGTCTGATTCATGGCCAACACGTCCCCTCTACCCTGCTAATCCTGGCGATTTACTGCCAGGATTCTACACATATGACTGCAATATGTAGGAATGGGGCTTGGGCTGCCGTCTGGTCAGTGTATTGTATGGAGCCGTGTACGGGCCTGTCACCAGATAAGCAAACTAGGCAGTGGCCTAGGGGCCCCAGCTGGAAGGGCCCCCCTGGTAATAATAATGGCTATGTACTTGTATTCAAATGACAGTAATTAAACATTATGAGCGTGGCAAACCTCCCTAAATTTGACCACAAAGTGCAATGACCTATGAAAATCTCTCTTGAGGGAGCCCCTCCCAATAGTTCGGAGAGACTAAAGGGGCCCTAAGTTCTCCTTTTCCTAGGGCCCCCAAATGCCTTGAAATGACCCTGACCGGCCTCACATGGTGGAATGTAATGTCTGCTTGCACACGCTATAGTGGAGATGTCTCCATGTTTGCCTCACATGTGTGGTAGCCCACACCAGATGGATCAGGCAGTACTCTTATCATGGAGGCCACAAGTTCAGACCATGCAAGTGCTCACATTAAATATGAGCTTGGGGCAGGCAACTCCACCGTTTGTATGCAGAACATAGGCCATTGTAAGTCATCACTGTGTAATGTGCATGTCTTTTTGTGTAAGTCTATATGGATACAGGAGTCCGATAATGTAATAAGACATGCCTGACATTTAGATATCATCGTTACAGTAATATGCCTGCATATTGAATGTTTTGTTGTCAGGTCACTTGCTTTGCACCAGTAGTATAGGCTCTAGGCACCTTTACTGTAGGTCTATCCATATGAGACCTAAGACAAAAAAGTTTCATCCTTTAAGAAGTTTATTCAATTTTGAAACATCTTTGTGAGATTAAAGTGCACTTCACCCAAGCATGACCATTTTGAAGAAGCGTTTTGAAGTCCTGCATGGATGGGATTGTAAATAAAGTAAGAAACGTCGTCTGTTCGGTACACATGTCAATGCGCTAATAACACATAGACATCTGTTCAAACATTTACATTAAAACATGCACCACACCCGTCCCATGATCTGTCCCAGCCGTCCGGCTAGCCCCATATGTGAGCATACACATGTATTTTATTTGTTTGACCTCTTCTTAAGCAGCACACAGGCACTCTGATGTCTTCATGCGTCCTTTTCAAAGCAGGGCTAAGATGGCACCCTGTGTCCCATATGATGGCCGTCTAACAGGCTTTGTGTGTGTTGGACACAGTTCATTCATGGTATACGTTATATTGTGTTTGTGTTCAAGCTGTGAGAGCTTCCTATGTTTTAAACTGCACAGTATGATGGTAAAATAATGGAAACATCAACTGCCCAGTGTGATAGCATAGTTATGGCTGGCGACTTGGAATGGGCCACCTTTATGTCAAATGAGTAGCTGCTAAGAGTTTCACATTTACAAATGTGTGGTTTTTAGAATATTCTGTTTCGGTTTTGTATGATGCACTTTCTTGGACACACTGTTGATTCCTGGAGTCACTGAGCGTTTTGGGTGGATGTTCACTACTACTCTACTGTTATTCTTTAGGAGTTTCATTCTCCCAACATTCCCATCACTCCGTAGGACTGTAAACCTTTAAGGGTTGGACATTTGCTACTAGCTTTCCAGACAACGGGCCGGAATATGCGTTTGGTGAATGCAATTCTGTCATTTCCAGAAACCATCTGTGGTCATCTTTCTTGGCAATTGTACCTGTGTTGAGTGACTGTTTGCATTAGTCATTTTGAGGACTGGAACGACCTTAAGTAAGGGAACTGGCTATTTAGACCCAAAGAGGTTGTGTTGGGGGAAAGATGAAGTTTGTTTTACAAGTAACCTGAGGAGATCTCAAACAATCCACAAGACTCTTTCAGAGTTCTTGGAAACTCACACACCCACAGATTTTGGGTTTTTTTGTTTTGTTTGTCCTCACTCAGTGTTAATTTCGTCAACCACGACTATGACTAAAATATTTCGTCAAAGCCCTTTTTTGATTTTCGTCATTTAGACTAAGACTAAGACTAAATTGGAAAGGCAATGACTAAAATAGGACTAAAAACTAAAATTGATTTTCGTCATTGTGACTAAGACTAAGACTAAATTTAAAAAAGCTGACTAAATGAACACTGGTGTTAAATACAATAGAGAAAAAGCGAAGCAGTGTTTCATTCTGCACAGTGTGATACATGCTAAAAAGAGAAGCAGTGCGCGGAGAAGGTTTATTCTGTCCAGTCAATGATATATGTTAAAAAGAGAAGCAGTGTGTGGAGAAGTTCTATTATGTACAGTGTTGACTAAAATGACTAAAATGACTAAAAATTGACTAAGACTAAAATTGATTTTCGTCATTTAGACAAAGACTAAGACTAAATTGGGAAGGCAATGACTAAAATATGACTTAGACTAAAATTGATTTTCGTCATTGTGACTAAGACTACGACTAAATCAAAAAAAGCTGACAAAATTAACACTGGTCCTCATAAGCAATTTCAACTTTTCAAATTGTAATCACATTTGCCCTGTTTACATTGTCACGTAGAAGCAGGGGCATAGCATCCAAACCCCCCCCCCCCCCCCCCCCCCCCCCCCCCCACACACACACACACACACACACACACACGCACACACGCACACACCATTTATCTACATAAATCGGATTGTGTATGGACCCCCTATATACAGTAAATGGGGCCCTGGTGACTCAGTAACACTCAACCCCCTGTACGACACCCCTACCTAGAAGCACACAAAAAGCCTCCCTTCTTCCTCAACTTATATAAACCCTGTCCTTTCATTGACCCTGTTCTGTTCAACCATAAACACTCCAAAGACATGCAAGGTTATCTCACAGGTACGCTTGTACTGACATCTTTCTCTTGATTTACAACCCACAAATCAGTGTGACCAGGGGTGACCTTGTATGCTAAGTAATTCTCCTGTGGTAAATATAGTAGGGGGCAGGGCAGTGAGATCCACCCACTCTTCTGTTTTCTTCAAGGACAGCTGTTTTTAGGCCAGCGTTGTTTACTTGAGGATTGTACGTGCTCCCTAGCTTTGGTTTATTTTCTTCAGTAGGTTGACATATTCAGATGTGAGATGCAGAGTCTCCCTCATGCATATATAGTAACTATGGTGATGTGTAATTTTGAAAGGGCATGTAGTTCAGTTGAAGAGACAGAATATACTGTTTGGTTTGTCCGTCATACTGTGTGGTTTTCATCAGAGATCATAGAAAACCTAGAGAACCTTCTGACCCAGACTGTGATCATAATAATTTAGATTATAAAAAAGGGAAAACTTAAATACATATGTTTATTGTTCCATATACAGATCAAAAACACATTAAATTTTCATAAATCTGTCCTGTTGGCATAGTGATGAGAAGAAAATATTACAGGCTTCAAGGCTTCACACAATATCATAACAAGAAAAATAAAAATATACATTAAATACATTCAATCTTTCAGTCTTTTTTTAAATATACAATACAAAGTTGGTTCTTCAACCCCCTTCCTAAGAAACATACTTCTAGAGGTACAGGTATTTTTCATTGTTTGCATGACAAACCTTACAAACTACGAGGTAATTTTAACGAGAAGTCCTTTGTGGAACATCTAAACTATGAAGAGTGAAGAACTGCCACTTTAAATAATAAATACAGAAAACTCGGCCTACATCTAACAGCCTAATGACGTAACGGCAATGAGGAGAAAATTGGCGATGCAGACTACACTAACTGCTAATCACAATAACACTTTAGAATGACGGTCCCTAAAATGCTTTGTAAATAATTAACTAATTATCAATAAAACATTTACAAATGCTTGTTAATGAGTAAGAAATACTTTTAACACAGCCGCAGCAGTCGTGGCTGTTTGTCTTTCAAAAAGCCAAAGACACGAAACATGAAACATGGATGTAGTCCAACAGGAGGCCAAGCGTAACCGAGGAGTTCCCACACAGTTCGTCCCCCTCGGGGCAGCAAACCTGCCACCTCCTAATCAACGCATCAGTTTGGGAATGGGAAGCACAGTGCGATACAGCTGAGCTAAAGGGCCAGTCCGATAGCCCAACGCTATCGCACTGTATGAGGCTTTGGGAGGGAGGTTTACTAACGTTTCACGCCACACTCTGCTAGTTAGCCTCCATTACACAAAAGCTACATCAAACTCATCCAGTCGAAGCCGATTCCCACTCCACTGTGCAGCCGCCGGTTGTTTATTACTGATTTACAAACATTTGTAAAATGTTTGTTCATAATTAGCTCATTAATGAACATTAAAGTGTTGAGAAATAAGAAGGGACCGTTATTCTAACGTGTCACACTAAATACTTCTACCCCCGCTACGGTATGATATGTCACATTCACCAGGCGTGGTGGTATAGGTTTCTAACACTTGTGCACAATATAAAAGCTCAACTAATGCTGGAAGAACAACATAAATATATTGCAATGTGGTTGGTGATGGCAGGTGTTGTGGAGTCTTAGGCGTCCTCCTTATTCGCTGGCTTGTAGATGACATTCTGGCGGGAGTCTTTCTTGAACCTACACACAGATGAAGCATACAGAACATGAGAAATGTTAACCTTTTTGCTTGTATAAAAGAGGTCTTCCTGCATGACATCTCTAGCTTATAGCTATCACAGTTGCAAGTCTTTTTCAGACTTTAGTCTGGCTAGGCAAACCATCCAGAGCATTTGTCCATGGGATATGCAAAGGGCATGTCTTGCATGGGTTCATGAAATGCCTCTCTATGCTACTGGAGCTTCAGTTGATTAAACCACCTATTCCTTCACTTACCTGTTAACTGAACTGATATGTCATGGCCTTAAGCATGCCCCATTGAGTCACTGGAAATACTTACGGTTGCTTCCATTTTTGTGTTGAATTTGACATGTTGTAGTGTAGATGCTTTGACTGGCCAGATTAATGTCTTGAAGAGACTTGCAGTCGCGATAGCCAGGCTATGACACCCCTAAATACATGCGTACGTTCAAGTAAATATTGGCCTGTTTAATTGCACACAACTGTGTTTTTACTGAAGATAAAATGGTTTTGGGACCTCACGCCAGAGAACAGAAGGTTATCAAACCACTTAACATCACTCCTAATGTCAACGTTCTTTGAAACAGCTCAGATTGTGTATCTTTCCACGCAGCAATCAGTGTTGACACACACATTAACATTTTGTTTTTCACTTAATCAGACCGAAGAGCGAGCATGTATTTGTCTTTTAGCTGAAATTCAGCAGTGATATATTAAGGTACGTAACTTGAATGGAAATGAAGAGAGATGAAGGAGAGAAAGAATAACTGGTTTACGTAGCCACATACTTTTTCCGCTGTTGATACGCGTACATGAAGAAGCCAAGCAGAGTGACCACAAAGAGCCCTCCGAAAGCTATGGCCAAGATGTCACCTGCGAAACAGATCAAAGGTCTTATTATTTAGTTCTCAGAGCAAAATACATTAAATCATACGTTCATTTTTTCATTATCATGTGTTTTTTACATTACAAAATACATTTTACCATACATTTTACTTATAAAATAGCCATGGTACATACCTCTGGACATTCCAGCTGTGTGACAAGAAAGAAAAAGAAAACAGAATATGTAAGATTATGGTGTAACATGCTGTATCAGGCTAAAGATGGGATACCTACTGTATACGTATCGGAGGTTAAAGGAGTTATGTTATGAGTAACTGGGCTTTCTGGAGTGTCTAGCCTCAAACTCTTAAAAAGAAGACTGGTTGCTTAAGAAGCTGTTACATGTAGCCTATATGGATATTTTATGGATTGGATATACTCATTGTAATGATTTAGAATGTGGATTTCAAAACTGTTTTTTTGTTTAACCCTCTAGCTACCATAACGGCCGTGAACGTCCGGCTGGATCTGTACCAGAACGGCCGCGGCCGGCCGGAATATTTTCATATGAAAATACGGCTGAACGGCCGTCATCATGCAGTTTTTCCAGCTTTCAAACACTTTAGCTCAATATTAGAGACCCTCCTCGATATACTTTCAGTATAAAAACTATATGTTTATATTATATTATTTTTCAGTATTTAGATTTTATTACGAGATGCGCCGCTTTATGCGATTTGGCAATCTGCCGTCAATTCGAATGACGGCCGTCCGAGATTGGATGGCTACAAACACAACCATTCTGTTTCTACAACCAATATACACTAAATATGAAAACTTCCAACCCTCTGAGATCTATTTTCATGGTCAACAGCACATGTTTATGACCATTTAGGCTGTTTTTGATCATGTTGTTTTATTGGGCTTATGAGATGGTGTTCAACTGTGATGAGTTGTGCCATGGTCCTAAATAGCAAACACAACTGTCCAGCCGATGTCTACACGCTACATATTAAAAATGTAAACTGTCTTCGGCGTGTTTTCAGAGTCAAACCATATGTTGGTATCCAACTATCTTAGTTTCCTGGAACAACCACGACAGCTCTGCGTAATCAGCGCATCTGGAAGCGCAGCATGATAGGCTTCTCATTTTGCGTGTCAGCTTTGGCAAAGCAGTCAAGGACTGTTACTACTCCACGTGTCCTTCATAACAATGTGCGTGAAGACGTTGAGTTGAATGCTAACGTCCAATAATAACCTACCAACGTGGTGTTTGTAGCACTTCAATTCCGTATTACTCGGTGATGCCTGGCGCGTCTTACCTGTGCCAAATTGGGAGGGGAAACCTCCTTACAGCTCCATTCATGTCCTGTCTGCTATCGTGGACACTTCTACGGTTATCCTTACACGTCTTTGGCATGGTTTAGTTCAAACATTATTAGCTAGTGTAGTCCATTACAGTCATACCGCTTGAAACCGCTTGAAAACAGGACTTTTGGGTGAACAACATTTGTTGTCGTCACATGATCATTGTTCAACTTTGACCCTGGATGGATGGATGGATAGACGAAGGATAGATAGATAGATGGATAGAGAGATCGATCGATAGATAGATAGGCCTAAATATATAGATATATAGATGGATAAGCCTAGATAATATCGGATTTTATCACATTTTTATCATTTAATCCACATCAAAGGCACTCCATGGGAATACTGAACAATTAATTATTCATAAATGATATACCATTTGAAAGTGTGTTTTCTCTACTTTAATATGAAAGTAACTTGTAATTGACACTTTTCATGTCTTTTCAAGTTATTTGACATTATTTAAAATATGACCAAAATGTCAATTTTTCCTCAGAATTCTTGGTAGAATTCCGGCCTATTCAAAAAAAATTCTGGTAGCTAGAGGGTTAATCCCATTTAGGCAGCTAAAATGCTCCTGTCACAAAGTTTTTAATTTTAATCCACATGTTATGTTTACACGTTAACTGATAAAAAAATGATCTGCATTAAAAAATATCCACATAAATGGCTTATAACACCTAACTGATTCGACTACCATGACGATCCTGTATAGATAATGACCTCCACAGACGCATGATCACATCATTCACATCCATACCTGTCCTGAATAGACCCTGCTGTCTATCAAGTGCACTTTGTCCCATCTCCTCTGGACACACCTGTCTATCTCTCTGTCTATTTGCATGCATGCATATTTACCATGTAAGAGACCGTTAGAGGTCATTAGTTGCTCAAACCAAATGCCATTTATTTATCTAACTCTTTTTCGTACACTTATGTAAGAGGGGTGGGGGAGAATGGTGAGGCATGAAATCAAATTGGCCGTGCGCCAACAAGGAACAGGCTAATATAAAACTTAACCCATAGATAAGACTGTCGTGTACATAAATAATGTGCCACGTGCCAAAGACAAATTGTAAAATTAAATGCCTAATTATAATGTCATAAATGATATGTAGCAGCAGGGGTGCTGTGAACTGGGTGCCATGGACAGGTTGGGTGTATTGGCCATGAGGACCCAGGTTCAGATCCTGCCTGGGCCATGTCCCAAGCCTACCCCTTCTCTCTCTCTCTCTCTCTCTCTCTCTCTCTCTCTCTCTCTCTCTCTCTCTCTCTCTCTCTCTCTCTCTGTCTCTCTCTCTATTCCATCTATTTCCCGTCTACTTTCAAACTGATATGTCTATTAAAGGTCCAAAAAGGCCCAAAAAAAATATGTAAGGGTGAAATGGCTCTGCGGGGTAGTGCACCATTAGCCTGATTAACATCGACTTTCAAATCTCTTCGAGATAACAATTAACGTTTCCCAAATGGCATGGTGGACCCACCACCCTAGGTTTGCTACTGGTTGATTGGTGTCAGACAAAGTGGGTGGAGTTCCCGATTTTTTGGGAGATCAGAAACGATATTTGCAATGCTCTTGGCCTGACTAGAGCACCATACCATTATGTGGGGACTCGGTTTCGATTCTGGCCTGAGGTCTTTTCCCCATCCATCCCCATGTCTCTCTCCCCACTCGTGTCCTGTCTCTCCACTGCCCTGTCTGTCTGCTTAATAAAGGTGTAAAACCCCTCAGAAATATGAAACAAAAGGCTCTTGTTTCTCACCAACTCCTCCAGTAGACGCTCTGGGTCTTGTGCTGGAATCTGCTTCCTTCAGGGAAACGATTTTGGGACCTGCAAAAAAAAAAAGTAAGATAATCAATGGCTTCAAACATGTGCTTGGCCTCGCAGCAGATCTTTGAGAATCTTTACTGCCTGATAAATACAGCTGATGTGGCACGCTTTTTTCTTTCTGTGTGTGTGTGTGTGTGCGCGCGTGTGTGCGTGAGCGAGAGAGAGAGAAAGTGTGTGTGCGCGCGTATGTGTGAGCGTGAGCATCCTATATTCGCCATAACAGGACGGCTGTCACATGTTTGGGCAGAGAGTTTATCATATAGGAAGCACATGAGTTAGTTTTCTTTCGGATGTCTCGGCTCCAAAGGTCGCATGTTGTCATGCGTTAACATCCCTTAGCCGCTAGTTTACATTTAAAAAAAGAGATAACACTGTTTTTGAAGGGCCACCGAGTCTGTGAGAGATTGAAGGAAATACTTTCCCAGAGAAAATCTCTTATCTTGTGGATGTTGGAAGATGAGACATGTACCGCATGTACAGTTTTTATCACTGCAAGAAGGAAATACATACATCTACACACAAACATACATGTGCAAGTATATGAGTGCATGCGCGCACACATATATAATGAACATCGCTACCTCAAACCTTTTGGGAATCTTTGGGAATTTTGAAAGATGAGATGTGTGCCACATGTTTAAACATCACTCACAGGACGCAAATACACACACACATCACTGATTCTTGAAAGTTTGGCAAAAACATGTCCCTGCAGTAAAATATTAATTCTGTTGAAAATCAACTAAATTTTCACAAACAAAATGAACCCAGGTAATGGCCAAGGGGTCTGTCACACGAATACACAGTTGTTTGAAATATTTAAGTGCAATTTTATTACTTTTCATGGCTATAAACCTGTCCACACCCTGTAAAAACGCCTGTCCCAAGGACTGACATCATCATTTCAATTGACTTAAAATACAAAAATCACTAACAGAATTGAACAATATCACCATGATGTGGAAGACCATATTAAAGTGGTTCTACAGATGTGCACATAGTGGATGTAAAACAATATTTACTATTATTTACTGATTGCTCAAAATGTGTCCACCATATTGGTCACCACCGTCAGATTTTTTCTAAAAGACAATAAAATCAGGTATGCGCAAGGTAATTTTCATTACTGAGGACCCCTTTTCAAACCTTTAGCTCTACTGCCTACTTCACCATCACTGAAGCTCCTGTAAGTTTATTATTTTGTCCTCAATTTGTTAATTTGTTTTGGACACTGGTACTGTCCCAACCATAAACTGTCAACACCGTCGGGGGTTTTAATAGTATTGTATTACATTAATGTTAATAAATATATTTTTTTTCAGAAAAGGTATGAAGCACCCAAGAAACAGAGCGAAAATGAAATGGCTAATGTTAACAAACAATGCATAATATTTAAAAGAGTGTTTTTTTTTTGTCTCACACCGTCAGATGTCACCACCGTCAGATTTTGTTCTGCTCATCATGTTGTTCCATATTTTACTAAATTGTGCTGGTTAATGAAACATTACTAGGCATGTTAGTAATAATTGTGATCCAAAATGATACTCTAGCCACCACTGAGGTGCATTTGGATGTTTTTTTGTCAGAAAACCTGACGGTGGTGACATCTGATGGAGTTCACAAAAAACACATGTTTTAAGTGTTTTTGACATGTTTAAGAATATGCATACAATAAGTATCTACAGTTATGTTGAATTGTTAAAGTAATTCACTTCAATACAGTAAACATGTGTTTTTACTTCTAATTCTTCTGCCGCTGTTGGCAAAACAAGAAAGAGCCCATTTTATGAAAAATGTTAAACATGGGGAGCTTGGCCAATGCATTCACTGCACAGCCAAGACCTACATCTATGATAATACACCTCTATATTTTGGATTTGAACAACTTAAAAAGCTGTTTTTACCACATTTTCAACAACCAGTGGCTTACTTCCTAGATAATCTACTAATGAAGTAAAAGCACATGCTCATACTGTGCACACACAAAAATAAAGTGTTTATGCAAGATGCCATTGACTTGAGAGGGCTATTTATTTGCTAAATGCATTTACTAATTAGGCCACTTTCACCACTCTCAGATTACTGTCACCACCGTCAGTTCTTAAGTCACCACCGTAAGAAGGAGTTTTGGACATTTTAAAGGAATGTGCTTACAACCATTTTTCCTTAGGAGTTGTTGAAATATCAAAGTAATAGCCAATTTAAGCCTACACGAATATTTGTGAAATTACAAAAAATTGTTTGTTCTATTTAGGCGTTAAGTAAGCATCGTATGACGGTAGATATTTTAAAATTAGAACACATGAAACAGTATTAAAATAGAACAAAAGTGAATTTTCAACATTTAAAGGCATATGTGTGAACCAAAAAATACACATAATCACTTAAAAACTCCAGATACATATGCAACCAAATCAATACAATTTTAATAACTTTTAATTGTGTCTGACGGTGTTGACAAAAAACAAGGTATGATCGGAGAAAAGCCTGATTTCTGAAAAAAATACATAATGGGGAGATTGGCCTTGTGCATTTCCGAAAAGCCAAGACCTTAGTCTACGAGGATATACCATATAATTTTGTAATTCACTTTGTTTTTTTCTGTCAACATTACAACCTGTTTTAGCCACTTTCTCAAGAATCAGTGACATACAAACACACACAATCAGACAAGCAAATAAACAAACCCATGCATACACGTGGTGTGAGCGTGCATGGAAACCTACACGTTGCACATTTTTTTTACCTCAAAACAATTCTAAAACTTAAGGCCTAATACTGTGGCTTAGCTTAGTGAAAGAGGCTTTACTGTAGAATGTGAGGTGCAAGGGTTCCGCAGCACAGCACTCACTATCAGGGACAGATTATGACTCCATAGGGCCCTGGGCCAGACAACAAGAAAGCCCCCCCTCCATCAGTGTTGCCAGATTGGGCGGTTGCCTGCCCAATTGGGCTACTTGGTATGGCCGTCTGCGGGTAAAAACGGGAAAAAATGGCCATTTGGCGTTTTTTTAAGCCGTTTTGTGCCCATAGAAACCAATGCAATTTGTTGAAATTGGGCGGAATTTAGTGCATTTTGGTGGTTTTTGAGAACCTTTTGGGCGGGTTTTGATCAGACAAATCTGGCAACACTGCCCTCCATGGCATCACAATGTTCCAAAAGATTTGGGGGTTTAGGGAAGATGTTAGAAGTGCCTTCGTTGATGGAGATTCGGAGGGAATTTGAAAATACAGTAGTTTAAAGTGTAATTTTAACACAATATGGGAACACAAATGTAGACCAATAATGAAGTGGGTTTTTTGTAGTGCGGAGACTCGGGCTTCGGGGCCCCCTTGGCTCTTGGGCCCCTGGTCCTGTGCCCAGTAGGCCCGTGCAGTAATGCGCCCTTGCTCACTATTGCAGGGTGAGCGGGCCGCTGTTAATGTGTAATAGTCACGTATGGTCTATATGCTGAAACCCTGTGATGGGTCATTCATCCAGAACGTGTGTGTGTGTGTGTGTGTGTGTGTGTGTGTGTGTGTGTGTGTGTGTGTGTGTGTGTGTGTGTGTGTGTGTGTGTGTGTGTGTGTGTGTTTGAGAAGGGTGGGGAGGTGGGATTGGGTCATACATGGTCATTGCTGAATGGGCAAGTTTCTGAAGAAAGAGCCGAGCATGCAAGCATGTTTGTTTTTTTGTTTGAGTGTATGTGTCTGTGAGCGCGTTTGTCATACAGTCACTTTTCTGAATGGTGAGGTTGCTGAAGGAAGGCACGTGTGTGTGTTTGTGCGTGCGGCCGTGAGGGAGAGGGGGGGGGGGGGGGGGGGGCGTAGGTTAGCTGCTGAATGGATGAGTCGCTGAAGGAAGAGGCACACATGCAAGTGTGTTTGTGTGTGTGTGTGTGTGTGTGTGTGTGTGTTTGTGTATGAGAGCGTGTGAGAGAGAGAGTGTACAGTATTTGTGTGTGCACATGCACGTGCATGTGCACATGCACGTGCCGTGTGTGTGTGTGCACCAGGGCTTGACACTGGCACCTGCCAACCTGCCAAATGCTGGTAAAACTTGGCTGTGGGCTGGTAACAATTGCAGTGTTACTAGCCAATTTGGCAGGTTGCTTATTCTATGGTACGACATATCAGCATAGCTTACGTATATTCAGCACTTCCCCCCTGTTGTATTAACTGTTTGTATTTAAGTTCAAGAAAAAGCTCAGCTACTCAGTTTCTATTTGCTTGTTTTATTTCAATGTAGAAACCCATGCACTCCTCTTCTGAGGTTAGATGTACAGCTTCATGATAAAAAAACAAAAATCAAACTTGTGGCTAATAGAATAGCTGGATGGCTATGACTCAGGAAAACCACTAGCCACAGTGGCCAGCAAGCGAAAAAGTTGATGTCAAGCCCTGGTGTGTGTGTGTGTCAAACTCTCATTCTGCTGAACAGGTGTGACACTGAAGGAATAGGTGCGGTGTAGGTTCAGGCTTCGTATGTGTGTGTGTGTGTGTGTGTGTGTGTGTGTGTGTGTGTGTGTGTGTGTGTGTGTGTGTGTGTGTGTGTGTGTGTGTGTGTTTGTTTCACAAACTCACTCTGCTGAACAGGTGTGTCGCCGAAGGAAGCCACAACGTGTCGGCCGTGCAGGAGCTGAGGAGCGCGGAAGTTCTTAGACAGGAGCTGGTTCTGCTCCATCTTCAGGGTGTCCTCCAGAGCTGCCAGCTGAGAGAAAGAGCGTGAGGGAATTATCAACAGCTCCAAGCCCTCCAAAACCTTTTTTTTGGTTACGTGATGAGCTCCCCATTTGTCCCAAATCCTCCAGAACAATTTCCCGCAGGCAGGCTTTGGATGAGGTTTACTGTTGTAATGACGCTTATTTACCAAAACAAGAGCTGAACGTCGTCTCACATCGGCTTGGACTTGGCTAAGACGAATCGTTAACTGATTATTAGGATAAGCAGCATTGTTTCATTTCATGAAGCCAACTGATCGGCCTCCTGGACACGATAATGGTGTTGTCATTAAAATTTTATCATTGCTTTTTTCACAATCATAACAAAGACAGAGACACAGAGAAGGAACCTCATGAAACACAGAGGGGGGGGCTGTGTTGTACTTGGGGTGTAGAATCTAGCCCTGTCATGCAGATGGAACCCATTCACTATTTGCTGAACTAGCATCGTACCAACATTGCTATGGCATTACTGAGAGTCTTAAAGTGATACTGTCCCATTTTTTGGAAATAAGCTTATTTTACAAATCTCCTTGAGTTAAATGATTGAGTTTTACCTTTCTCCTGTACTTCCTGCCGTTCTCTGGGCATGGCAGTGCAAATTTTACCTCAATGCTAGCAGTCAACATTGAGTCCTATGAGACCAGCTGGCGGCTAACTGGTCTCATAGGACTGTGTTGTACTTGGGGTGTAGAATCTAGCCCTGTCATGCAGATGGAACCCATTCACTATTTGCTGAACTAGCATCGTACCAACATTGCTATGGCATTACTGAGAGTCTTAAAGTGACTGTCCCATTTTTTTTTTTTTTTTAAAAGCTTATTTTACACCTCTCCTTGAGTTAAATGATTGAGTTTTACCTTTCTCCTGTACTTCCTGCCGTTCTCTGGGCATGGCAGTGCAAATTTTACCTCAATGCTAGCAGTCAACATTGAGTCCTATGAGACCAGCTGGCGGCTAACTGGTCTCATAGGACTCAATGTTAACTGCTAGCTTGGAGGTAAAATTTGCACTGCTATACCCAGAGAACGGTTGAAAGTATAGGAGAACGGTAAAACCCTATTATTTAACTCAAGGGGACGTGTAAAATAAGCTTATTTCCAAAAATGGGACAGTATCACTTTAAGTAACAGATTAAAACTGACATTACCATTTTGTTGCCAATAAGGTTATAGGCTAACACAGTGCCTCTGCATGGAAGGGTTAAGTCATTAGAGTTCATAAAGTCCAAGGGTCCTTGTGCTATTAGGATTAGCAATGTTATGAATATTTTTTATTATAATATTATTAACAGCAGTGTTTAGTTTGCTAATGGCGGCAACTAACCTGCTTCCTGGACACGGTAACGGTGTCGTTGAACATGGTCCAGTTGACGGTCTGGAAGCAGGGAGGGGTGGTCAGAGAGCCTGTGTATCTGTAGCAGAGGGGTCGAAAGTAGAAGCAAATTCATGATGAATAAGTACAACACTTGCATATGCTATATTAGCCAGGCTACTGTGCCCTCCTAGTGACGCAACACTTTCAGCGTTATAACTAGTCAGGGCTGCATTTCCCAAAAAACCTTAACTAGTACTTAAGTATGAGGGGCCACCTAGGCAATATATCAGAATAGGTCTAACATCATGCATACACTATTTTATCTAGCACATGCACTTTGCACAAGCATTTTAATTGCATGTGCGAGAAAAAAATACTGTATGTGGGCCTATAAAATTATTGTATGCATAAACTTTCAGAGGTGTGATATATTGCCTAGGTGGCCCCTCATACTTAAGTACTACTGAGTTTTTGGGAAACGCAGCCCTGGGTCAAGAGCAATGCAAGTACTTTCTGACTTTCTGATATCCCGTACAGGAACTCCTCCCACTTTGTTAGGAAGCAAACAACCATAAGCAAACCAAGGGAGGCGGGTCAATCATGTTGTTTGGGAAATGTTCATTGGTATGCTCTTGGTCAGACCAAGTCTCGAAGAGATTTGAACATCGATGATAATCAGGCTAGTGCTATATAGCTGTTACTGTTACACCAGGAAATCCGCCACAAATTTGATCCAACAACCAGCAGAGAATCAGTCGATAGACTACCGTACTGGTAGATCAGTTACTCTGTGTAGTTAGCTTTACTAAAGAAAGTAGAAGGTTCTTTTTTATTTTACTTCTACTTTTCATTCTGACATCTCTGACCTGTAGAAGCGCTCCAGACTGTTGGGCAACAAGTGGCGGGCATTGAAGCCTGGGATCTCTGTTTTGGTTTCTGAGAGAGGGAAATAGAGATAGAAAGAGAGAGAGAGAGAGGCAAAGAAAGAAAGAAAGAAAGAAAGAAAGAAAGAAAGAAAGAAAGAAAGAAAGAAAGAAAGAGAAAAATAAATCAATATATGAAGACTTGATTGCTGACAAGTGCATGGCATGCCAGCAATGTGTCTGTGGCCTGAGGTGATTCCAAACAGAAGCATGAATAGTTCTTGTTTTCTACTGTACAACATCTGTTTCCTGCCACATCAATCTATGTTCAATAGTACAAAAGTGTATATTACGTAAAAGAAACAGAAAGTACATCTGAAGATTTAAAGTAACACTAGTAAATTGGGTGAACTACTGAAACAATGCATGAAACAATTGAAATGCACTAAAGCTTTAGAGCTTCTGAAGATATTTCTATACGAGCAAACAAAAGTAAATTGAAGTGCTACCTTCGACACTGACATCCTTGAGAGCTGAGAGAATCTTCTCATAGTTCTCATTCTCATGCAGACCAATCTGAGAGAGATAGAGAGAGAGAGAGAGAGAGAGAGAGAGAGAGAGAGAGAGAGAGAGAGAGAGAGAGAGAGAGAGAGAGAGAGAGATAGAGAGAGAGAGGGGAGAAGACCATACTGTTAGATGACAAAGTAACTTCAAAAAGACCCAAGTCTCAGGGGTTGTTTTGCAATGTTATTGAGTGTACACATGAAAAAAACATGCTTTAACTTTCAAAACCAAAACTAGTTCAAAGGTATCCTGTAAGACTACCACGAGTAAATTCAAGACAGAAAACATAAAATGTTCAGGAACATTTCCCATCTTGGCCTATCAAAAAGGAACCAGGCACAAAACGTTGCCAACTGGTGCAGTGGTTTAGCATGAGGTCCATGTCAGATGCAGAGTCAGCAACTTTGCTCAGTCCTGGGATAGTGACATCAAAAATACTGAATCAAACCAAGATATCGCAAAACTCGCCCACTCAATGCAAAAGCGTGTGGTCAAGTTGGGTCTCCTAAGGTGGCGTTGTCCCCTACTTCTTCTTCTCTTTTTGAGGTGTTTGCGCAAGACGTTCGCTACCGCCATCTACAGCGCTAAGGGGACTTCATTGATTTTCAACCTCAGGACTCCGAAGGTCTCCTAACCGAAGGTCTCCTAAGGGGGCGTTCACCCGACATAAAGTGGATACCGGAAAAGAAACAAAATGACGCTTCTTCTTACATCCACTTTCTTTGGTGACATCTTGAAAGGCCCCTGCTCTCAATTAATACAAATTCCAAATTCTGCCCCCCACCCCCAATCTTCCTGTGCCCTGGGTGTCAGCTGTCGTGATTCAGCCAATAACAAACAATAACAAGTCCAACCCTAACCCATCCAATAAAAAAGCATGATTGATAATGATTGACAGGACTTACTCCAATGAAAGCTCCGAGGACAGCCAGCCCATCTGGTTTATTGGCTGCTTCTGAGATGTTGGCGTACTTGGAGTTGTAGTGAACCACGTGGATCTAGAGAGACACATAGTATAGACATAGTGTGTCAGCTTTCCAGCTTTCTTTCTTTCTTTCTTTCTTTCTTTCTTTCTTTCTTTCTTTCTTTCTTTCTTTCTTTCTTTCTTTCTTTCTTTCATTCATTCAGTCTTTCATTCATTCTCTCATTCAGTCTCTCTCTCTCTCTCTCTCGCGCTCTCTCTCTCTCTCTCTCTCTCTCTCTCTCTCTCTCTCTCATATGATATCTGTATCTCACCTCTGCGGGGAAGTGGACGTTGTCGATGGTGTGTTCTGATCCCGGCTCCTCCACGGTTCCCCAGTGAAAGTGGAGCTGTGCGGCGTAGTACGGCCGGTCAAAGCCGGTCATTATGCGCATGGTGGGGGGAAGCATCAACTGCACTACAGAGGGTCAAAACACATACAGTAAAACCATCATTAGAAGAGATGAGAGAGAGATCAGAATACTGCATGCGACCTAGTAGGCCTACTGTCTATATAGCCTACCTAGTAGGCCTACCGACCTAGTATCTACCTTTGAGAGACAAGATTAAGCCATCTTTACTAATGTATCTCCCAAGTCCAAAGTTAGTATTGTAATATTACTCGTGGTTACTATTTTTATACCATAGTAGTAGTAGTAGTAGCTGCTGCTGTAGTAGTAATATTGTATATTTAATCTGCTATATATTTGCTGTGTAACCCGAATGGCAATGACCCAGTTGGAATGTATTACTAAAGGCTCTGTGTAATGTTGGAGTAGTGTAGTCAACTATAGTAATAAGGTCTTTTCAAGTATTAGCATTCCACTAAAAGAGCAGTGGGCATTATGGGGCCACGTAATTCATGAACACAAGCTTTTACCTCTACTTCCTACAATTACACAATGCATGTAAAGCATGCCATGCGGCAGTTCAAGTACAGGAAAACAGAATGGTCCATTAAATATGATCTGTCACCCAATCTTAGTACATTCTATTTACAGTATTTGTTGGCCCCTAAAGGCCTTTATTTTGATATGAAAGTTTGAGAGATGACAGGAATCAAAGTAGGCCTAGAGAGAGAGAGAGATGGTGTAGGGTTGGTAAATGACCCAGTCCAGATTCGAACCTGGGTCCCCATGGGCATGCACTACTGTATGTAAGCGCCCAATCTTGTATTCTTACATGTGTGCCCATTGTTGAGCAGAGTGAGGGCAGGCTGGTCGGTCAGGTCGTATCCCTGCAGTGAGATCGCGGGCAGCTTGGGGTCATGCACAGCAGTCTTGGTGTTGATGTCGATGGGAGACTGGGATTTTCCATTGCAGTCGGTGAACATAGAGCCCCACGTGTCCTGATCTGGAAGTGGCAAATAACAAAGGTCAACAAAGGTGAAAATGGCAACTTGGGCCTGCCTGATGAATGTGATAATGCATGTTTGATGTCACCCTCAGGTGAACCAAAACACTGCTAGCGGGACACACAAACACACACAGACAGAGAGACAGACAGACAACTGCATCTTTGATTGTCAAAAAAGCACTATATAAAACGTAGGCTATATATTATTATTTATTATTATCAATCTTTTCCCAGGTTTCCTGTTGTCATCTTGATGAACCTTCAGCACAGACTGGACAAGATGAAGCAGTACAGTGTGCTAGTTGTGCAACACTGACATGATGAGGGCTCTTGGAAATGACACAGGCTACTCATTGTTCTCTTTTTTTGTTTTAGTTGTCATCTTACGTAATCTTTTCTCAAGACTGAGTTAAGGAGAACTAATGCGTCAATGATGCCTAGAGCTTAGCCTTCAACCCACTATGGAGGGAATTATCACGCAATGTCCAAAAACAATAGTCATTTAATAGAATTTCACTTTATAGAAAGCCTGGAATGGGGAATAAGAGTAGCCCATTGAAGTGTGCCATAATTAGGCCTATATCAAACCACTATCAAGGTCTCGGACCTAATGGAAAGTTGATTTCAAGGTCTGATACAGATGCAATAAACCTCCAATGTATCAGTCTAAATAAGTTCATATCTGATCACAATCTTGCATAGCAGAACAGTTTCTCCTCAACTGACTGGCACTTGAGTTGCTTGTGAGTTATTCTGTAACAGGTAAACAGTTCTGCCAGATACATAATATATATATGAACTTTATTACAGGCTCTAGGCCCAATAGGCAGACACACATCATATTATACATATAAAACAATAACATATAAAATAGGCAGGAAAAGAAAAGGAAGAAAAAAAAACAACAACAAGCAATAATGCCTAAGCTTATACAAACGTATCTGTCATGACAGTCTTAAAAGGCAGCCATACCAATGCTTCCACATATATGATTGATATCGGATAGAGCTGCATCTGGAGCTTGTTAGAATCATTATAATACGGTTTTTAGACTTATCCAGACGGCACATGAACTTAAACATTAGGTTCCTCAAGAGACCAGGTAAAGTACAAAGTCCAGAGTCACAAAATAATTTACTAGCACTGCAACTCCTAGGCTTTTTCAGCAATATCCTCAGACAGTCATTATATGCCACGTGGAGTTTGCGCAATGTTTCTTTTTTGTAGGTGACCCATAATGAGGCTGCATACATAGGGCTACAGTAGGCACGAAACAAGCTTATTTTCACATCATCAGAACAGTGGTGAAATTTTCTTATCAACATGTTTGCTTGGACATACAACATTCGTCTCTGCCTATACATGTCAGCATCATCCTCTAGCTTATCAGTGATGATGTGCCCAAGATATTTTGTGCTGCTTGATACACATATAGGTTGTCCTGACAGGTAAAACATTGGAAAACAACATAATTGAATGCATGAATGCACAAATGAATTAAGGAAAGACTACAAAAGACTGTTATTGCATATCCAATGAACATATTGATTTAGCCGTTCTTACCTGTGTATCCCCAGTGGTGTGAATGGCCTTCTGTAGAAAGAAAGAAAAAAACAAAAATGAGTTTAAAGAATAAGTTCAAACCGTTAAGACATGGCCCCAGTTATAAATTAGCTGTTACCAAAATGGCAAGGACCAAGTTGTAATGCATTTCTAAACACTCAGAGTTATGTCATAGTAGTGTAGTGGTATGGTAGTAAAAACTTTCCAATGACTATAACAGCATTCCACTGACTGAACGGTGTGTGGATTATGTAACTAAAGGCTTGTAACGCAGAATCTGCAACCATTCAAAATAAAAACACTCCTACAGCAACAGCAAATATTGGCCCATCTTCATCAGGTCCACTTGTGCTGGTTATGTAACTTTAATGTCCATTCATGCATTACACACTCAGGCCTTTGGTTGAAACTTATTGCTCTTCAAGGACGTTATATGAGCTTATAAACTACAGAGACTGGATATGTCCTTCCCAGCACTAACCATAGTAGGTCAAAGTGGTTGAAGGACCATAATATTAAATAGCTTAATTACTGCCGCAGCCAGACAATTGGGTCATTTTTTAATATGTTTAGCACATTGAGTTTCATTAGGGCCGCTGTATAATTGTAATGGTGTGCACATCAAAACAAGACCTGCTGCTTCTAGGAACCGGATCCCTTTGTGATGTAACACAACTTTTAAATGGAAAAGCGTCTTTGAGTAGCATGAAGAGCACAATACAATACAGATGTGTTATTGCTAATCGTGAGGCTGAAACATCGCAGAAAACAGAATTTACAATCAGACCAAACTTTTTTTTCCAGCTTACTGCCCCCAAACCCTGCCATCAAATCTTCATACCGGTCATGATATGGGTTGGTTTGTTCTTGCAGATAGGCCTAATTCTGTTGGCTGCTTAACACCTTGATTTCCCTTTGCGATTAATTCAGTGTCTTATTCTCTACTCTACTCTCGCCTCCAGAAGAGTTGTCGCCTATCCATTTGTTTGGAATAACAGCTAATAACCTGACTTTCAATTAATCACTTGGCTTCAGAAGTCACTCATATGAAAGCTACAACCCTCCCGAATGAAAATGTTTGTACAAAAATAAATTTCATGCACCAACGAAAGATTTACCCTTTATTGAACACAGACAGGGCAGATTTTCACAAGACAAAAGTTTTGTCGCCTATCGAACATAATGTGAAAATGAGCAGATAAGTCACTTCAAAGCACTTCAAATACGCAGATTGGGTGTCATACTTAATTACTGAATCACTCTCACCTCTCCAGAAAATCAACTTTGGCCTTAGGTGTATGTTTAGGGTCATTGTAATCATGGAAAGCAACACAATGAAAATCAATGGAGTTCAATGAGAGATGGTGACATATTTGCTATTCGTAGAGCAATACATGTTGAACTCCATGATGTAATCAATGATAAAAGCCCTCAAACACCTGCAGCATGCATGCAGCTCCTCATAAGAGCTGTATCTGTACAGTGTTTCACGTTATGCACCATTTCTCTTTTTTCATATTCTTCATCTCCAACACCATATAGTTTTGATGCTATCAGTTCGAAAATGGTTGATCTTAGGATCTTGACTTCAGAGTATGAGTCCCATTAGCCTTCATTTTTGTCAGAATTAGGCCTGACATACTCTTGGCTGGCTTTTTTGAGACAGGACAGTGGGAGAGACTTATTTGGTGTTAAAGGTGAAGAATTTGGAATAAATACATGGTGCCTAAAGTCAAACATGGGAGGGATACAGCTCTTATGTGGAGCTGCATGCATGCTGCTGCTGTGTGAGGGCTTTTATCATTGATTACATCATGAAGTTAAAAATGTATTGCTCTACGAATAGCAAATATGTCACCATCTCTCATTGAACTCCATTGATTTTCATTGTGTTGCTTTCCATGATTACAATGACCCTAAACATACACCTAAGGCCAAAGTTGATTTTCTGGAGAGGTGAGAGTGATTCAGTGATTAAGTATGACACCCGATGTGCGTATTTGAAGTGTTTTGAAGTGACTTATCTGCTCATTTTCACATTATGTTCGATAGGCGACAAAACTTTTGTCTTGTGAAAATCTGCCCTGTCTGTGGTCATTAAAGGGTCAATCTTTCTTTGGTGCATGAAATTTATTTTTGTACATTCATTTTCATTCGAGAGGGTTGTAGCTTTCATATGAGTGACTTCTGAAGCCAAGTGATTAATTGAAAGTCAGGTTATTAGCTGTTATTCCAAACAGATGGGTAGGCGACAACTCTTTTGGAGGCGAGTGTACTCTGGTTAATTTTTTGCCAAAGAGAAGTAAGATCAAAACCACACCTCTTCACATTCCCTCTACAGCTGAAGTTAATTCAATCCAATGAGACAATAGATAGGCTACCCAAGATACAACAAACAACTAAACTCTAAAACTTAACTGCATTTGAGAAGAAATAGTATAGGACTCCCCAGTCCCCACCTGGGCCTTTGTGGTGGTGTGGACGTGAGGCAAGGTATAGCGGTCATCATGTTGTCCCTTTAGTCTCACAAGCACTAGGAGCTTTGCTCAGAGCGCTGGACACGTACAATCAGCCCTTCATGAGGTGGGCTGAATGAATACGGCTATTATGTTGCAGCTGCCCACCCAGCACTGTCCATTCTAGAATGCTTGAGACTTGAGAGAACGTTGGGCCCATTGTCTTCCAAAGCCCAACTGCCACTGTCAGATTACCTGGTTGTGTTCATGCTAAAAACTGCTCAAGCAGCATGGTGGACACAGGTAGCCATCACTGGACAAGTTGTATTCAGAGATGAACGGAGCTTTTATCACATCTATGAATGAGTCGTAATATTATGCAGAGTAGACAGACAAAGTATCTGTAAAATGTGTCCATTAAGTGGTTTGTTTCTGTTATGGTCTTTTGAGGATAATGTGCATTTGGCGAGGGCTGATTCTGAGCTTGGCATTTTGTATTAGGCCTACTTTGGAATTATTTGTAGACTACTATTGAGCACCATGTAGGGGCAGCCGTGGACTAAATAGGCCCACAAGTAAGGTAAATAAGTCTCTAATGTGCTTTGGATAAGTGTCAGCTAAGTGTAATGTAATGGCATATAGGCCTATTATTTAGTAGGCTGATTAATGGCATTATTTAGCACCAGTGTTAGGCTACTTCATTTTGGTATGAGCATCATTTTGCTTCGGTTACTTTTCCAGGTTCTCTCAAAAATGTATGTGAATGTGGCAGTGGTCCAGGTGGAACCACAATGGTGGAACCACAACCACAATGGGTCATTTAGCGCCATATAATCCTGGCAGTCTGAGGTGAGAGCCAGAGTAAACGTTGAAAACCTTGAGGGAGACCGCTCTGCTCCTTCCACTGTTTTGCTCCACAGGACTGTCACAACCCCGTGGTTCCTCTGTGTATTATAAGGTGTATTTACAAGTAGTCAGCAAAAAACCCTCCCTAGCCCATAAATAGTCACAGTGTACTGGAAACACCAGCCTTTGGCCGGCCACCCACCTGTTCAGCTGGCTGGGAATCTCTATGCAAACTAGCTCTTCCTTAAACATGTGGTCCCTTTTATCCATCCAGCCTGGATATATTTGGAGAGTTTTCACTATATTTGACAAGCTATGTGAAATACAGTAAGCCAGTAACTCTTGCACTCTTGTAGATCACAGGCTACGTTCTCCAGCGCACGTAGGGACACGACTGCCCATGAAGACTAGGCTATGATTCAGGGCCACGTATTTTTTCCACCTCAGCAGCATCTTAAGGGTTCCTGTAAAATTATGTGGTAAGTGTTGAAGTCACTGAAACTTGCGAAAGGGATACCCTTGGCAGCGGTGCTAACACAACTCAGCTCTCATCTGACTCAGAACGTGCGGAGCTGCGCGTGGGCTCAGTGTGAAACGTGCCGTCTCGGCGGGAGTGTGACACCCCGATTGGACACCTTAGTGACTGAAACACATTTGGAGACGTGCTGGATCTCAAATGGTGCACTTGTGCACTTCAGAGTTCATGTTTCAGTGAGTATGTCGTATATATATATTACTCACTGAAACATAGTGCCCGAAGTGCACAAGTGCACTAGAGATAGGCTTACAGAAATGGTATATAAGCTATGCGCACTGCATGCCATTTTGAAGGCAGAGGAGTTAATGTTTCTTTGCTCAGGTCAGATGGCGTTTCGGTGCGTGCAGACAAAGACATACAGCAAGTGCAGTGGAGACATGGCCTGCATACCGGAAGGAATTACACGTGAAGTCCACAAACCTCAGAGTCGTTTCCCAAATCCTATTACAGCTTTCCCTACATTACAAATAATTGTGTTTCATATTTTCATATATTCATAGGCCTGTATAGGCTACATTGCTTTGCTATGTAAACTGCAACATGCAAAATGTTACTTTATAGCCTACAGGACTGTCTTTCACCAAACAGACTTAAACATATATATAAAATGTTTTTAAGTTCATATTCCCCGGAAAAATAGTAGGACTACTAGATTGTTAGATTGTTGCCATTCTAGTCACCGCGGGTGGCTTTATTTTACCTAGCAGATTAACAGTTGCCCAGGGCAATCCTTGATTTATCTCCGCGTGCGTGGCAGTTGTGGTGTGTGACGCAGCAGAATGTTGTGCTACAGAAGAAGTCAAGCTGAGGTGTATCGATGTGAGGCAATTCCTAAAACCTGACCATACAGCTGTTAGTTTACGCAGAACACGACACACTCATAGTCCCAGGCTGGAAGAATGCGACACAGGGCAACGGATAAGTTTCAATGAAGCGTGTGGAAAAGGGAGCATATTGACAAAGCGTCTTGCATGCTATGTCGACATCTTTGTTGCAATCCCAGAAGATGTTTACATTGTCCTTAAAAAGTCCCCATGAGTGATGGTGATGGTGATTGTTGCACAAAAGTGCTGCATGATTGATGGTTTATCGAGGAGAAAGCAGGACCAATAAGGAGTGTTTGCGCACCTGTGTGCCTTTTGCCTTTCCCCCATTACGCAATCGTTTAAAAGAAAGGGATTTTGAGGTGCTTCACAAGGATACCTATCCACCAGTGACACTATTCTGTCCCGTATGGCCAGCACCCTTGTGAGATGATGGAGAGTGGAGGGGCCCCTTCAGTCCTGTGCAAACAAGGTGTCTGCGTATTTTGAAGAATGTTGCTGGTAATTTTCTCTCTTATGAATGAATAACCACCACTGAATGACCTTCTGACTCCCCTGTTTGCAGCCCAGTGTGAAAAATGTCTGTTTAATGTGTGTGGGTGTGTGTGATGTGCGAGAGGGTGGGTGGCCCAGGCTGTGTGTGTGTGTGTGTGTGTGTGTGTGCGTGCCTGCGTGCGTGCAAGAGTGTGGCTATCCAGATATGTGTGATCTGCCGTGTGTGTGTGTGTGTGTGTGTGTGTGTGTGTGTGTGTGTGTGTGTGTGTGTGTGTGTGTGTGTGTGTGTGTGTGTGTGTGTGTGTGTGTGTGTGCTAATGTGTGTATTCGCCTGGCTCTTTCCATCCACCACCACAGAGAGACTTTGATGCTGTACCTGCATGAGAGAGACATGACTAAATGTCCCCTGCCTGTGATCTTGTGACTGGCAGGCAGGCAGAGCCAGAGGAGGATGAGAGCCAGTAAGCACAGCAGCGGTGGTCAGCCCAGATACGGACTCCACTGGACTTGGACTGGACTCCATGTACTGTCCTGCCTGACTAGCACGTAGACACGGAGTCCTCCTCAGCCACACAGACCACACAGCCCACAGGCCGTCCCGTCAGCAGCATCCATGTGTCACTGACGTGGAATTTCAGAGGAATGAGCTATTTCCCATCCCAAGCTATTTCCCCATGTCATTTTTTCCTTTTCCCAGAGGGATGAGCGGCCATGGGGAAAGTCACAGGGTTCAAGCAGAAATGGGTGAGTGAAACAAGCAAAAGCATGAGTGACCCACAAATGAGAGTACTGTACGTATGTCAGGAGCTCGGTTTGCAAGTTTCAAAAAGAAGTCCAGGTGCTTACACGTAACTCTTTTTTTTAACAAACATGACCTGGATGATTGAGAATCCTCACAGATACGCAAAAGCCATTGGCATAGACAGGTCCTTCCATGTTACAGTTCTAAAATAACTTAATAACTCAAATTAAGGATTCTGTTCTTCTTGTTCTGGCTTCCTTAGATGTGACAATTTACTGTACTTGAAACAGGGGACCCATTCTTTTCAGGTCTGGATTTAGAGTTGCCCACTGGCTTGGAAGAGTACATTGCCTAGTCCAGAGTAACTGTTTGCTACCCATTTATGGAACCTATGACTGTGCACAAACATTTGTTTTGCAAGTGTCCTTCTTAATTAGTCTCAAAGTAAGTCGAGAAATCGTACACGTTGAGTTCAATGACAAGAGCGGAGCATTATAAACAAGCAATGTGTCTTTCTCAATCAGAACAGAATTGGAATTTAATCAAGTAGCCTAAGTACTTCTGTAAGGATGTATTGTTGGGCAAACCCTCTTCACACTACTGTTATATCCTCACTTCACTGCTAGCCAAATGATTATACAATACTAAAATGACAGATAAAACAATTTGTTAAACAAACGTTTGCATAATATCATGTATCAAAGGTGGGAGCGAATAACTGATAAAAGTCAATAAAATGATGCTATCAAGTCCATGGTGTGTGTATTTCTCACTAGAAATAGTTTTGGGTAGGGTGCGCACATCCAAAAACACTTGTTGCAGGTGCCAGACAAAAAAGTCAGACTGTTGAAAAAGGTTACATGCCTGATGAAGATCCAGCGTGATCGAAACGTTGCTTTTTAAATAATAAAGTTTATTTTTGGAGCTGATCGGCAGTGTGCAGACCTACCTACTTCTCACTAGAAGACACCGGCATGTCATCTCCCCTTTACATCACACTTCATTACCCTTGTGGAGGATGTAGAACTACAATTACAAGCCAACAGTACAGCCATCATGCACACAAACAAACATTAACATAATACATCTCAGAGTTTCCGACTTTTCCCCGTTGTACATAGCAGCATTTTTTTTAAAGTTTGGGGGCTAATTTTAACTCAAATATTGCTTTGTAACTATCAGACTTAGTTATTATTACCCACTTGGCAAAGGTATCATTGATATTGCACAGTGTTGTGGTATTTATGGTGTGTGTGGTCCAAGTGTCCAGTGCAGAGCTTTGGACTGCCCTACTGCTTAGGCTAATTAGGCTCACAAGACTTTTTTTTTCTCTTGGACTATTCTGAACCAGCATTACACATTTTACAGGAGGAATTCATTAAAACAAAAACACAAAAGAGGAACATATTAATTTTGTACCATGCCAGAGAAATGCATGCTTTGACTGTCCCTTGTTTCCCAATTCACTGCTCTGTTGAATGCACATATTGCTGTTTGAGGTTTGCCTTAACTCCTCCAGTTCACTTTCGAAGTCTCACAGTCACAGATGTATACACACGCTTCAGTACACTTACATGCCATGCTTTCCTCTGTCTAAATCACAATAAACGTGGCAAGCAGAAGGAAAGACGGGAAAGATCAAACGAAAATAAATCGGACTTACTTTTATCGTGCTCCTGTTCGCTGCTTCCATCTTCCTCGGACGACGAAGACGAAGATGCTAGACTCAGCACCAGGCCGTGGATGAGGAGGAGTGTAAGGAAGGCTTTTCGCAGCATCTGGATTGCTGTGTATTTCTGTGCTGTGCCGTGCTGTGTGGTGCTGTGCTGTGGTGTCTGTATGCCTGAGAGAGGAGCTGTGCTGTTGACCAGTCCTGTCCTGCTGTCTTGAGTCCGAGCGTCTTTCACCTGGACAGGACACGGCTTATAAATGTGCCCCCCCAACCCCAACCTCCACCTCCACCCCCCCAAGGATGGGGCCCTAGCCAATCAAAGCTCACGAGCCACTCAAGGTACCCTCTACATTTTTTCTTTCCCTCTCTCTTTCTTTCTCTCTCTCTCTCTCTCTCTCTCTCTCTCTCTCTCTCTCTCTCTCTCTCTCTCTCTCTCTCCCTCCCACACCTCTACCCCTCCTTTTCTTCTTCTCCTCTTCTCTTCCTCCTTGCAGCTTTCCTTCAAACCTATAAGTGCAACATAATCTAATCGGCTGGTCTTGGCCCTCTGGCAACCAGACAAACCCACCCTTTCACACACACACACACACACACACACACACACACACACACACACACACACACACACACACACACACACACACACACACACACACACACACACACACACACACACACACACGTTCAAACACACCCCCTACCCTCCCCGTAAGGCACCTCCATTGGCTGTGAGCAAAGTCCAGGGTGAGTGTGTGGGGGGTGTGGCAGCCAGCCTTGATCCCGTTGTAGCTCGCAAAGACTTGTGCGTGTCCAACAATGCGAAAAGAACTTCTGTGGAGAGTGGAGACTGAGTTTAGGAAACCTTCTATAAAATGTGGAAGACGTCAATGTGCCTTTCATGATACTTGTACTACTGTAATCCAGCTGTAGTGTGTTGACTCGCATGAGACTCAAACTCTGACTAACCAATCCTGCTGAGACGTATAAATGTTGACTCATGATATGGCGATATCAGTCAGAGGCTTCTCAGCACTGAAAGAAAACAGGCATGTCTGCTGAGGATCTCTTTCTGGAAAAGTGAAATTCAATGGAAAGGGAAAGGCTCACACACACACACACACACACGTGTCGTATCTATGCTCTGTTTTTAGCCATACACTACTGTTCTGGGTCTTTCTTTTCATCTAAAAATGTCTGTCTGTCACTGCCAGTAAAAAAAAATGACAGGAGTCTGTAACCGTAGAATGAACTCCGTGCTTCATGAATCAAACATGTTTCAGTATGTGGCATGAAGGAATGACAGAGTACTATGTACCATAGTCTTGCTCCCTTCCTCCACTCAGGGTTTCCCAAACTGGGGTGCGTGCACCCCTGGGGGTGCGTGGCCTGCTACAAGGGGGTGCGCGAGCTGAATTGGACAATGGCGTATATGTGTGTTTTATTCAGCATTAATGAAAAAGAAGTAGTTTTTAATTGTATGGTGAATTGTGTGCTTGAAGAAACATCAATTGGAAATGAGGCTACCACAAATGACTGCATAATTTGTGATGATTTGTGCAGTGAAACCATACCTAAGTGGCCATCAGCACACCAACACATTCGCTTAGGGGGTGCGCGAATCACATTGAAATGTACAAGGGGGTGCACAGGGGGGAAAGTTTGGGAACCCCTGCTCCACTGGATGGGTCCCCTTACCCCCCTCCAAATCCCCTGCCCTAAGCCCCTGTCTAGGAGAGGGCTCAGAAATGCAGGACGCAAGGATATTTTATTATCACGGGTATAGACATAGACTAAGAACAATGTAATGTAACTTTTATTTGCGACAACTGCTCGGCCATATAGGTATACTGACTAGAGTAAGTTGGCCGAGCAGTTGTCGCAAATAAAAGTTACATTACATTGTTCTTCGGCCAGTTATCACACTGGACCTACACGTTCTTCTACATCTACTTTGTACTGCTACTTCTGCCGTGCAGTGAAGTAGCCAAATGTCTGAGCGACAGAAAGGTTAGAAATGTGAAATGCAGATGCATGGTTGGTGGGAGCCTTTGTGAGGATTAGGAGCCCTTTGGTGTCTGATTAGTGAGAGAAGAAGAGACGCCTTCACCTGGGGACAGAGTGGCGGAAACAATTGAATGCAGGGCCTTAGGGCAAAACACTGTCATGGTCACTTAAGGTTCCCCACCACCGATACAAGAAGGCCCTTGGTCTAGACTCTGGGGGAAAATGCCCTGCTCGCCCCCCTAGTTGCTTGGCCGTGGGACAGAGACACCTTAACCTGAGGGCAGTAAAAACAATTCGGGCAGGAGAGGAGAGGAGAATGGGGTGAAGAAGAGAGGAGAGGCAAAGAGAGAAGAGAAGAGAATAGAAGAGGAGAGAAGTTTGGGGCTGGAGAGGAGATGAGAAGAACAGGAGAGAAGACTAGAGGAGAGAAGAGCAGAGCAGTTTGGAACTGGAGAGGAGAAGAAGAGAAGAACAGAGGAGAGGTAAGGAAAAGAGGTTGGGGTTGGAAAGGAGAGCGGAGATGAGAGGAGAGGAGAAGAATAGAGGAGAGGAGAGCAGATTGTATGGCTGGAGAGCAAAGGGGAGGAGATGAGGAGGAGAGAGGAAAAGAAAGAAGAGGAGAGAGGATAGGAGAGGAGGAGGAGGAGGAGAGAGGAGAGGAAAGTAGAAGACAGAAGAAGGGAGGAGGGGAGGAAAGATGAGAGAAGAAAAGAGTTGGATTCCATTCCAAACACACCCCAACCCGTGTTCCTCCATCCCCTGCCTGGAGGGCACACGTCTCCTCCACCGGCCAAAAGATCACGTGCAGGACAATGATCACATACCTGACAGAGAGGACAGGAAGAAGGGGAGGGGAAGGAGGAGGAGGGGGGGCGAGATGTGGGTGGAATAAAGTAAGCAACATACGTGCACAGATGAGGGAGAAAAGAAAGGAAATTGATGGGGGGATGGGTGGAGGGATGGTTTTAGCTGAGGGGAGGGATTGTTGAGAAGAAATGGCACGGGGTAGAGGAGTTGGGGTTAGCAGGTTAACAGTTCAAAGCCATGCAGCAGCGACCATGTCTGATATACAGCACACACGGACAATGGCATTTTACCTTCCGCAGTGACCATTCAAAGCCATGAGGCGACAGTGTCTGATATAGGCAGCTGTACGTTTGGACAATGGCAGATCTTACCTTCCGCATCAACATCAGCAGGAACGCCGAAAGGGGGGACAAAGGGGTCAGTTGTCCCGGGCCCAGGGAGATAGGGGGCCCATAATTGGATCCTCATCATTGAATGCATTGGGTGGGGGGCCCTTTCAGATGACTTTGTCCTGGGTCCAGCCAAAGCGGTCAGCGGCCCTGGACATCAGTCTTCAGACAGTGTGGCCTCATAACTCACAACTGGGTTGTCTGGAGGCCATTCGCAAGATTATTTTTGTTACCATTGTCTCGGCCTGGGCTTTGTACTGGTGGTGCCTCAATCCCGTTGTATGTATGTCATGTCACTTCACTAGGCTACTCTACATTAGTGGTTCCCAGACTGGGGATCAGGAGGGATCCAATACGGCGGTCATGGACAGAGGGGACTTTGCCTAAAAGCAGGAACTGCACAGGTTAACACCTAACATAATTCCATAAATTGGTTAGTAACTGTATTCACTTGCATAGTTAATAGATTTATTTGCTTTTCCTGTGATTTATATGATTTATATTACTTATGATTATGTATAGCAGTGTTAGTAGACAAACTATAAATGGAAAATCTCACACTATCTATTCACAAAATACTTGCCCAAGAATGTGGGGAGTGGGGTCCCAGCTGGAAAAGTTTGGGAACCCCACTGCACTGCATTATGCCTCACTACAGCAACTCAATATGGGGAACATACTCAGTGTAGCAAATGAAGAGTTCAGATGCAAAACCCCCTAACTCCATTTCTGAAGACCTGCACTTCTATATTTTTAGAGAACCCCATTGTTGGTTTGGTTTACATTCATGTACTTGATAATACATATAAATAGTTATATTACATAAATTAAAAAAAAAATGCAATTTTGATAGGTTTGAATTAAATAAAAATGAATTAAGATTATTTTCTGTAAAGGCACTTAGGGGTTTTTGCATCTGAACTCTTCAAAATTTGACAAATATACTGGATACAGTATGGGGGAAGCAGGGTTGATAGTATGAAATACTGTATAAGAACCTGAAGTTCCTAAATTGGGTTTGCATGCAGTTCAATACATTTTTGGAATAATGTCTGAGCCTGAAATCAGACATTCAGTCAGTGTATTTACATTCAGCCATGCTGTGTGAAGGCATCATTCTAATCTAAGCCTTCAATCTGTGTAATAAAACTAATAGTCCTAACCATTTACGTCAATGCAGATTTTTTTGTTTTGTTTTAGGTTTGGTGCCTTTATCATGGTAGAACAGCTAAGGGGGAGAGACAAATGGGGAATGATATACTGCATGTATGTATTTTCAAGGCTGTTTAATTTTTTTTTTTTAATTAAAAAAGCAACATATTTTTAATTTCAAATTGGGTCTGACAGTGTTGACAAAAACAAGTAAGAGCCAATTTTATGAAAAAAGTTCTGTTACATTGCTTCACAGACCTTCATCTGTGATAATATACTTCCATATAATGGTTTTGAACTATTTGTTCTTTCAAAATCAAAACCTGTTTTAGCCATATTTTCACAAAGCAGTGCACTAGTGTTTGTTCGACAAGGGCTGAGTAAAGGGAACGCATTTCTACTAGAATATTTCAGGTTGGACCGGCGGAAGGAAACAATGCACTAACCTAACATGTTCAAGAAGTACGCATTTGATAATGTCACACGTTTCTTTGTCAGTGACACATGACACAGGAAAGAAATCTCATGCAATTGTAAGAAAGGAGTTTTTTGGGTGTGTGTTTCCTGGTGGACTGACAGTAAGATGTATAATACCCTTGTCAAATACTTCCCATTTTTCCTTGAATGTAACAATATAACAATCATCTACTTCCTGTTGGTGGATTAAGTCGTGATGAAGAAGAGCTTTGTTTCAATGTGTATTCATGTACAGCAACTAGTGGGATTACATAATTGAGGAGATGCCTGCTCAAAAAAAGAAAAAAAAGAAAAGAAAAACCCTGTGAGGGTGAGTGTGTGTGTGTGTGTGTGTGGGGGGGGGGCATCCTTTATGTAACATGGGTTACATGGGTAACATTTTTTTTGCTTTGATTCACAAGAATGACATCCCTCCTAGGTAGAAGGCCATGCCTTAAGGACTGCTTACACTGTGCACGTGAACATGTGCTGTCTGAAATAGGCATCACGAGTTGTCCAACACAGACTCTCATTAGCTTGGTTAGTTTACCTATAGAGTGAACCCAAGACTCCCAAAGTCCCAAACATATGGGGGCTGGAATTACATGTGAAATTACATGTTTTATCCTTGGGGAGCATCATTTATGATCAGAATGGCGAGTGCCCAATGTTCTTATGGATGTGACAGGATGCATTGATCTTGATAAGGGCCCACATAGTATTTACATGGAGTGCTATTTGTGTGTGTATGGCTGCGTGTTGATTTTTAACATCTTGGACCTGATATTATCTAGGCTATACAGTGCCGTTATCTGTCAGGGTGTATGGTCCACTGCACGGATGTGCGGCGCCCAAACATACATACGTACGTCGGGTCTGTGGACAAATAAAGTGCTGTGGGTTACACTGGGTCCAGTTGACTAGGGGGTAGGAGCTTTCGCATAGCTGGACACATGGCCGCTGGCAGATTTGGCTGGGCCTGGAGAAAGAAATCGGAAAGCCCCCCCATTTTGTACAATGTAATGAGGACCCAATTCTGGGCTCCCACTCTCCCTGGGCCCATGACAACTGACCCGTTTGTTCCGCCCTGTCGGTGGGCTTGAGCATCTGAAAGCCTGAACTTTTTTTTAAACATACCAGCACATCAGTGTTAGAATATCAAGCAAATAGTTAATTCCTATTGTGAATTCTTCAAATTAAACTTGTGTAATATATTGTGAAATATCGCACTCTGAACTTCCAGTACTCAATTACCTTTTACATGAGCACATGATTGCGTTAGAATATCAAGCAGACATTCATTCTTTAAAAAAAATGTATTTATGATGGTCTTTTTCGGCTTTGTTTCGGATAGCACAGCGAAGAGCGACAGGAAGCGAATGTGGAGAGAGAGACTGGGTAGGGATGGCAAATTACCCAAGCCGGATTTGAACCCTGGGTGCGTGCAACCCTTGGGCATGCAAGCCCAAATGTGGGGGGCTTAGCGCGCTGCGCCACAGCGCCCCCCAGACGTTTGTTCTTATTATTAATTAAATTCAAATTAAATGTGCATTAAGTAATATTGCACTCTCAAAAAACAGTAACTTGCATGACACTGTACTGGGAATGCATCCATAAAAACCATCTCACAAGATTAGAATATTGCATATCCCAATAAAAAGGTATTTTAAATATATATTCATCTTCTCCAGAAATCACCTGTTTGGGCCTGCAGCTGTATCACAGTAATCAATTTAATTAAATTGCAGTGCTGACCCTTAACTCCTTGTCCATGGTCTGTATTTAAGGCCCTATGCTAGAGAACATGAACATATAAATCTGTATCTCTTACATTAACATATATGTTAAATGTTTCACCGCTTGTATTTCTATATTTTTTACTTTTTCCTGTTTTTTTTTGTGTTTTTTTTTACCCGGCCATCTGATCAGCAGCACATGTTATGTCTGTTATGTCACAATAGCCACTTGTCTTTGAAGTGTGATGGCAAGCCCACTGGGATTGTTCATATCAGATGAAGTGTATGGGCATTTATGATAGTATACTTTAGGGAGCTAGACAAGAACTCGATTACATTTCCTAAACGAGAAGGAAACCATGATTGCATCTCCGAAACGAGGAGGAAAGTGAGGTTGCATTTTCCGAAATGAGAAATGGACAGGCACCATGATTGGCTCTAAAGACAAGAGGTTTTATTGCAAAAGACATACCGCATAGATCACAAACGCACATCCCTACCTTCCTTTCCTCCTCTCCTCCAAAACGCTGGGGAAACCACTGCTAACCACACATGTTGCATACTGGTTAAACCATTTTTGTTGTCGTTTTTTTTTTTACTTTTCCTTTGTCCAAATGTTACTGCATTTACTGTAAAACAATGATGGAACAAAAACATAACCCCACAATGCAAAATAATCAGTGCTGGTTCACAGATGAACATGAAAAAGAAAAGAAAACCGTAAACCTGAAAGGGGAACATTAGACAACAATGACAAACATGGAAATGACTAATTTTCTTCCTGATGAAAAACACAACATAAGCAGTCACGCAATAAAAAATAAAAGTAGCATTTCTTTTTTGTTCTATGATACAATGAAAAAATAAACACTGGCATAAATGTACACTACAGTGCTGCTCACAATAGACACTTAAAAAAAGCTTGATGTAGTAAGAGAAGCGGATGTGTGAACGATGGGTCACGATGACAGGATAAACAGGATTTCAGTACTATTCATCGCTGGCTCAGAAAAAGCGGAAAAATTACTATTTAGACCAGGGGGTAATTCCAAGAACCTGGTTAAGTGATGTACCTGGTTAAGTTAACCTACAGGAAGTGGTAAATCTACTATCAGATAGTCTGCAGGTACCATTTAGTTAAGAAAATGAGGACTCAAGGCTGTTATACTAGAGGATTTACCACTACGTCCAGGTTAACTTGACGTCGTTTACTACTAAACCAGCTTCTTGGACTATCCCCAGGTGGCAGGTAAAATGGTAACTCACAAATGAACATTTTCGTTGCAAAATGACATCAAGTCAATTTTTTGACTTGCATTCTATTATTGGAAATGACTGTTCAAACATCCCATCATCTATTTGTGAATTCTTGGCATTCAAATGTTTTGAGAGCATGCGTTTTAAACCTTGATAAAATGCATTTTGCAATGAAATGCAATGATGCCCAATACAAAAAAGTCAATTACCCAAAATGTTCCAAAATGCATACACGTCATTTTGCAATGAAGCTCTTCAAATGCTTCCATCTAGTGGAGATTTTTTACATGTGTGTGTTTCTATGTGCGTACATATGCGGTCACTTTCGAGTATACTGAATGTGTGTGCGTGTATGTGCTTGGTGGGGCAAGTCGAAATAGGAGAACAGTTCCCTGAAAAAAAAACAAAAAACCTCTCCACCTCATCATCATCATCATCTCCTCGAACAAACAGCTTCTTTTTTAAAGTAACATTCATGACCAGAGGGTGCCTACTGAGAGGGCCTTTGACAGCATTGGGAAAAGTGCAAGAGTTCCCTCACCCCTCAGTGTTCTCCTCATTCCTTTCCCCACAAGGCCTTTGCAAAGAGGGTTGCCCCATCATCTATGCATTTATCCATCCCTCCCACCCCACCCTCACTGATGGTTCTCAGCGCATTGGTTGCAATATGTGCAAAATATCAGCGGTACAGTACCGGCAGATGTCTGTTGTATAGCAGAGAGAGAGAGAGAGGGAGAGAGAGAGAGAGAGAGAGAGAGAGAGAGAGAGAGAGAGAGAGAGAGAGAGAGAGAGAGAGAGAGAGAGAGAGAGATGGCCAGGGGAATTTCACGTTACATAATAGTAGCCCCTTTCGCGCACCCATAAAACATTAAAAACACCCATACACTGGACACTCGAACTTGCACATCCAATCAACAACTGGCTGGTGCACTACTTGTACACATGTTGGGTGGGTGGGTTCTCCCACAGACCAACCCCCCCCTCCCTCCCCTTTTCTCCCTCACTCCCTCCCTCCCATCTTAACGACATGATGCGGTTTCTGTCCCAATCACACTGCACTCCACTATACAGCGCCAAGTTCGGAAGCTTTTTTTCTTTTTGTTTTAAAATCAACATTCTAGCTTCCACTGTCTGTAGAACCACCAGCTCCTCACGGACCATGACGCGTTTCCATTTAGGGCTGGGAGAAAAAACAACATGTTTACCCATACTTCAACACTGCTGCCACTTTAGTTAAAGAAGTTGGTCCGATTCACAACATCAGCTCAGCATCCTCCCTCCTTTTTTTCACTGTCCCCTTGCTATACCCAAAATCTAACCCCCTGCAAACACCTTGTTATTCTTCTTTGTGTTTGACTGGCTAGAGAAAGATAAGAGAGAAAGTCTGTGTGGATGCCCCGCACTGATTTAAGAGTTCTCATGATAACAGTGGGGGCTTGTTGCTGGGTCTCTGTAGGTAGACGGACGTTGATGGGGCCTGACTCTTGCCAGATGAACATAGCTGCGCCTTGCTCCACACATACGTATATACCTGGAACACAGGCCCCTTCAAATGGGACCAAAAAAACACAAATTGGCCAATCAGGATCACTGTGAGCACACAGTTATTGATGTGACATCGCGGAGAAGCAACAGTTTCTTTCAGACAGACAAGTATGGCGGCTCATAATGATGTAAACGCCATTATTGAATCTACACATGCTCACCCATCAGAGGATGAGCAGAGAACAGGTTTGAAGGCAATTATCCTGTTCAAGCACGCGTTCACTCTTCCGCCATCGCCGTCTGATTACCACCTCCATTGCAGCATTCTGGGATGTATGTGTGGAGCAAGGAGGAGCTATTCATCTGACTAGTCAGGTTCACGGGTGTGGGTGGGTGTATTGTATTGGTGTGCGTGTGTCACTGTCTGAGATGGGACACTCAGGAGTCAAAGCACCGCATTATGGCCTCCTTGTCGAACTTGAAGCTGAGGAAGGAGCGGGAGGACTGGATGGGATCCACGTCACCGTTGAGGCCGTTGTAGTTGCAGGTAGCATCTAGAGTGGAACAGAGTGGACAGGTGGAGAGGAGGAGGTTAAGAAATTAACTTACTTGATGACAATGACTCCTGAAGTGGGTCATTTTGGATTCTAATGTTCGGTAACAATGATGATTAAGAGTGTTAATTCAGTGTTGTTGTGGTGTTGACATGGAATTAATTTTTTTGTGGGTGTTGAAAAAGCACCCAAAATGCTGAATGCTCTAGCACTGTTGGGTTGTGTGATTCAGAAATGGCTGGCATCCAATGAGTTCAAAATGTAACAAAAACAGTGTAACAGTGTAAAAAAAAGTCTTGAAAAGTCATGTGGGCAGGTCTGGTTAAGTTCATTTGCCTCATCAATTAACCTAAAAAAGTGAGACATGTACTCGTATGTATTGACTAATGCACAATGTGACATATCAACAGGGGAAGGAAGGACTGACCTGTGTCAAAGTTGTCTTGTAGTCTTCTAGGCTGAAGTCTTCGATCTTCTTTCTAAATGGTGAAAAAAAAAATACATGTATTATAACACAACATATTCGCTTTCAACATGCATTGGTCTCTTGTACAGTCCTGTACAGTTTGTGTTGAGTGCTACCTATCCCTTGTAACTTCAAGTCTCTGCTGCCCACTGCTGGCAAGGGTGTAGATTGCAACATAGTCAGTATGATTCTGGCTCTCCAAGGAGAGCCCAGGGTGTCTCCCATCCTTTCTTTTAGAAACACAGGCACAGGCACATGCCTTACAAGTTACTTATACAGGGACATTGTATGTATTAGTGCTAATAGATGTATCCCTAAAATAAAGTGTTACCATATTTTCTAGTATGGCCCAAGTACAGTCATTTTTGCAGCTTAACATGTCTTTCTGGAAATTCAAAATGGCGGACCATGGAGAATATTCCTCATTTCATGTATGAAAAAGTGCAATTTTCCCAGTCATAATGAATACTTAGAATTTGATGGTGGTAGTAAATATTCATGAAAAAGGTAACATTAGTGAATGAGTAGCATGAAAATCCCTTATTGTGCATGAACAAGACATTTGCGAATACATGCCTAAAAAATGTTTGATTTTGCTTTGTACATGCCTTACAAGTTACTTATACAGGGACATTGTATGCAGGGCTTTTTCTGAACGGGGAAATAGGGGCGCTCTACCCTCATACCTCCTTGGGTGCACCCTCATGAACGGGGAAATAGGGGCGCTCCCCTCTCATACCTCCTTGGGTGCACCCTCATACTTCTTTTTTTTAAATATATAAATTACTTTTTGGAGCACCCCTAGTAAATTCCCCCCTTCACCCCCCCAACCTGCCATGATGCTCCCTCATGCCAAAAATTCCTAGAAAAAGCCCTGGTATGTATTAGTGCTAATAGATGTATCCCTAAAATAAAGTGTTACCGAAAATATTAGTTCCTTACGTGATAAACTTTCATGAAAAGATCAAATTTGGCGATAGCCAACCCAGTTTCAATGAGCAGCAAAGTTGCAGCACCTTTAAGTCCACTTCCCTAACTACTATGCCACAGCTGCCCCAAACTACTGCCTGCCGTCTGACTCTGCACTTCTCTGAGTGTCCAATCGCAGGACATGTGGATTGTAACTACATGGTAATTACAGTGACCTACATTCACCTAGATTTCTAGTCTTAAAGCCATTCTGAATTAACCAGTACATCTCCGGCAAAATCGAGCAATTAGCTTCTCTATGTATTCCTCTGAGATAAACAAGATGGCATGTGCCACTTATCCACAATCATTTAACAGCATCAAATGAAAAGGAACTGCAAAATCCATGAAAGAAAAAGAAATATAATCAATAAGGTGAGAAGCTTACGGCCACTACCTGCTGTGTGCCCACCCCGTTCAACTTCTTCTTCCCACTGCCTTTTGCACTGTGGTTCTGCTGTGAAAATGAACACGCACACATGCACACACGCATATACACACGTCAAAAAACAAAATAAGAGAGTATGCCACTGATGTTCTCACTTGGCACTCATTCATTTCCATCCTTGCTCCCATGACACGCTTAACTTGACCATCACCCTAGCATGCATTTCTCAACAACACCATAGTTGCTAACAGGTTAAGAACTTCATCATTCTGTGGGGATGCTGTGGCGCATCACACCAACAATGCATTCCGACATTCCAAGTCTCTTTTGGTGTGTTTGTGCCATAACGCGCCATACCATAGGTTGCCCATGGTTCGAATCCGGCCTGGGTTTTTTCCCAGCCCTACCCAATCTTTTTTCCACTACATAAGGCCGAAAAGCCTCTAAAATACATTTTAATGGGAGTAAATGCAAACCTTGATTTCTTGTCCTGGCTGCCCAAACGGCTTCTGTTGCTTCTGCTTGGGCCAGACGTCTCCTGGCGATTCCGTCAACAGCGGGGTGCGTCTGGACTTAGGCCTGAGGAGAGGAGCAAAGTGAAGGAAACTCGAATGAAAGCCTTTTCAGTCATGGTGATAGCATACACAAACACACATACAGTATACACACACACACACACACACACACACGCACGCACGCACGCACGCACGCACGCACAAGCGCACGCACACACACGTGCACACAAACACGTGCGCGCGCATACAAACACACACGCGCACACAAACACGCGCACACACACACACAATTTCACATCTGACCGTGCACACAACAAAACCCTCTCTCTGCATGCCATACCTCCTAAGTTTTTAAGGCTTTTATCTCTTTATTGCTTCTAGGACAGTTGAGAGTATGACAGGAGCAGAGTGGGAATGAGGGATGGGGCAGGGCTGGCAAAAGACCCAGGCCGGATTCGAAACCGGGACCCCATTGGTATGCAAGCCCATATGGAGGGGGCTTAATGTGCTGAGTAAAGTGCAGTATTCATTCATCTCTATGGCCAAGATGAGGGGAGGGGGATGAATTCCGGAGAGCTAGTTTGTTTTCTTCAACATTTGCAACAATGGAAGCGATGGAATTCCTTTCGTCATGTACGGTGGTTAATATCTCAGTCTGTTGCATTACAATGAATACTCTAGGCTGGTGGCCTTTCTGTAGTTCAAATAGGAGACAACTCAGCTTTGAACTGGTGAGACAACTACCGTAGAAATATATTCAGCAGTGCTTCACCAGACGAAAACTACTCAGCATTACTTCCTAAAAACATTTGTAGTACTGTGGTAGTTAACGGTGGTGGAACGATGCACATGATGAGGTGATCAGGCCTGTTGTCAGAATGCACGGATCTTTACGAGTTATGAGTTTAGTGACTTACCGGTTGTGTGGTTTGAGAGGGGTGCTGCCATTGGAAGCAAAATCCTCGTCGCTGTCTGTAGACTCTCCCTTCCGTTTGGCAATCCATTCTCGTAGGGGTCTGCCAACACCAGTCAATAAGACATAATGAGATGCAACAACACACTGCTAAGTTTCTATTAATTATTGTGAGTCACTGTTTTTAAGTGACTAACATTTTAGGTGCTATATTTCCATTATTATACCACGGCAGTCTGGAATCTCCCATTGTGACGCACTAAATTGGGTGTTGATTAACTGTCTATATATGCACACCTGAAGTAGTCCCACTATTAGGTCACTTTTCTGACCGCATAACTCCAGTGTATCAATGCGCCAAGGCACGCACGTTCATAAATTACACACAAAAAAGTTGCAAGCATTACGCGCTGAATTGACACATGTCGCATCGCGCATCTGGAAACACAAGCAATGTATAGTGAATCTGGAGCAAATCTTAATAGGCCTAATAAAATTTCAAACATGTTTATTTCTCCCAACTGACCATCACTCCGTCAACTTTGTGATAGAGAGAGAGAGAGAGAGATTCCCTGCGCAAAGGGACGCCCAGTTCATGTGGGCGTTCCTTCCACACGAGAAGAGATGTTTCCTGTGGTTGTAGCGTTTATCAGTTGAGAGAGTAGCGTAACTTGTGAAAAGTATGGGATATTTTCGGATCAATAGGCCTAACTATGGGAACGCAGTGGAAAATAAATCAAGGGGAGTTTCCTATGGGAGGAGAGCAGATTGACGAGGTGCCTGTTTTGATAAAGTTAATGGCGAGGCATTTAGAATGTCGCCAAGATACGCGGGGTATTTTTTTAATCTATTGAGATCTGTAAATTTGTAGGAATCATGCCAACTGCAGCATAATCTAGTGGGCAAGTCAGACGTGCCTATAGCCTATCGGACGGGTAGAACATTGGGGCGACTGACTTGACAACCAAATGCGATAGAATTAACGACTGGCTCTTGACTTGACAACCGAATGCGATAGAACTAACAACGGTGTCTTGGCCATAGCAACCTTCAATTTAGAATTAGCAACGGTAGTTCACCAGAAAGTTATGAAAAGAACCTTCTTGTGGCGGAAGGAAGTAGTTATACAGAAAACCGTTGTTTTAACCATTAAAGCATCGAAATAATTCCTCAAATAAATTTCAGACAGTGTGGCAACCGTGGTATAAGCGGGATAATTGACTTCACGGTGTGCGTATAACAGCAAAAATAATGCACACCGAGGTGTAACGGCTTCGCGTCGTGGCCGCATCACCACCTAGGTGTGCATTATTTTTTCTGTTATACGCACACCGTGTCGTCAATTAACCCTTACATAAGTAATATGGAACATTTAAGATGTCGATAACATCATTCTAACTGGTTAAGTGGGAGAAGGATCTTGAATATACAGACCTAACGAATGGAATGGCCATGAAAAACTTGTTGGGAGCTAGACCGAGCTTCGACTTCGGAGTCATGTCGTTCCTGTGACAGGGGAGCTGTTCAACTGAAAACCACTCAATGTTCTGTGGAGAAGCATAAGAAGGGGGAAAAGTTAGCCTGTGAAAAGGAAATATGTTTTGGCACATTTCAAACCATAATGTCTGGGAAAACAACTTGATGTAGTTTCATCATTGGCTGCAACGTTTGTATGAAAAAACCTAATGACAACATGTAAGAAATGTACCAAAGCTTCAACAAAGAAGTCAAAACAAACGCTGCTAAAGCCCATGTGGCCAATTCATCTGTACCTAATTTTATTCAAGGTGCATAACAGTGACTAGTGGCTTAACTTTTGCATGTAGTTACATCTTCCTCTAAGAAAAAAACCCTTAAACCTTGAATAAATACACATAAAAAGTAATAGGACATCTGGACTGCACCAGCGTTTCTTTTGACTCCTTTGACAGAAACACAAAGACTGTTGTTCTTTGTCGTGGGTGTATCAATGTTCCTCTTGAGGCATCTTCAAATAAGCCTATAACTATGCAATCGTGGCAGTGGTGTTCTTAAAGTGGTGGTTCGCTATTTTAGACATTAAGCCCTGTTTGTGTGACTTCTGGGGTGAAGTAGAGATGTTCTTATCACAATTTTGACATTTGGTGCTGAACGGAGCATTTGGGTATCCAAGACTGCAGCCCCCCCATCTTTACATTGACTCGCACTCAAGCAATCGATCATAAAATGGCATTAAACTTTCTTTCGAAAAGACATGGAACTCACCGTGTGGTCAGTGGTTTACAGCGATAAATTGACTCGAAAATTGCAGCAGAATATGCCTTCTAACTGTTGTTTAGCATTTGGCTGACCTATTTTTCCCCAGACGCCGTTGAATAGCAGTAGACATCCAGCCAGTAGGTAGAGACAGTGTGTTGTTTGTGTAGACATCAAGGAGCGAGGTAGAACTGCTTTGTCTTTGTCTTAATGTCTAAAATAGCGAACCACCACTTTAAAGATAATTAAATGGTGTATAAATATGCAATCGTGGCAGTGGTGTTGTTAACCTTACCCTGATCTCCTTCCTTGTTTTGGGGTTGAACTTGGTGTCCTTGGGGACGCCTGGTATGATGTACAATCGAGCCAGCTGGTCCATGATCTTCTGCTCGATGTACGTGTCTTTGCAAATCCGGTCCCTGATATCAAAACCCGTCTCTTCAAGCACCTGCAGGAAATCAACAAGGGGTGGGGGAGGGGGGCGATGCATTTGATCAACACAAAAGATCGGTTTGTAGTAGCGGTTTGATTGTGTGATGAAGAGGTCCAAATGTTGGAGCGTTTTGAACTTCAAAAGTGGCCCAAATTCAGAGATGCTGGACAGAGAGGATGCATTTGATCAACATGAAAGAGACGCGTGTCACAGTTTGATCGTGTGAAGAGATACAAACGTTTGAACTTCAGAAGGTGGCCCAAATTCAGACATGTCGTGAACTTGCTATGGAAACACCAGAACAGATGATGGCCCATATATTCAAGGGTTTACCTTGTATTTGTATTTTGTCATTGATGTTTTTTATGGAATCTTAAGTCAGTAATAATCCAATTTGTATCAAGTAAGTAGAAGTACTTTTACAGATGTAATTACAACACTAGTAGTACAAAGTTGAAGCCATGTAATAACATACCACTTATGTTGCTATTACATCTGTTTGAAGAGTACTGCTACTTCTACTTTATACAACTCTGGTGATAATAATAAAGTATTAAATTCAATTACCTCGCGCACTGCACAATCATGTGGGATCTCGTCTTCGTTGACTTTTCCCTTTGGGAAGCCCCATCCTGACTTGGCCAGGTAACCCTGAACTAGCAATGCCTGCACACAAGATCAATACAGACCCATGTCAAACAAACCCAGTCATCCTCATATCAGTCAATAAACACAGTACAGCAGGCACATTACACCGTTTATATATAAAATATATGTTATATATACGTTTATATAATAAAAAAAAATGCAACAGAATGTCCTTTTTTAAAAAGAAAACAAACAGTGGGAGGAAAACGTTAGTACATCCTTTGAAATGGTCATAAAAACGGTCTGATCTTTCAAAAAATCACAAGAAGGAACAAACAGTGTCTCCTTTCACTAATACCACTCATTCAAATGTAATCATATTCTTGCTTACCATAAGATGTAAAAATTCTCAAGAGAGGGATGAATAAGTACAGCCTTGGCTAAGAATCCTTCAAAAGTTTGAGAAGTTCAAACTAATGAGACTATTACACAATTTGAGGAATTTCAAACTCAATCGCTCAGATGTTGTATATAGCTTCTCTGTTCAGTGGAAAACGCACACCATCTAATCTCGAATGGAGAGGCATCCACGGATGTCTCACTCAAAATATTTCTATGAAGACCTACCGATATGATCAAGAGTTAATGACTTGCATGAATCTCTAAAAGGTTACAAAACCATTTCCAAAAGTCTTGATGTTCACAAATGCATGATTTGAGAAAGTGTCTATGAATTGAGACAGTTTAGCAGTGTTGCTTCTGTGGTGATGACGTAAATTAGGGCTGGGACTCGATTGCGATTCATTTTGATCAATTAACTACACAAACATTAACACTATTTAAAAAAATGAACAGTTTGCCATCATCAGAGGAACAATTAACTCACAAGGTTATTGAGACACTTTAAAGAAAACCCCAGAGTCACTGGATGGATGCTGAAGCAGGACATAACCCATATTTTAGACTCAAATCAACATTTTTTAATAATGTTTCAAAACAATAAAATACAAATTCTGGAATAGCCTAGTCAAAACCCTGACATAAACCCAATTGAGATGATGGCATGACCTCAAGAACGCTATTCACTGCAGACTTCCAGAAACCTGGTTGAAGTGGGGCAGTTTTGCAAAAAAGAGAGAGACAAGATTCATCCTGATTGTTTTGTCCATCTGATCTGCAACTACAGGAAACTACCTGGTTAAGGTTACCACCTATTGAAGGTAAGGGTGTACTTACTTATTCCTCACTGTCCTGTGAATGTTTACATCTTATGGCCAATAAACACCTGATAACATGCAATTGTTACAGTGATATTAGCTAAAGCAGACACTCTTTGTTCATTTGAGTGATTCTGGTGAAGATCGCATCATATTTAATGACCAATTAAAAATTAAAGAAATTCTAAAGGGTGTACAAACTTATTCCTTTCACCGACCATATACAAATTACCTAGTCAGATTCTATAATCAGAAACTATTAATCCACAATAAATTTGCTCTGCACATTTTACTTGACTTCCAATACTTTAGGAAGGTGTAACTGTGATGGAAATAATGGAAATCTGGTGGAAATTGGAGAGAGGCCTAACAGTATGCCAAGTTTCACTTACATTGTCCAAAGTTTCATCTAGTATAATTGCACCGTAGGTTGGAACACCCATCTTGTATTCCTTCCATTGATCTAAAACCTTCTGTACGTCCTCCCCGTGTGGCAGCAGAAAGGGGCAATGATTAAAAAGTAAGAGCGAGTCAAGGAAAACGGGCACAAAATTGTGGAATGACAGACAGACGTGCAGGCGCGCGTGCGCACACACAAATACACACATACATACACACACACACACACGGTTAAGGCTGTTTTGTAATTAAGCGTGAGCAGAGTGATTCAAAGGAAAGGATATCAGCCTTGGCGAAGTCTCTTATCCCACACTGAGGTAGTCCTGGTGCATTCTGCATGCAGAAATCCAGGTAAAACCAGTGGGCGAGCTCAATCTGGAAGCAAACTCTGATGGCATTGTCTCTCTCTTCACTGGGGATGTGAAGGATGAAGCGGCTAGGGGAAGAAGAGGGGACAATAATCATAACATTGAATACATATTGGAGGGGTTAAACACGTCACGTCTGGTGTTACTTTTTTGTAGGTTGTTTCCTAACGAATCACCCCAGGAGAATATTGCAAAACACACTCGTTATCGTGACGTAGTGTCATAAAATACGTCGAGGATTAGGCTAGTAGGGGGTGAAATGAATTATACAAATACGAACTTGTCAGTCTTGTCACAGACTGATATACCCTGTCAGATATAGACAAAACACAGACATGAAGCTAAATTATCATTGGATATCAGCTTAGCTGGCTTCTAAAGGAAATGCTAGTATGCTATTTTGTGAGGTTGCCAATATTGGTTGAAAGGAAACGAGAAACAGAACAAAAGACCGTATCAAAACATTATAGACACGTTCACTGTCGAAGTACACAATCCCAGTAGGTTACACAACAATGGGCCAGCTCTCGACTAAAATACACAAAATGCTAACATTATTCACAATCCTCTTCTTGAACAACAAGCTACTTTCAGTTCCCATGGCTAATCATTTCTCACTGTCAGCTAGCTAACTTGTTAACATTACCTGCAAAGGTCGTCCAATACGCCGTTGGGAATCTCCCCTCGTTTTGTCTCCATGTTAAAGATAAAAACATCCCGAACAACCAAACTTCTTTTGGAGGGTAAACAGCGCAAAGCTACTACGCTTGCTTCCCCTACATTTGCCAACTCTGGCAGAGAGACATGGCCATGCTATGCATTAGCAAAGTTCATAAAACAACCAAGGAAGTATTCAAGCGACATCTGAAATCTGCTAGCTACTAAGTTAGCTAGTTAGCCACTCTGCTAAAAATACAGTGGGACGCCGTGTAGCAACCCAATGTAAGTAGGCTGCCGGATGTGAGTGCCCGGATATCCGCCCGAGTATTTACGTCTATTTTACCTCAGCTACTCGATTTCGGTCGTGTATTTACGACAGTTTAACCTCAGCTACTTGATTTCGGTCCGATTTGAGTCTGACTGAAGATGGAAGGGACATAGGTGCCGTGCGTAAAGAGCCCACAGCACATCGCCGTTTCGGCGACACCAGAGAGTTCCTTGATCTCCCAATCAAAAGAATAGGCCCGGTGACCAATAACATCAAAATAATAAAAAAAATAAAATGAAATTATAACTTAAAACCGAATTGATTTGGGTGTGAAAATTAAACTGTCTCAACCGGGCACCCAAAGGGAATCCATCAAAAGATAACGGCGTTACTTTCTCGTCGGCATTATTTTGTTTTTATTATCTAGGAGGAAAACTGCAGCAGTCACCAAGCTTGCACAGTTCTAGCTGTTCTGAAGCACGTGCGTGTCTAAGCAAATCATCCTGCCCATTCGCAATGTTAAATAAACAGTTTTGCACAAGACTATAGTCTAAAATAGATGCACTGTCACAGACACTGGAATAGCCCGTTTCGGAAGGCATTAAAGTCACGAGTTTACCCAGTCTAAATGTAGCTAGCACTCGGGAAGTTTCTGAGTTTTACTCCTTACATTAGTGAAACATAACATCAGGATATCCTACAAGTTAAAAGAATATCTGGGCATAGCCTTCTCACTGAGTTAGAAAACAGCAGTTACTTATGCCGCATATTGTGTAGTTATTATTTGGTGGTGCATAAACACGCGAAACCATGCCGCATAGCCTATTGTGCCATTATTATTGGTGATGCCGAAACAACAAGCAGATTGGTGACTAGAGCCTGCCTAGTACATTTAGACATAGCCTAGGCCTACTCATTTGATTGTGCCATGTAGCCTACATTTAAAAGTGTCAGTGCAGAATTAAACTGGGCGCAGAATATACATATTGGAGCCATTCTACCTCCGTGTCTAGATACAGTCAGAGGCGTGTGCGCACGCTCTTATTTCTGTATTATAGGCCTATGAAAATATCCTAAAACGGTCACAACATCAGAGGACCATCGTGGTGGAGGATAGCCTACATGCGACGGGGGCCGAGACCGAGTTGTTACGGGACACTCTTAATATTATTGAAGGGACAGATGCATGCTCGATATTTTACCCGGTCTAAATGTAGCACTCGAAAATATGCCGCATATTGTGCAGATTATTTGGTGATGCCAACAACACGTGAAACTAGGCACATTTGGGAGACTAAGACTATCACTTAGACATAGCCTATGCATTTGATTGTGCTACTTAAAAGTGTCACAGAATCAAACGGGACGCTGAAATATTGGAGCCAGTATTTCATGTCCGGTGGATATTGTGCAGAGGTGTGAGCGCGCGCACAACTAATTTCTCTCCCATCTCTTTGCTCATCAAGCCTCCGATCTCCAAAAAGACACGGGCACACAGGATAACTGTTTACACGAGCTGTTTAAATAATGTGATGCACGTTCTTCATGACATGGCTTGGTTTGGCCACCCTAAATTCAACATGACTGCATTCGCACATATCGTTTAAACATCCATGACGGAATTGTCACTCTTAATGTGCAAGTATTGGATACGAAAAAAAGATAACGGTCACAACACCAGAGGACCCGTGGTGGTGTGGTGGATATTTGCGGCGGGCCGAGGCCGAGTTGTTACGGTAGGCCTAGGCTACAATCATATTATAGAAGGGGCAGTCAGACGACACAGCGCGACTCACATAGGGTAGCAGTGGTACCGCAAAGCATTCCTGATGGTGGAAATTAATGCAAATGCATGCAAATACTCGGGCGGATATCCGGGCACTCACATCCGGCAGCCTACTTACATTGGGTTGCTACACGCCGCGCAAATTCACGTTATTGTCCATGAAGGGTGGGCGCAAAGAGCAATTTAGTCAACGTTTCATCCAATGGCTGACACAAATGGGGGTTCGTAGCTATTTCTGGCCAATAAAAGCAAGCGTTGCATGACAGTCACCAGTCAAGCCCAATGAAAATGTGAAAAAAACTTGCACGCAGCAAAGTTCTCGAGGAAGCTGAAACAAAAGAAACTTTGCTACTCTATTTAGCAAATCCTGTCGTAGCGAAATGTTGAAGTCACAAACTGGGGCCACAACAAAGTAGGCCTACGCCGAGTCGCCAACTTCAGGCGCATTCGCCACCGGGAAGCAGATCGACCACGATTCACTCGGGTTTAGAAAGGTCGCGTTCGTGATGGCGCAATCAGGAGTAATTTCGCAACGTGCACGCGTGCGCAACCCCAAAAGGCTGGGTCGCGTTCGTAGTGCATACATCCGTAGTCTGCGCAGCACCCATGCACACTCTGCCATTACAATGCATTCTGGCACAGCTGGTCTACAAACAGCCACCCTGCTTCCTATTCACCAAATTATACAGAATCTGGTTACAGTTCAGTTAGTTTGCGTTCCCGAAGGCTAGTTAAGTGGCTTGTGGACAAATGACAGGGTTTTCCAGTCTTTGTCATGGATATTCGTGACGCGAAAATGAGGCGTCTCTAGGGGTTAAATAATTAAAAATAATACTTATTATTAATAAATATTATTACACTTATTGATAATAATTAGTATAGGTCTGTGGTTAATATAAAATCAATGGACATGTCACTGCGGCACTTCCGCATGTCACTGGCACATGCCACATGCCACTAAATAGGTGCGATCGACTAGTCGTCAACGCATGCATGCGCATTTAGACAGCAATGCACCCTGATGAAAATGCTGCATGACGGTTAGATTTCCTGTCAAACTTCGAAATTTCGTTGATGTTGCGTCGACGAGGTGACATGTCACATGGTGTCAAACTATCGCGGGATGAATGCGACTGCAGTCAGATCTTGCAACCTCTGCAGTTGCTTATCCCCTTCAACGCTCGTCTGCAGCCCGCCTCCGAGGCCACGCGCCCATGAACTGGTTGGTCAACAACTGATTCACGTGTGTATATGAGCCTTGTCTCACACCTCTACACAAGTTTGCGCAGGTCCCCACTTCAGCTCCTCCTCACTGCCTGTCCCCCCACTCCTCACACGTGGTGTGTTAGTAGAGCAAACTGATGCGAGCTCATCGTCTCGTTCATATTTGTGGCCGACTTTAAATGCGCTGTATTTAATAACACCCACATCGTGACAACAAGTTCTCGCTCACCTGCTTCGTCAACGTTGGTCGACAGCAACAAAGCCGTATTCACCTAATGATCTAACCCCCTCTCACATTTGTTGCTAAGCAGTCGCGCAGTCACCTCAGAGCAACTAAGCTTATTTTACTTTGTTGCAAGCGGTTGATGTTGACGAAGCACATGAGCGAGAACTTGTTGTCACGATGCGGTATTAAATACAGCGCATTTAAAGTCGGCCACAAATATGCATGAGACGATGAGTTCGCACCAGTTTGATACTAGTCGTTCTTGACGGCGTTTTCCCTGCCAGGCAGCAAGTGTGCCAGGCAGCAAGTGTGCTAGGCAGCGAGCATGCCCACTGTGTCCGCATGAAGCCTCCTGGTTAGAATTTCTGTCCGCGATGCAGCATATGGGACTGACCTCTGCGCCGCAGTCACGTCACATGCCGTTAAACCATCGCGGGAACAAATTTTTTGATAAGCAGCGGCGCGGTTAGGGAAGACCAACTGCTCTGGCATGGGACCTCCTCCATGCCGTCGTAATCTACCCTGATTGGCATTCATCTATCTGATGTGAATGTCATGCGTACATGCGGGTGTAGCCACATGCTTGTGAGGCAGTTCACTCGCTACTCCAAGTAGGAAGCAACGTTTTTTATGTCTTGGGAAATCACGTTAGAAAAAAACTGTCCAACTTGTTTGTCAAGCATTCAACCCCACCTTTATTAGACTAAGCAGATATCGTTTTAATCAAGCATTTTCCTGCTTGGTTGCGTCCGAGCCTATTAACACACCACGTGTGAGGTGTGGGGGGACAGGTGTAGGCCTAGAGTATGAGCTGAAGTGGGGAGCAGCGCAAACTTGTGTAGGGGTGCGAGACAAGACCAGAGAACCTCTAACAGGGAGAAGGCTCAGTCTCATTGGTTCCCATTGTAGCCAGTTAGCTTTGCATGCATACTGCAGTAACGAGCGTGGGCCAGTCCTTCATGTGGGAAAATGTATGGAATGGAAAGGGGAACCCATGCTAAATACATTGCTACTGCGATTTCCAGTCACAAATATCATCAACAAAACATTCCTGGTAAGCACTATGACTGTTGTTTAAAAAATAGGCTGTATTGACAAATCGCACAGGTGTGTAGTTTTACAGCAGGTTAGAAGATTTCAACCTGTACTCGCTAGCATCGCGCTAATGTTTATGGGTTTGGCCCCATAAAAATTGAGCTTTGTGACCCAGTATATAATAATCTAGTGGCGCAAAATAATCGAAACGCTACTCAAATGGGGTCTTATTATTTCTAGCTTCGAACTTAATATTAATATTTCAGGACAAAAAAATATAAAAAATCACAAAAATTATAATGGTAGAAAACTCCATTGACACCCATTCATTTTGCACTGGCCCGTGGTTAGGGTTAGCCAGTTGTGGCTAGTAGCTTGTTCCGTGAGTGAACAGCCCCTGACAAGACTCATCTACACATGAGTAAGGTCGTTCGTGACAGCGTTTTTTCTGCCAGGCAGCAAGTTTGCTAGGCAGTGAGCATGCCCACTGTGTCCGTGTGAAGCATCCTGGTTAGAATTTCTGTCCACGACACAGCATATGGGAGTGACCTCTGCGCCGCAGGTATATCACATAGTGTTAAGTCATCGCGGAACCCATTTTTTTGCTAAGCAGCGGCGCAGTCCCAACTGCTCTGGCATGGGACATCCGCCATCGATAATCTACCCTGATTGGCATTCATCTATCTGACGTAAATTGCAGGTGTAGTCCACATGGCTGTGACACAGTTCACTTGCTGCTTCAAGTAAAGCAGCATTTTTTGTGTCTGGGGAAGTCACGTTAGAAAAAACTGTCCATCTTGTTTGCCAATCATTCAACCCCACCTTTATTAGACCCAGCAGATCTCATTGTGATCAAGCAAATTCATGCTTGGTTGCGTCCGAGCCTAGTGAGTTGTTGACCAACCAGTTCATGGGAGCGTGACCTCGGAGGCGGTCTGCAGACGAGCATCGACAGGGATAAGCAACTGCAGGGGTTGCAAGATCCGACTGCAGTCGCATTCATCCTGCGATAGTTTGACACCATGTGACATGTCACCTCGTCGACGCAACATGACTGAAATGTGTTAGTTGGACATGAAATCTAACCATTATGCAGCATTTTCTTCCAGAGTGCATTGCTGTCTGCATGTGCCTGCAGACATTAGGCGAATACGACTTCGTTGCTGTCGATCAACATTGACGAAGCACGTGAGCGAGAACTTGTTGTCACGATGTGGGTGTTATTAAATACAGCGCATTTAAAGTCGGACACAAATATGAACGAGACGATGAGCTCGCACCGGTTTGCTCTACTAACACACCACGTGTGAGGAGTGGGGGGACAGGCAGTGAGTAGGAGCTGAAGTGGGGACCTGCGCAAACTTGTGTAGAGGTGTGAGACAAGACCCATATACACACGTGAGTGAGTTGTTGACCAATCAGTTCATGGGCGCGTGACCTCGGAGGCAGTCCGCTGACGAGCGTTGAAGGGGATAAGCAACTGCAGAAGTTGCAAGATCTGACTGCAGTCGCATTCATCCCGCGATAGTTTGACACCATGTGACATGTCACCTCGTCAACGCAACATCACCGAAATTTTGAAGTTTGACAGGAAATCTAACCGTCATGCAGCATTTTCATCCAGGGTGCATTGCTGTCTAAATGCGCATGCATGCGTTGACGACAACTCAATCGCACCTATTGATGGAAAATCGAATGATCTTATTCTGCAATGGGGCACCTAAGTCATGCCCTTACCTCCGATCCAAGGGGCTGTAGCTCGCAAAACTTTGAACGGGAGTGAATGGAGCGAGTCAAGATACATCCTCATTCCGTTTGGCATGAGCTCTGGATTTCACATATAGCAGTGCATTTTAAAGGTTTGGATTTGCTTCATAAGACCACTCATTTTCGGCACACAAGAAAGGTCATTTTAGTTTTTGTGCGAAACTAGCGTACAGCGTGTGCCTCAGGTATTTGACGTGAACCGAGGCTAATGGCTCGTTCAAAAACTCGAGAATCCCAAGAAAGCCGACCTAAAACCTCGGGAAAGTGGGACTGAACATTTGGTGACGCAATGTCAGATAGATAATTATCGAGGTTGATCTCAGGCGGAAGTATAACAACGAGTTCCCGAGTTTATGTTTTGTGTGACGACACACGCATCATCAACATGGCGCCCATGCATGCAACTGGCATGTAGGCCTAAACAGTATCATAAATGTTAAAATATCATCTTGTAATCACTATCAACAACACCAGTTGATGTCATTCAATTGCAGATGCACATATGTCAGTAATGCTGGTCAGGGGGGCCGCTAGGGGGGGAAAAGTGGTACAGATTCTCAGGGCCCAAGCACTGAAGGGGGCCCAAACTGCGAATCTTTCATGGGGCCCAACATTTCTGTCAGCGCCCCTGATGCTGGTCTCTGACTGTTTAATTTAGCTTACTTCAGCTAAAATGATATATCGTGGATGTGGAGGCTCAAGTGGAGGTGAAAAAAAGAAAAGAGGACAAAAACAAAACGGGCATGATTCCTGATTGTTCCGGGATCAGTGGCGTTCATGCGCCAAACTCCAGAACTCGGTTGTCATGTTAGCAGTGTCGTCAGCTGTCTCGAGAGGTCCCGAGCCTGTGAAGGCAACATAAAGGTGCACAGCCAGCCCGACTTTCAGCTGAAGTGGCTGCAAGTCAGACATGCGACTTATGTTGTGTAGTCTAAATCATTTCATATTTTTACACGTACACAACTCGCTAACCAAGTGAAGTCGGCAAGCACATCATCATTAAGTCTGAGGTACAGCATATGTCTGATCGAGGTAGCCTGGAAAACCAGCGCCAACTGCTGGACGGCAATTAGACATCCAATACATTTAGGCTGGTTTATCAGGCTATGATCGAGGGGGAAATGCGAGGTGGATTGGAAATTTTTGATCAGTCCATTACAGCCCAGTCAAAAGTTTTGGCTTTCACAGCCCGATGAGCTGCCCGAAAGGGGAGGAGACTTAGGTACCCCGTAGCAGAGCCATAGCTGAATATTCATCTATGGCTCTGCCCACAGGCCAACTTTGGAGAACGTACTCTTGTGTGGGAGGGTACTTCAAATAGGTGATATTCATGAGTGAATGTGTTTGTTTAACGAGAGCAGATGGCTGGAATGATGACATTGCACTGCCGAAAAAATAAATGCATTTAAAATCCCCCAGAGGATCAACATTTCAGGTCATGCTTCTAGAGCAGTGGTTTTCAAAATGGGGGCCAGGGACCCCTGGGGGGGCGCGAGAAGATGCCAGTGGGCCGCGACAGGCTGGCAGGAAAAATATAGCAAAATAAAATGAATAGTTTAATAAATTGAATAACTCAGGTAAGCCAGAATAAACAAAAAATGAGCTAAATTATCCCAGTGAAATCATTCTCTTCATTACAATATTTTTGTATTATGCTTTCTGGAGAAGGCCTATTTGAATGGGTTTAGGAATGCACCAATTTTTCAGCTGTGAAACCATGTGCACAGAAAAAATAGTGCGACAAGGAGCATGTTAAGGGGGCCTTGGCTAGAATCTACCAGTATATGGGGGTCTTGTCATGGTAAAGTTTGGGAACCCCTGTTCTAGAGAACAAATGACCAATTCAAAACCTTTCAGTGGTTGTTCCATTTCTGAATGTCGTTTCAAAGTCAATTTTCACATCCCATGTGGAAATCATAGAATCTTATCATACCTACATACAGCTATATGAAATGCACACAGACAGCAGTATGTGGTCTGCAGAGGGTGACCAAAACAGCGCAAAAAATCATGGGCTGCCCCCTGCCTCCCATACCCACCATTTACAACTCCCGCAGCCTAAGTAGAGCAAGGAGTATCATTAAAGATCCCTCACATCCTGGCTTCCATCTCTTCACATTTTTGCCCTCTGGCAGGTGCAACAAGGCATTATACCAGCCAGAACGTATAGCCTTCTTCCCCAAAGCTGTTACGAACCTGAACTCACACTTACTGGACTATGTTCATCTGTAAAGGACTGTGCACCTTGTGGAAGCTCAAATCTCAGTAGGGCCTATACTTAATAACAATAAAGCAAGGAGGTCAATAAAGGCTTTCTTCTATTCTATTCTATTCTATTCTGTTCTGTTCTATTCTATTCTATTCTATTCTGTTCTGTTCTATTCTATTCTATGTGTCCGCATGGTGTATAATGATGATCGAATGAATGAGCTTGCTAGTTAGTTAGCAGTAGGAAGTTGAGTTTCTGCCTGTTTTGACTTTCCTGCATGTTCTTTGTTCTGAGAGCATTAAATATTTTTTTTACGTCGTCTCTCCCTCTCTGTTACTCTCGCAGGACTGCCAGAAGGATGTTTGTCTCAAGGCCGTAGGGAAAGTGAAAATGAGAGAACACAGACTGCCAGTTACAGTTGCAGGTACTCCAAGTAACATATTTCAGGAATCTATTGCAAAAGACATGGACATAGTAAAAAGAAAAACGTGTGTGTGTGTGTGTGTGTGTGTGTGTGTGTGTGTGTGTGTGTGTGTGTGTGTGTGTGTGTGTGTGTGTGTGTGTGTGTGTGTGTGTGTGTGTGTGTGTGTGTGTGTGTGTGTGTGTGTGTTGCAAAAGTGTATGTATGTCAGGAGCTGTTGCTGTGCCTAGTTGGGGCAGGAGGTTGGGGCAGTTGAGGAGGAGGTGGTGCATGAGTGCCCGAGGAGGCTGCTGTGTCTCCCTGCTCCTGCTCCAGTCAGCACGCCCCACAGCAGCCTGGACGTCACTGGTCAGTCAGACGTAAATAATAATTGTGATTATTTCAAGTCCTCATCATACTGTATATAGAAAGAAACAGACTATCAAGGATGAAATAAACAGGGCACGTACTGAGTGACAGGTCTACTGACAGCAGTAATGTATTTCCAAAATATATATAATTAAATGTCATATAATCCAATGCCACGCTGGCCACTCTCTACACCCATGGGCTGGGTCCAGGACAAAGTCATTTGAAAGGACCCCCAACTCAATATGTACAATGTTATTCTGCCCCCAGCCCTGTAAGTTTGCGGCTTGACAGCTTGAAGTGGTCAGGGCTTGTAGCCAGATTGGGGCAGAGGAAAAGGTGAGGAAAAGTACTGGGCAGAAGTGGGGTTAAGACATTAAGGGGGAAATCAATTGAGCTAAACGCAGATGTTTCAAAAAGTCCAAAGGAAAAATGCATATAAGGAAAACATGTGTTTTTTTTGTAAAATCTATACAGAATAGATTATAGATCTAGATGTTTTTACTGTGGGTTCTGCAGGTGTCTAGAGATACACCTCACAATTTGTCCATGGCCAAATTCCTTGGAAATCTCCTGGACTAAAATGCTTAAATGTGTAGTCTTTTGTGTGCTTTTTTCAACACTTGCTCTTCATTTCTCATTTGCCATGAGTCAGAACCACTTGCTGTCATTATTGTTATTGGCAGAACTTGTTGTCGTAATTGTTTTTGGCCAGAACCATTCTGGGAGTTACACCATCTGCGAAATAGAGCAATGAAAAGATACACGGCTGTGCTGCTGTGTAAGCAACAGTTTTTTTTAAATTGCTTTATTGCAAATCTTGTATTATTAACCTCTAATTTCTTCTGATTCTAGTTAGCATTCTTTTTTTCCAAAAGGGGTATGAACAAGGGAAGAGAAGAAAATATTTTTAAAAAGTAAACACAAAGAAAGTGATCTCCTCTGGTTCCAGTTTGCAATATTGTTTTCTTTTTCCAAAAGGGGTATCTACAAAGGAAGAAGTTAAAAAAAAAGTAAGCACAAAGTGGGGGGATGAGACACACAAAACACACCCAAGACACACAAACAGACATCAGTAACACAAAAGAAGCACAAAAGATACACACAAAAAAAGAGTACAAATACAGGAGTTAGGTTGGTGGCTGTGGTGGTAGTAGTGATGGTGGGGGTATCCATAGTGACATAATTATAATGTATACTATTACATTACTATAATATACTACTATTATACATGTATATACTATTTCAGTTCTAGTATGTGTTTAAATTTTAATAGCTTTCCATAGACATATAATCATTTTTCTGTAATATCTTCTATAATCTGTATTATTTGAGTTGTTTTATTCCTGCTGCTTAAAGTGGGTTTATCCATGTTTAGAATTCTTTTTATTATACTCAGACATGTAGCTATCCTGTATTTTTGCTCCCATGGTTTTGTTATTTGTTTTATTGCAGAAATAAGCCATTACATAACATTTCATTTTTTGGAGTAATTTTACTTGAAAGAGGATTTCCTTGTCCAGTTCCTCTTTGAATTTTAATTCTTCTGGACAGTAGGCCTAATAAAACTTTGAGAATAAAACAAATGGCATGATGTCCAGAAGAATTGCTTTTAACCATGAACAAAATATTTGATGTAAAATACCTAAAACATGAAAGGCCAACTTACTAAGTCAAAACAATTTTTGCATCGAATTTTATCAAAACAATATCCTTATTTTGTCTTTGGGCATAGTCAATGTTATTATTAAATGTTCTTCTAATGTATGATGAATGAATATGAATCCACACTGATCGCTGTCTACAATAGCTCATTTCCCATTTAAAAAATAAAAATCTATATATTTTCCTAACTAGGTCCACATATTAGCACTCCTGAATTTAAAAACACAATTGTGACAGCAACTGGCCAACACTTTATATTTACACAATATATTTACACTTTATATTTACACAATACATATGGATTGAATACCAAATACATTATCAGCTTATCAACATTGAAGCCAGCAAGTCAACATCCCCATGATGCATTCATTTTAACATCTATTTAATTTATATAAATGTTCATTAATCCCTTAATATATAATGCCTACCTTTAAGTGTTATCAGACTTATGTAACCCCTGGTCAGGGCTAGCAGGTTGTTATTTTTGTGTGTTGTTTTTGGCCAGAACTTGTTGTCATTATTGTTTTTGGCCAGAACCAGTCGGGGAGTTACCTGACTCTTGCCATCTGATATGCTCTCGCGGAACGCCACTCGCGTGACGTAGACGATGACGTAGCCAGATGATGTAAATCAGGTTACTCTGGGAGTAAGCCGTGAAACACAGCAATGAAAAGATACTCGGCTGTGTTGCTATATTAATATAAGTTCAAACACCTTTGAGGGAAAACACACCTTGGGTTCGACACTGACCACATAGGGGCCTAGGTAGGCAATCATTTTCATCATAATCTAATGTCTAGAGTGAATAACATAATCCTTCTAGATTGCGTTGATGGTAGGTCAATTAATATATGGATTTTTTCTCTGTGCTGTGTTTAAATCTGCTGTTTTAGATCCACCTGTGTTCGACCTGTCATCTGTTCTGATCAACCATGGCCTCTTCCTGGTCCACCCTACTGCTTGCCCTGTCTGTACTCTGCTTGGCTGATGCTGATGTTAAGGTGTTTGGCATTCGTGGCTTCGGACTCTATGGCGACGCATGGAGCCCACCTGACACATATGTCAAGGTGTTCTGTGGCAACACCTTCGGCGGCGAGACGGGCTACATGTGGGACCACCCCAACCCGTCCTGGATTGTCTCCTTCATCTTCCCGAACTGCAGAGTCGGAGAGGTTCTGAAACTGGAGGTGTGGGACGTGGACTTGATGTTCAATGACCATCTGGGCGACTGCGCCACCAATGTGCACACCGGCACCACCGTGCCAGTCTCCTGCAAATTGCGTCACGGCATAGTAGAGTTCTCTTATGTCTATGTGAATTAGTTTCTATGATACACCTGACATTTTAGTTTGTGCCTTTGATTTTGTATAAAATAGGTGCTGCTTAGATTGGAAGGTGTTAATAGGTCTATGCCATGGCTGTCTGAATTGAAAGACGTGGAAAGAGAGGTTTTTGTACATCTTTCAGAGGAATCGCAACAAATAAAATGTATTTTGTCACACTTAAATCCTTGACTGTTTTTTTTTCCACACATACAGAGAATACATATTACAGGCAAAATTGGGCCTGAAGACACTGAAGGCTGAAATTAATGTTGGGTAAAATATACAGGCAGTATAAGGGGAATAAGGAGATAGGATGTTAAGCCACTCTTGAAAAAGAACAAAATAAGATTGTCCTTAGACATGTTTTGAAGTAGGCTAATTACAAAACCTGGCCAAATGTGCTGAAATATTTAGCCTGTTTTTTGTTTTAATTTCCCAATTAAATAAATAGATCTACTGATCAATATATGGCCATTTGCCTTTTGGCCCTTTGATACATTCTTGTTTTATAATCATGTTTTATGACCATGGTGATAAAGAAAAATAGCCAGATATTAACTATAAATACAGTTGATACTGAGGTCTTTTTATTCAACCTGTGTGTGTGTGTGTGTGTGTGTGTGTGTGTGTGTGTGTGTGTGTGTGTGTGTGTGTGTGTGTGTGTGTGTGTGTGTGTGTGTGTGTGTGTGTGTGTGTGTGTTTTAATACCCCACCGTGGGGCTATCTCACTCCCTGACAATAGGTGGTAGTGTTGTAAGACATCAGCCTCTACCTAGTCGTACACATGGACCAAAATGTAAATACCGGTAGGTAGATACAGTTAGTAATTAAGTAGGAGGAATTGGTCATGATTATTTTGGCCAGAATCACTCTGGGAGTTGTCCAGCTAAAATATAATAGTATAATAATATAATAGTAATATAAAAGTAATGAGAAATATACGACACCCTACTTCGTTTATATGCTCCTTTAGAAACATGTGAAAAACATTCACCTTGGTCTGGACAGTTACTAGCGTCCCCTTCCCAACGCCCCTCAGCCCCCCAAAATGCAGCAGCACTGCCTCGAACCAAAAAAGACATCATCACACCACATTTACGTAAGGTCCCACTCCCTACATTGTCAAGACCGCATGCCTCCATATGTGTGTTTCCAATGTGCATGTGCTTTGCTATCTGTTCATCTCTGGTGTGTGTGTGTGTGTGTGTGTGTGTGTGTGTGTGTGTGTGTGTGTGTGTGTGTGTGTGTGTGTGTGTGTGTGTGTACACGTGTGTGTGTGTACACGTGTGTGTTTGTGTGTGTTATATGAGTGAGTATGTGTGTGAGGAGCTGTCGCTGTGTCCCTTTGTTGGAGCAGGAGGTTGAGGAGGAGGTGCGTCTCCCTGGTGCGTCTCCCTGCTCCTGCTGCTGCCGAGGGCCTGCAGCATCTCCTGGGAGAGGAGCAGGCCCCACAGCGGCCTGGACGTGACCTGCTACTGGTCAGTCAGACATAACAATTAGTGGTTTAGTTGTTAAGTGGGTTATTAATGCATTACACTGCAGTCAAAAGAGTTGGAGTATTTTTTGGAGCTTGAATCTTCACAGACGCAATTTACTGTACCAGTGGCTGTAATACATGCAGCTCATTTTGTTAAACATGTAGGCTACTGTAATAAATCAAATGTATGAACAATAGCCTGCATAAGTAAAATGTAGGTCACCAAAGCCCTGCGTTTGGATTTTTCATAACCTACCACAATTGCATTAAATGGCACCTCAGTGCCACTTTTGTCTGTCACTTATACATAACAGTTTTACATACATACATACATTGTTTATCAAGATAACAATCTTTCTCATCCATTTTTTTTTTCATTTTAATCATAGCCTACTTAACATCAGAAATATGTAGAATCAATGCTACTTAAAACAAGTTATTTGCAGTGTAATTGCTTTATATTGATGAAAGAGCTTTTGTTCTATGGGCCCCAAGTGTCCATCTTGTTTTCACTTCTCAGAGGTGGTCTGGTGAACAGCAGCCTTTTAACGCAAACCAGATCTTTACGGAAAAGGTCTCTTGTCCTTCTGCTTGCATCTCAGGTTTCTCTCTCTTTGTCTGTCTGTCTGTTTGTCTTTGCCTCTGTCTGTCTGACTCTCAGATGTCTCTACTCACCCAGCCGTCAGACTACCACTCAGTGGGTCACCCCGTCTCCGCTGTCTCCCGAGGTCGGCACGCAAGGTCAAGAGGAAGGTCAAAAAGTCACACTTAACACATAAACATCTGCCCTAGGTCACACACGCTGGCCGTCATCGCCCGCGGGTGGGCGCAGAGACACAGACAGACACAGGTTTGTTCACAGAGAGTAGACTTGAAATTAGATCTTTTACTTGTCAGGTCAAGAGCAATGCAAGAACTTCCTGAGCTCCCGCAAATATGGGAACTCCTCCCACTTTGTCTATAAGCAAACAACCATAAGCAAGGGAGGCAGGTCAACCATGCCGTTTGGGAAACGTTAATTGTTATGCTCTTGGTCAGACCAAGTCTCGAAGAGATTTGAACGTCGATGATAATCAGGCTGGTATACAGAGATGATTCTAAAGTTTTCCTTCTCACTCATTGCACTATGGGCTGACATCAAAATCAGTATGGCCATTTGAAAGTATAAAGAGTAAGCAACCATTTTGTTTCTTTTTTTCTTAGCTAGGGCAATCCATGTGGGAGCTAGACTCCAAAAGAGTTAAAGATGTCAGTTGGGGTTGGTTGTCACACTGCTACAGGGGTTGTCACAATACTTGTTAGCCATAGCATGAGATGTTTTACATTCAGTTTGTGTGTGAAGTACACAAGATATTTTTAAAGTTCTAAACCGTGTAAGAAGTAGAGTAGGCCTAAATGAGCCATTTGTGATGATTCTGTATGCATGAGCTAGGTTTAGATTCACATCATTTCATTGAAATTATAAATGTTGTACCATTTTTATTTAATGTTAAATTTGTCCATTTCCCCCCTTTATAATAACAGTGTGACAACAAACCAGATAGGGTGTCACATTTGCGCAACGCCTTTGAGAGCCCATATCTTTTGAAGAGAATGGATTCTATGGAATCTAAAACTATACACATAGGCTACCTGACAAATGTAGCAACGAACCTGTATAGAAATGGTTTCCTGGCAATATACTGTTTTTCCTGAAATGAGATTTAAGATAAAAAAAAATAAAAAAAAAAACTGTGACAACCCACACCAGTCTCCATGTAGGCCTACTATGGATTTTGAACCTGTGCTTCCACATCCAGCCCACCGGGTGTCAGTAGAGGCTGTTACAGTAACTTCTTCGCTTCTGCACGCGGAAGTTACAAAATTAGATAACAACAACAATCACGCTTTTGCACCTCTGTCGAAGGTTAATGTACATATTTAATCATGGTTAACATTGGAATGACCAAAGTGGATGACGCTGTTGCGGCAAAACATCCGGTGAGTGGAGTGGACATCGTGACATTGTGATCTCAGCCTAACAATTTAGTTTGAAACTCAGAGGTTACAGTGTAGCCTGCATCTTTATCAGTGGCTTGATTTCTGCTCACATTTTTTCTGTAGGGCTTGCAACGCTATGCAGCTTGCCAGTCACATGCATTCATGAAAGGAGTTGGTACTTTTATTGTAGGTGGGTAACATTCCTTTGTTGCATGACAATTAGGCTGTAACGTTAGCACAATAATCTACAATATAAACAACCAAATGCATTTGTTGTTCTCAGGTACGGGTACATTGTTTTTCCTTCAAAGAGTTGTGCAAAAAAGACTCCCTTATCCTCTTCAATGGAATCTGCTGGTATCGATAGGTAGGTCTATGCAAGTGACTCCTGGTACACCCACACATTCACCATGAAAATAGGCTATGCCATTGTGATATGGCAGGGAATTTGTACACACTTGAGTAATGACATGACCATGTGTGCATCCCATTAGTAATTCCGGTTGTCATAATGAGCAGCACTGAGAATAACTTTCTGGACCCCACCCATAGGCTAGTTCTACAATGTGTCATAATAATCCATATCTCTCTGTATTAACATCCCCCCTCAGTGTCCTCTTCTCTTGGGAGCTACGCTGTCACGCGGTGGGAGACAAAGAAATGCACAGACCTGTGGGTTTATCTCGAGACTGGAAGCTATCCAGACAGAACGGTCCCAGGTGTGTAGAAAAGAAATGAATAAGTATAAATACTGTACTCAATTGTCCCAAAGAAAGTTAAGGCACATTGGAGCCTGCTTTAAAAAAATATATATCTTTGAAGAGGCTTCTTTTGAATATTGTTCATAATCAGGTCTGATGACGGGCTTACATTAGAGGCCGTTAGAGTTTAATGGGCCTACATCCATAGAGATAGAACATTAGACAAGAGTTGACACCGCCCCCTTATTCACAGCCATCCTGGCAGCCATTATCACAGCTGTCACGCCTGTCGAAAAATGGCTCAATAATTTAATGTGACAATTTCCATCGACACACTGTGCAAGAACAATAGTTGAAATGCACTGCTTAATATCTACTTAACTAATATGAAATGATCTTAAAATGTATTTTATTGACTTGAGTCGATAAGTAGATAGTTAAGTAGATATTTAGCCCGACACTTCAAATCTGGTCCTATATTAATGTCACCTCATATTTGCATAGTGTTAGACCATTTTTTGACAGAGCTGGGCATGATCTCCATTGATTTGCATTGACTGAAGAGCACAGGTCTACCTACAGAAGATGGAGGCTGTGCCATCTTCCACTGCTGTCGTGAATTTCCGCGTTACCTCTAATCTAATGTTCTATGCCTTCATCACAGTTTCTGTCTTTTGACTATATGTCGGTGTGATTTTTTTATTTTGGCTATTTACATGACTGTTTGTTGTCTGTACTGTAGTATTGTTTGTCAGTGTGGATGTTTGTGTATGTTGACATGAGAGGTGGCTGCCTGGGTGGACAGTATTTTGCAGTAATGATGACCGTAGGGCCCTTAGAATCTCATCGGAAATGTGTGTGTGTTTTGCAGAGGAGGAGCCCCCTGCCCCTGCCGAGCCTGCTGGTCCTAAAAAGACAGTGTATGGAGATGTCATGGAGTAATGGCCTAGTCACAACCTCTGGAGCTGCTGTCCGACAATGTCTGGGAACACCAGAGCAGACCTTGTTCTGTACCCAGAGTATAGAGGCCAACACGCCAGCATTTATTTATTTTGATCACAAAGTGATGGATAAAAGGATAAAAGCAATGGATAAATGGATAAAAGCAAGTCTATGCTGTTTTTATCAATGGACATTTCTCCTGGGTTTACATGCTCTTGTGGAAGAGCAGGTAAATAATGGGAACCTTGAACACCTGCAAAGCTGTACATTTTTAGCTTCAATAAATCATAACAACGGCTTGGATATGCCTCGTGTCGTTCATACTACTATCTAGTCTTTCCCAGTGGATGTTTGAGGGGATGTGTATGTAATGAGTCTTTTTCATGCCTGTGTGTTCATTTTGAATCGTGCTGATAGTATCCCTTTATGAAAGATAGTTCAATGTAAAGAATTTGTAAAAGCTATGAAATGTTTCGTTGCAAAATGACTTAAACTGCATTTTATTATTGGAATGACTGTTCAGATGTTCTTTCATCTGTGTTAATGCTTGCCATTCAAATATTTTGAGAACACCTTTAAACCTATATGAAATGCATTCGGCAATGCAATGGTCAATACAAAAATGTAAATTTCCTAAAATGCTCCAAATTGGATAAAAGTAATTTTGCAACAAAGCTCTTCGTATGTACAGGTTGTGTATATACAACAACAGATATGTAAGCATATTTTCTCAAAATTTCAGTTTCTTTATTAGACTGACCTAAAATGTTGTACCGGTATACATCCACCAGGGGGTGTTATTCCTCTTCAATTTGACCGATGACTTTGCTCCACTTTGGAACCATTAATTTTTTTGTGATTGTCTTTTTATAATATTTTTTTCAAAAATTATACATCAAAGAGGTATCAAAGAGGTACCTTGTGGATAAGAGTACAAAAAAACCCCATAACACTCTGAACTCGTGCTGGCTGGCAGCAAACTCAGAGAGACGGACTTCACAGAAGGTCTTTAAGGGCAGCAACTATGCCCATCCAAGTGTTAACAGTGGTTTCCTTTGTCTTATTAATCTTTGCAGTTGTACCTTCCAAACAGACTATATAGTGAAAAGAGACTATCCAAAATGTTCTAAGATTTGTGTCTGGGTGTATCCATTGTTGCAGTATAGTCTTCTTAGCAGCAGTGAAACCTGACATCAACGCTCTTTTTTCACACAGAGAAAAATGATGCATTGAATCATCATTAAGCAAAAGTAAGCAAGGGTTCAAGTCAAAGTCCAGTCCTGTGCACTTTGGAACCATTCATGAAGAGTTTGCACTGTCATGGGCATTCAACCTGTATAGACTGCAAACTCAAGACTGCACAGTCATGTAGTACCTGTACATATAGACCTACGGGCATATACAGTGCACACCAGTTATGAGAGCAGTGCACCCCTTTTGAAAAGTAACACATTTAACAATATGTCAATAAGCACACAAGTTATTTCCAAAATGTGCATAGAGTAAGTTAAATACAGCATCCTTTGAGCTTACAACATGAAAGAAACATTAACATTATGTGTAGGCTATAACTTAAATGACACATTTTTCCATTTTTGTGAACAACCCTATATAAAAATCCCTTAGAGAGGATCATGATGATCATAATCTGCACCATGTACATGGTAGGACTACATGTTCCCATGCATGTTTCTTTTGGTGAAATTCTGCTTCCCAATGTTGACGGCATTCATGCAGCCCAAAACCATGTCAGTCCCACTACCAAGCTGTCAGACAGTAAGCATGAGACACTCTTCTTTGTATTTACTTGTTTACCTTGGTGTCATTAGACCACAGGACATGGTTCCAGCAATATGTATTCTTTTTCTGTTTGTCTGTTTGTCTCTGATGAGACCGTTTTAGATTCAGATGATTTATATTTAGATAGCTTAGAAGTACAAAGACAAATGTCCCATAGTTACTGTCAAGCATGGTAGTGGGACTGGCATGGTTTTGGGCTGCATGAATGCTGTCAACATAACAAAGCTGAATTTCACCTAAAGAAACATGCATTTCAATATGTAGGCCTACTGAAGAGGATTATGATCCTCTCTATGGAATTTTCAACATAGGCGTGTAGGCTATTCAATTTTACAACATCGTAATTTCACAAAAAAGGAACAGTATGTCATTTAAGTGTATATTATTAACCTTTCTGTTTTGGTAAGGTCAACAGATGTTGCACTTACGGGTATACAGTACATCCACCAGGGGGTATTATTCCGCTTCAATTTTACAGATGACTTTTTGGAAATAACATGTGCTTATTGAAACATTGTTCAAAATGTTACTTTTCAAAAGGTATGTACAAACGTTTGTACTCATTATCAGTGTGCAGTGTACCTTAATCTAATGTAGATGTAAAATTTAACATCCATTTCAAGTTAATACAACTGCATTCCTGCAACTCCTTGGACTGACCGTCTCTCTGTCAGTTGGAGCATGAGGAAGTAGAATTGCATGCACTGCAAGGGCCAGCCTCACGTGACACTCCCGTTTAAATGTGAGACACAGAGTGACAGCTACAACTACTGCAGAGCTGATGAGGATGTTGGAGATGGCCAACAGTAGCGTTTCTCAAGGGGGGCTCTACAGTCTTATGACAGGCTTATGACGATGTTAAAGGTGGCATTTGTTCAAAAAAAGGTTGAGAACAGGATGACCAGCGGAGGATTATGGATTGAGAACTAGAGGCTAGAGGAATCGCAGGAGTGACTCCATTCATTCATTCATTCATTCATTCATTCATTCATTCATTCATTCATTCATTCATTCATTCATTCATTCATTCATCCAACTATCTATCCATGCTTATCAGTGGGAGGAATTGAATCTCCGATACTCACTGATACTCAATCTAATTTACTCCCATCTCTCTCTCTCTCTCTCTCTCTCTCTCTCTCTCTCTCTCTCTCTCTCTCTCTCTCTCTCTCTCTCTCTCTCTCTCTCTCTCTCTCTCTCTCTCTCTCTCTCTCTCTCTCTGAGTTAGATGTTAGATGTTGTATGAGGATTCATTCATGCCATGTTCATGTTCATCAGCCGAGCATGGTGGCTATGGTGGCTCAGTGAGAGTGACTGAACACACACACACACACACACACACACACACACACACACACACACACACACACACACACACACACACACACACACACACACACACACACACACACACTAATAATGATCCTTCCGGAGACAGATGCATGCATGCACGCACGCACACACGCACGCACGCACGCACGCACGGTGCACGCCACTCGCGCACGGAGCGCGCGCACACACACATACACGACCCCCTCTCTCTCTCTCACTGACTAACGCCACTGCACCACATTATGCTACCCCTTTGTTTCTTAGGCTATATTGTAATGCCAAGTTTGTAAAACTGTGATACAAATCTTACAGGCCCTCTAATCAGTCTTACACTGCACACACACACACACACACACACACACACACACACACACACACACACACACACACACACACACACACACACACACACACACACACACACACACACACCTACTGGAGTGGTCCCAGTGTGGCAGTTGACAAATGGTGTGTGTTTAAAACCAATTTGTTTTCATTATGTGTCGTGTTAAGAGGTAACAACTCTGCGTAATTAACGACCGCTTTACACCCTGTACTGGTCCTGTGTAGAGCCAAGCACATATGTGAAAAGCCTTCACACTTCGCTGGTGTGACTTAACCCTCATCTGGTGTGATGTTGGTCCCGGAGCGTGTCAGGTAGGAGGTGCATGGGGTTATGACCTTTGACCTGGATGACCAAAAAAACACCAAAAATACACTTGGCCTCCACTACTCTGGACTTGGTCCAATAGGATAATTGTACAACAGAAGGAGTGCTTTTTCTTTTCTTTTTTGTGTGGTCTTTTTGAGTTTATTTATGATTGGACAGGGAAGGTGGTGACAGGAAGCAAGTGGGGAGAGAGAGACGTGGGAAGGGCCGGTAAAGGACCCGGGCCGGTAATCGAACCCGGGTCTGCCGCATGGTAGACAAGTGCCCTACGGTTTGGCCAAGGCAGGGCCAGAAGGAGTGTATTTTCCCTCTTGTCCCATCCCAATCCTACGCGAAAATATACAGCACGTCCTACCCCTGTAGAATGACATCCAGATCCCCATTCATTTGGTATTTTTTTTTACGTAGTGGCTCCTGCCCGCTCAAGTTCATTTGCCTCATCCAGCCTGCTCCTTTCTACTGATAAAGTTTTGTCTCCGATCCATCCATATGACCTGTACAGATAGACAGACAGACAGACAGACAGACAGACAGATAGATAGACAGATAGATAGATAGATAGATAGATAGATAGATAGATAGATAGATAGATAGATAGATAGATAGATAGATAGATAGATAGATAGATAGATAGATAGATAGATAGATAGAAAGAAAGCGAATGAACAAACTCTGAGGTGAAGTGGAAGGGCATCCTGTGAGTTTGTCCTTTGCTGTAGTCGTGGAGACACTGGAGCTATTCTTGGTAGGGGCAGACTACAAAAGATACAAAAAAATGTCCCCCTTTGTGCCCTTTCTAAAAGGGACATGACACGACACAATTTCACTGTTTTCTTAATTTTCTCCACAATTTCACTGTTTTCTTCATTTTCTCCACAATTTCACAATTTTCTCCATTTTCACTGAGGCAGTTTAGAATAGAATAGAATAGAATAGAATAGAATAGAATAGAATAGAATATTGTAGAACAGAAAGCCTTTGCTGTTACTACATGCAATACTCTTAAAGGTTCACACCCAATACCCAGACCCATGTAAATAATGTGTATGTTGGACATCTCACATGTACTCTTCTGAACAACACTAACATGGTATTATCCCATATTATAGTGCATCATATACATAAACCCTATTAGAACTGTGTTAGGCATAATGTGTTTCCCAACCTTTTCTTACCCCTTAAAGGACCAGTTCAGTCAATTTCAACATGCAGTTGTAATGCTCACACTACCCTGGACTTATGTCAGTACCTGAGATTTTTTTTTCTTCTTCTTCAGCCTTTTCCAAGATCCTGGTCATTGTAATGGGGGCAGCGCTTTGTTTACATTTCAAAAATCATTTTATTTATTCCCAAAAACATCCAAAAGGTCATACAACTTCAGCAGACAACTAGCAAACAGTGGTGCCTTTTGGGAAAATATTTGGAGTAGGCCTGTGTTGAATTTTTTTTTAAAAATGTAAACAAACGCTGCCCCCATTAGAGTAGCTCATTTTTCGGAAAGGGCTCAGCCGAAAAATGTGGCATCACCGGGTACTGACAACAAGTCAAGGGTAGCGTGAGCCATACAACGGCATATTGAAATTGACTGAACTGGTCCTTTAAAGCAGTGTTTCCCAACCTTTTTTGTCTTGTGTACCCCCAAGCCTTTTCATTGTGCCATGAGTACCCCCTAAGTCAAGTTCTATATCGCTTTCTCTATCCCAATGTAACTAAGTTCCATATATTTGTTAAAATTGCATTTTCCCAAGTACCCCCTGCTGTGTGCTCGCGTACCCCTAGTGGTACCCCTGGTTGGGAAACACTACTTTAAAGGGACACTGTGCAGGAAATGGACAAAAAAGGTACTGCAACTATGCTGCTCATTGAAACTGGGTTGCCTATTGCCAAATTTGATCTTTTCATGAAAGTTAACTAAGTAATAAACTGATATTTTCTAGTATGGCCCAAGTACAGTCAGTTTTACAGCTAAAAATGGCTATTTCTGGAAATTCAAAATGGCGGACCATGGATAAGATCCCCTTTTCTTGTATGAAAAGTGACATTTTTCCAGTCATAATGAACACTTTGAATTTGATGATGGTGGTAACTATTCATGAAAAAGGTAACATTAGTGATGAATGGGTAGCATAGATTCTGGAAATAAACAACAAAAAATCCCACACAGTGTCCCTTTAAGTCTTTTTGTCACACCATGAGTACCCTCTCTAACTCATGCTCATGTCACTTCCTCTATCCCAATGCGACCATGCTCCATACATTTGTTATTATCAGCTTTTTTCCACGTACCCCCTGCAGTGTGCTCACGTACCCCTTTTGGTACACGTACCCCTGGTTGGGAAACACTGCCATAATGTCAATGACCAATTCACAATGTGTGAAGGATATCGGTGATGTTGCAAAGTATTTCCAGTGAACAGTGAAGTAGTGCAAAGGCAGAACAGTGCACACAAAGATTCCACAAGCATCACTGTGGCCAGACAAGAGGCTATGCATTTTGCTTTACCTAGCCTACGTTTACAACTACAACTGTACAACAACAACAGCAAAATCCACAATCCCTCTGAAACAACCGCAGTGAGGTGAACGTAATCGTTTCAGGAGTGTGTGACCATGAAACAAAGCCACCATTTTCCCGCTCACGCTTCAGGGTCGAGTTGTGGGTCCAAAGTCCAGTGTGAAGATATGCACAGTGGTGGTAATTATAGCAGGAACCTACTTAGCCTTCCCCAGGGGCAGAGGAGAGCAGTGCAGAGCTGGAGCCCAGGACAGTACAGAGTGCTGCTGCTGCTGCTGCTGACCCCATTGGACCTAACTTGGCATCATTTGGGTCAGATGGGCCTCCTAAATACTAC
>NC_085867.1:30354719-30372219 GCF_034702125.1 Engraulis encrasicolus | reverse complement strand
GGTGGCATCTGCAGTAGGTTATAACACTGGCTCTCCGCAAAGGGATTAAACCAGGGGTGTCAAACATAAGGCCCGGGGGCTGGATGCGGACCGCCAGATTCAATCCGGACCCAGACTTGTAGAGAAAAAAAAAGCCGTGCTCAAGGGCAGTCCTCTCGCTCTGCCTCTTGCCTCAAAGTTATTTACAGGGTATTGGTTGCAGTCCCTGGAACTACAGTATGTGGGGTTAGGTGCCTTGCTCAATGGCACTTCAGCCATGGAAGGAGGAAGGAATTGGGAAGTCTGGGGATTTAATCAGCAACCTTGTGATCTAAAATCCGACTCCCTAACCATTATTACACCAAAGACACTTCGGCATCCCCATCCCCACACCACCCACTACACATCACTCCCAGCCATACAGATTACGAAAAAGTCGAAGTACAAGTCCTAGAATGACATTGTCAACGACCAGCAACATCAATATTATGCAAAGTAAAGGTATAAGATGGTGTTCAAACAGGTGCACGAGAGCAAGGAAACAGTGGATAACAAGATAGAACACAGATCTCTGCCAAACCAGCTCAGGTCAGCAGCACCAAAATGTAATCGGCTTCAGCATACCAACACCAACGCCAGTTACGTATTTTGAACGCCAACCGACCAACAAACAATCAAAGCCTGTCGAAAACATAACCTCGTTGGCAGAGGTAATGATGCTGGCTGGATAAGAATCTAGTCGGGAATCAAACCAGCAACCTTAGGGCTAAGACACCCTAACCCCTTACCCGCCTTAATGCCCTACTTTGTTATACCAATGTTATACCACTGATTATAATAGCTTACAAGCACATAGTTCATTGTTCATTGTAGGGCTGCACAATTAATCGAAAAATAATCAAAATCGTGATAAAATAGTGAAATCAAACTCATGATTTTAATCGTGATTTAATCGTGGCAATAGTGACCTACTTTTGAGAGCGTCCTTGAAGCCAGAACATACTGACAGGCTGGTGTTTCTGGCCAGAAATCTGTCCACTTAAGTTTCATGCTATTGCCTTTACATAATTATTACAATTCATTTTATTTTGCTCATCCCGTATGTAATTCATTCTTGGTTATATTTCATCTTGTTATAATTTTCAAAAAAATCTGCAAAAATCAATAATCGTTATTAATAATCGTGATTATGATTTTGACCAAAATAATCGTGATTATGATTTTTTCCATAATCGTGCAGCCCCAGTTCATTGTAGTAATAGCAAAAAATAAAGTCCACAACACCAAGCTCCCGTTTCTGTTTGAAAAGATAAAAAACAATATGTTAGGGACTCCTTACTAAGTTAAAAAGCCTTTATTGAATACCTACTGGCTACATGCCTGCGCGTTTCGACCCATTGTCTTCATCAGCGTTTCTCTTATTTAAACTGTAACATTTTGGGCAGCATTCCATTTTTTTTGCTATTATTTGAATTTGCTAGTTCAGCACCCATTTTTGAGACATATGTTCAGCTGTACATTGTCCAATGGCTGGTAGTTCTCACTGGTACAGGATCAGCAGTGCAGTATTTGGCCTGTGGTTGAATTTTCTTACTCCAATATAGATCAGCAGTGTGTTGTGTGTCATACGTATAGTGGCCACTGTTTGGCCGGTGGCTGATTGCTCTTAGTCCCGTATAGATCCCATAGTATGTTGTGTTCCGTATGGCCTTTGCTTATTGCTCGCACCCGTCCAGTCCAGTAGATCAGTGGTGGACACATGTTGGCCTGGGGCTGATTGCTCCAGATTAGCAGTGTGTTGTGTTTCATACGTGCAGGCTTATTGATTGATTGTAAGCTTATTACTTATATATTACTTGGTTATGACAGTAAACCGTTTGCTTATAATGCCTTATTACTTTACAATGACAAAGCTTTTCACAGTAGGACTTTTACGCCACTTCACTTCGGAGCTCCCCACCCGTCCCATACAGATCAGTGGTGAGCACCGTTTCATGCTGCTACAGTAAGGCCAGAGATTCTTTAAGTATATAGAGATATACCAATGTAATAGGTTGCTATGGGCACCTAACATGACCAGGTTCCGGTCTGCCTAAAGGGGCGTGTCATAATACTCCTAGCATTAAATAGAACAGTCCTTAGGTCTGCTTAGGTCTGCCTAAAGGTGGATTTCCCCCCTCTCCCCCTTGCAATAATAGAACCCGGAAACAATGGGCCAACGGAACCTCTCTCTCTACTCTCTCTGGTTAGGCTAGGTGTTTTGTTCAAGGGCACGGAGTGAGATGGGAAGTGGAAGGGTGGCATATGATGAATCTGTGACTCTCTGACCTAAAGCCCATCTCCTTAACCACTAAACCATAACCAGAGATTCTTTAAGTATAGAGATATGCCATTGTAATAGGTTGCTATGGGCACCTAACATGACCAGGTTCCGGTCTGCCTAAAGGGGCGTGTCATAATACTCCTAGCATTGAATAGAACAGTCCTTAGGTCTGCCTAGGTCTGCCTAGAGGGATTTCCCCCCTCTCCCCCTTGCAATAATAGAACCCGGAAACAATGGGCCAATGGAACCTCTCTCTCTCTACTCTCTGCCATAACTGCCCGTGGTGTTATTAAAAGTCACAATTATAATTGCTTTTTACTTCACAGTGATGATGCTTTTCCAGTGGGAACCGGACGTTTGCTTCCACATTATTTCCCCCACCCGTAGAGTGTATTAGTGTATGGTTGGCACTGTTTGGCCGGTGGCTGATTGAGACATCCTCAGGATCAATAGGGTTGTGGCTATAACGACCAGCAATGTGCTCACAGTGGCATTGGGGTTAATCACTCCCATGCTGAGTTGGCACTGCGCTGCGTCCCTTTCCTCCCTCAGGGCTGACGTGTGTGTGTGTGTGTGTGTGTGTGTGTGTGTGTGTGTGTGTGTGTGTGTGTGTGTGTGTGTGTGTGTGTGTGTGTGTGTTTCTGAGCTTGCGGGTATGTATGTGCGTGTGTGTGTGTGACAGAGAGAGACAGAGAGAGAGAGAGAGAGAGAGAGAGAGAGAGAGAGAGAGAGAGAGAGAGAGAGAGAGAGAGAGAAAGAGAGAAGAAGAGAGAGAGACTGTGTGTGTGTGTGTGTGTGTGTGTGTGTGTGTGTGTGTGTGTGTGTGTGTTTCTGAGCATGCGTGTGTGTGTGTGTGTGTGTGTGTGTGTGTGTGTGTGTGTGTGTGTGTGAGAGAGAGAGAGAGAGAGAGAGAGAGAGAGAGAGAGAGAGAGAGAGAGAGAGAGACCCCCCAAATCAATGATATTTTTGTGTATGTGGGTCAGTGTTGGCCTCCCCCCGGGATACATCACCAGCAGCAGGCAGCACAGGACACATGGTGGTGTTTTAATGTCCACACTTTTACTATCTGGGTCCCCTGCCAGGGGAGATGGATACAGGTGAATGGTGTCAGGTGTTTTCTTTTGGCTAGCGCCAAGGACGCCACAGCAAGCAAGGCCAAGGAAACACAAATAATGCACAAAATAATAAACCAAATAAGTGCCGTGATTTATTGAAGGCTGGTTCTGATCATGTGTAAGCTTTTTTTTCTCCCAAAAAAATACTTGCAAAAAATGTATGACATTATTTAAAATAAACCTGCCATTCAGGAATCAGGAGTCATGAACAGGATATGGTCAAAGTCCTAAACAAAAGCGACGGTCAATTGAACAGCTTGTGTGCGTTTCGAAAGGGGTGGAAGAATGAATTATAGGCTTCGGGCATAACGACTGCTTTAAAAAAATACAATGGCTAAAACTCAAACTTTTCCTTGACTCATCTCCAACCAATCAGCGCACAGCAATGCGCAATTATGTCCAATGACAGCGCTGCTTGACAGGGCTGCGCAGACGTTTGAAGGGCGGTCCTCTTAAAAATTGATTTAGAATCTCGGAATAAGTGAGGATCACGGAACGCACGGCCAGGCTAGGAAGACAAACCACAAGAAAAGCTGGATGACTTCTTTGTTTACTTTTATTTCAACAGGACACTGTTTTGCTTCTCAGAAAACCTTCGACGAAAGCATAAGCTTCTTATCCTCAGCAAGCTGCGGCGCACATTTTCCTTTTTCATTACATCTGGATGACTGGACACTTCGCCTTGTTACATTGCCCATATTGGTAAATTCATGGCGTTGGTAGAGCGCAGTTGCAAAGTGAACGGCTTCACAAACAGTTGTAAGACCGGTGCCAAAAAAGAAGGGACGGTGAGAAACGGTAAGGTAAACATGCAGCCAAAGGAGACAGAGTTTACCACCGATGGCTTGCCAAAAGCGTTTCTACAAAGTTTAAGGACCCTTTTTGACATTCTGGACGATGGGAGGAGAGGATATGTTCATATATCGGAAATTGAAGGTCGGTGGCAAGGCGCGGAATCACAGGGTCTGCCAAGCGGTGTTTTGGAGTGCCTGTGGCGGGTCACCCCTCCGCACGGCTGCTTGACTTTCGAGCGCTTCGTGGCGGGGCTCCGAAACTCCATGCTCAATCCCGAAAACGGCAACGTCAAGCACCAGCCTTGCGCACAGATCCCGTACACGTCTGGACCGAAACCCCAGCCCCAAACGAACCCCCATAAAACTAGTGCGCATATGGGGTGCTCGGTGGGTCCCAGAGGGTACGAGAACAAAGTTCGGCCACTTGGACCAAGTAATATGACTAACATGCACCATAACCGGGCGTCCTCTCTTCAAGGCAGAGGAAGGCATCACGAAGACGGCTACAGTGCATCTACTAAACCAGGAGAACACTCCCAATACATATCGGCCCCTGCCCCTCAACGGTACGGAACTACCGGCTACGAGAGGACCGGTAGGAGTTTGGAGAGGATCCCCGTCCCCGTCCCAGAAAGCAGCACGTATCGCACCGACACTGTCCGGGTCGGTAGTAAAAAGGCCCACCACCAGAATCGAATGCGTTCTATTGAATCACTTGCTCTTGAATCTCCTCAGCTTCAAAAACAAAGTAAGTCATATAACCCTGAGCAGTTTACAATTCAGACCATGTGATAAACATGTTATTACACAGTAATTGACCGTTAGAGGGAACGTGGTTCAATTCAGCTTTATTTCCCAGGAAATGGCTGCAAATGGAGTGTAAATCCTCACACAAACATGTTAAACTAACACACACACACACACACACACACACACACACACACACACACACACACACACACACACACACACACACACTACCAAGTAGAGCATGAGTGGGTTTGACACAATAACCCCCCAAATAATGTTTTTGACTAAGTGGTGGAAAAGATAAACACTTTTGTCAGCTAAATCACGCATGGATTAGTCCACTTGACTGTGAAACCACAGGTGTTGGCAATGTTTCGGATTACATCTTTGCCCGTGTCTGCCACTGCCTAGCACTGTGAGAGTGAGTGAGAGGGAGGGTATGTGTGAAATGTCGTGTGTGTGTGTGTGTGTGTGTGTGTGTGTGTGTGTGTGTGTGTGTGTGTGTGTGTGTGTGTGTGTGTGTGTGTGAGGCTGTGTGGGTGTGTGAGAGAGAATTATTGAGGGAGAGAGAGAGTGTGTGTGTGTGTGTGTGTGTGTGTGTGTGTGTGTGTGTGTGTGTGTGTGTGTGTGTGTGTGGGTGGGTGAGAGAGAGAGAATAATTGAGGGAGAGTGTGTGAGGGTGTGTGTGTGTGTTTGTGTGTATGACAGAGAGAGAATGGATGAGGTAGAGAGAGTGTGTGAGGGCGTGTGCTGTAAGTGCATTTGTGTGTGTGTGTGTGTGTGTGTGTGTTTATGCACGGGCCTGTCAGGTGTCACTGAAATACTCTGCTATCCTTCATAATAGGATCAGCTGTTGCCGGGCTATTAGGAGGCCAAGCGGCCGGCCGGCAGCCTTACCTCTCAGGTGCTAGCAGAGGCTGTGTAGTGTAGCGCTGAGGACAACAGACACAAATGGCATTGTTCACAGTCTAATGGACACACCACACAGCACATGCACAGCCCAACAAGCTTCGGCACGAAATACACAAAGGACATGGATTATGTTTACATGACGAGGCATGAGGAGGCAATGGCATCATCAGTTGTGGCTGGATGATATGACGTGGCAAAAATGGGATCATGATATCTTATTTCGATATTGACCAATGTCAACTTACACAGTATATCAAGATTAGGATGGGACAATGTTATTGAGAGAGACATTACAGCACAATTTGATGTGAAGCTTTGAAATAACCAGTAGAATGCATGAGGAGTGAGGGGAGGTCTCTCAAAACACATACCAGAAGCAGTGAGGATGAGCGGAGATTACTAATTGCACACTCGCTCATCGACTACACTACAGTGTCAATGGACAGTGTTGCCACATAGGGCGGTTCCCACCCAATTGGTCTGCTTAGGATGCAGGTAAAAACGGTCAAAAAACAGGTATTGGGCATGATTTTCTGTAGATTTATAGCTATAGAAATCAATACAACTTGGTTCAAATTGGGCTGGATTTAGTGCTTCCAGGCGTTTTTTGAGCATTTTTTGTGCAGGACATCTGGAGATCAGACACATCTGGCAACTTAGTCAGTGGATTTTGTGTTCAGTTATTTCTTGCTAAATTGCCCAGCCCTATCTCTTGCATACTCACGGCTCAGTGCGTCTCACCCAGAGGGAGTCAGGTGCTGTGGTTCACTGACCCTCCATTCAGCCTGAACAAGTTCATGTTGGTTTAGTCCCAATCGGCCAGATAGGCCTCTCTCCAGTGCATGTCCAGTGCTCTTTCATCGTGGGCAATTGACCCCCAGTGTTTTCCCAAGATAAACTCCTGTGTATGTGTGTGCGTGTGTGTGTGTGTGATGGTGGATGTTAAGTACATTGAAGGCTGCGGTCCTAGCTGTGTGATTTCAGGCAGTACTTATTTGGTGCTGGGGGACAGGAGGAGGTGATGCATAGCGCCTTAATGCACGCCGTACCTCCAGTGGCACACTGCAATACATTGAAAAGTTAACTACCATACTACTAAACTTTCCTGGTGAACCAGTAGCCTGTAAGTAACAGGCTACTGGCACACTACCCTTTCACGCCTCTCTGCAGGCGGGGTTTAGTCAAAAGATGCTTGCACGCGGTTGGAGCAACCTCATATGAATGACATGACACTTCGACCACTCACGTTGAAGCTTTGTGACGTAGGACGTGTCGTCACGTAAGCGCCGCCAGGTCGGCAACTAAAACAGAACAACGTCCTTTAGAAAATCAATTTGAGGTATTTTGGATAACACCGCTGAAATTGCTGCTTCCATCCCGACGCATGATAACTCCTCGCACGCCGCCATTACTGTTGTGATTCAGGGAGGGGGCGGGCACAGCCGAACTACCCTGGGGGAGGGTGTTGCGTTCGATAAACGTCATACCCACTGAAATCCCTCCCTACGATCCTGATTCGTCGTGCTGCCCCGGTTATTTCGAAAACGGAGGAGGAGAGCGAATCACAGGTGTACCAGAAGGATTGTGTAGCCCAGCCCCCTGGGTGTCAACACATAGCTTCTGGTTCACCAGGAAACTACTAAACTACTATGACATAACAAATGGTCTTTCATAAGCACTACGACACTTGGTCATTGCCATTCTGGTAACAGAAAATTTAAAGCGTCGTGTCTTAACATTAAGACCCACTCTGGCTACATTACATTACATTATATTCAGGGATGCATCGATACACATTTTTTCACTTCCGATACAATCCCGGTATCTAAATTTGGATATCTGCCGATACCGATACTACTCTGATCCAATCCCAAAATCACATACCTATATGCATAGGTTTCAACTTGAGGTAGGCCCAAGTCGACTCTTTGGTCAGAAAAGCAAGTCAGAAGAACAAGAAACCAATTAATAAGTAAAAACTAACAATCCCATACTGAAAACTAATATGCAAGTGTTATGATTTCAAATTAACATTACACCTGGCTATCAGGAAAATTCCGATAGGCCTACTTTGGGAAAATTCTGCCCTGCTCCAATCTCTGAATTATGTTGATATCTGAACCCGATACCAATACACAGATACCGACATCCCTTTATCCAAAACGACTCAAAGTTTTTTTTACAGGGTATTGGTTACAATCCCTGGAGCAATTTGGGGCTTGGTGCCTTCGCTCAAGGACACTTCAGCCATGGATGGAGGTATGGGGAAAGGTCAGGTGGGATACGAACCCACGACTCTCAAATTGAAAGACCAAAAACTGGGAAACTCCAACCCCCATTGTCATTGTGATATAGCACTCCACAGCACACACATGAACACTGCACACAACAAAATTGCATTCATGCCTCACCCGTGCAAGGGGGCCAGCCACCAATGGTGCCCGAAAGGGAGCAGTGCGGCGGGACGGCACGATGCTCAGGGTACCTCAGTCATGGAGGAGGATGGGGGAGAGCACTGGCAGGTCCTGAGTCGAACCGGCAACCTTTGGGCTACAAGTCTAACACCCTTACAGCTTACCCATTACTGAACTGACCAACTCTCTACCATTAAGCCACGGCAGGTTAGGTCCAAAATGCTTACTCACTCACTACTTAGTGCACTAAGTGTATGTAGACTGTGGGTTACATTGTGCTGTTCCCGACAGAGGGGAATGTTTGGACTCTGATCCAAGGGGGGAATCAGCTTCTTGCTGCTGATGCCATTTGGCATTGCACTGCCCTGGCTATAATTCTTCAACCTTCTGCCATGGTGCCACTACCCCAGCCATAATTCTACTGCTCTGGTCATCTTTTTGGAGCAACGCAGGCCCCTAACACCATGTTGTGAAGTAGAGACACTTCACATCGTCCCATGCAGGGCTCTAAATTAACCTTTTTCATCACCAGCCAAAATCGCTTGTAGATGTTACTCTTACTAGCCAGACACACACTCACCAATGGGTCTACGTAAGTAGCTAGTAAGTTTTATTTTCTACCAGTCAAACTTAATTTTTCACCCGTGTTTGGCCGGTTGGCTGGCTGTTGTTACTTTAGAGCCCTTGCCTCATGCACAGCAAAATCTAGGACTGGCTACTTCCTCTCAAGGACTGAGTTGCTACATAGAAGAAAAAAAACAGCAACATTTATCACAGTGTGCCACAGACTGTCCTTTGTGTTATTACCTAATGTGGCATCTAGATCAGCTGACGCCCGTCAATCACAACAACAAGACGGCCGGTCAATCAGCTGACACAGCTGGCCCTTTTACCCCCTGTGGGTGGTGCCAAGGTGCCAAGCAAGGCTCTAAAATAAATGCGGGCATGAACGTCTCTCTCTTTTTAAAAAAATATTTTTTACGGGCTTTTATGCCTTTATTTGACAGGACAGTGTGAGATGGTGACGGGAGGCGAATGGGACAGGGTAGGATCGGGAAATTACTCTGGCCGGACTCGAACCGGGGTCCCCGTGGGTAGGCATGCAAGCCCAAATGTGGGGGGCTTAGCGCGCTGTGCCACAGTGCGCCCATGAACATCTCTCTTTACGATGGCAGTGTGCCTGGCAGTGCTCACTTGCTACCTGTGTTTGTGTGTGTGGATATGTGTGTGTTTGTGTGTGTGTGTGTGTGTCTCTCTTTTGTGTGTGTGTGTGTGTGTGTGTGTGTGTGTGTGTGTGTGTGTGTGTGTGTGTGTGTGTGTGTGTGTGTGTGTGTGTGTGTGTGTACCTCTGAGTCCTTGCCAGAGAAGCCAGACTACCTGCTGATCAATGCCATAATGTGTTGACATAAAATAGTAAGCCCTTTTTTGAGGTCAGCATAGACCATGTACCATATACGTAGACATAAGTGTTGTGGATGGGATCACCAGCAATCGCAACTCAGCTACAGTACACCATGACATTGCAAGTTAAGATTTGGTGATTACGATTTTGGTAACAAGAAGCTTATTACAGAGACTGTGCGTGGTCCAGTTCAGCATTTGTCCACTGTGGATGTGGTTGGCAAGTGGGAAGACAAAGGTTGTCTGCAGCATGGCTGGATATTGCACTGTAGCTTCTATGGGGTCGGGCAGCTTATTGGTTTGATTCTGATGCTGTGTGTAGGGAGGTACAGCTAGCCTAGCCAGGCCGTGCCCTCCTAGTGACGCAAAACCTTCAGCGTTTCTACTAGTCAGGTCAAGAGCAATGCAAGTACTTTCTGAGCTCCTGAAAAAGCGGAAACTCCTCCCTCTTTGTCGGGAAGCAAACAACCATTAGCACACCAAGGGAGGCGGGTCAACAATGCTGTTTGGGAAATGTTAATTGTTATGCTCTTGGTCACTTTCAGAGAGGAAGATACCACTCTCTCTTGTCCATCGTGCTGAATTTTATTTACAGAAACAACGTTTCGGGCAGTGTGGCCTTTCTCAAGGTTTTTTCTTCCTCTCAAAAAGTGATCTTGCACAAGCTACCTGCACCTCGAAACCTCTGGTGTGCGTTGGTTTCCTTTTCCAAATATATACTCTTAGTCAGACCAAGTCTCGAAGAGATGTCGATGTCAAAAGTTGATGATAATCAGGCTAGAGCTAGCCTACTGCTATGAATGAAGATGTCACTCCCTCATGAATAGACACACATACACACACTCTTCACCATAAACCGATACAAGTACACGCACACACACACGATAGGAGAATGGCACGCACAGAAAAATTCTCACGCCAGTAGTTTTCTCTTATCTCGTCCAAGTTACTGACCCACTTCCATTCCTCACCCTCTCTCTCCCTTTAGCTAATTTCCTCCCCTAGTGTTCCTCTCTTACTCATTTCTCTCTCTCTCTCTCGCTCTCTCCCTCCCTCCCTCTCTCTCTGCCCCTTTCTCATTTCTCTTATCTCTCCTTGGGAAACTTGGATGTGCTGTCTGTGGCTATAACTCTGCCATGGTGGTTAGTCCAGTGATTTCTCTGCTCTGCTCTGCTCTTCTCTGCTGTGCTGTGCTGTGCTGTCAGGATGCGCCACTCTCTGCCTGGCTGCTCTCCTCCCTGCCTGGTACTCTACTGCAGTGGTGCCCAGGGCACATCCGCCTGTCTGGCTGATTGGCACTAGCAATGATACCGGTGCCCATTGCCCAGGCAATGATACGTGGCCGTGGCCTACTGATTGGGCAGTTGGTCTTTGGATCGGATGGCTTGAAGCCCATTATTATTATTACTCCCTGCACCTCAATGCACTGTGTGTTGGCTAAAGTGCATTTGAGCAAGGCATCTAAGGACCTCACATTGCTTCACGGGCTGTAACCAGTACCCTGTGCCTAAATAATTGTGAGTTGATTTGGATAAGAGCGTCAGCTAAGTGTAATGTGCCTTGGTATCAGCAAAGCGCTAGTCTGAGGTCGGGAGCCAATCCAAGAGTGGGGAGGGGTGGAAAGATGTTAATGCGCATTACTCCACAAATGGAAGTTTACAGTTTGTTTGAATACAACTGACACGATTGGCTATGGGCTTCGTATATAGTATGGCCAATAAACAGTCGTTGGCAATGGTAAACTACACCTCCCATACAAGAAATTCAGTTGGCGGTCTCCAGACCATATCTCACTTGGGATGTGCTCTGGTGTGAACCAGGCAAATCCCTGGCATGGGTGTTTAAGCCCTATACTGCTTTTATCCTGTAAGCCATGGGTGGGGATCCTATGGCCCATGCGCCGTTTATGGCCCTGAGTCTGTTGTATCCGGGCCCCGTTATGATTTCAATGTTATACAGTTTCATTAGAAATATGACACTAGTGAAGGTTGGTCTGTTGTAAAAGTGGCCACCTTCAATATAGGCATGAAGTGTAGGGGAAAATCGTGGTTTGTGTTCATAGTACGGCCCTTGAAGGACTTTAAAGTGGCCCTGCGCCTGCTGTAAGTGAATGATGGTAACGGTCCCACCCTCCCAACACGAGTGTATGCTACTCATTTAGCTAACAGCCTGACTTAGATATTACTAAGTCTAGAGTTTAGCTGCCTGTCAATCCGGGGTAGTTTTGTAAGGATGCAGATTTGAACCTGGGGCTGGATAATACTGCTAATAATAATTGCTATATAATATAATATAATATAATAATATAATAATATAATAATAATAATAATATAATAATATAATAATATAATGATTATGACGTCAGTCTCACTCCCAACACTGACGGGTATGGACAGGGTTGGAGGTTTTGAGGTTTACCCATCTCTGGCAGTGGTGATCAGGAAGGCTATAGACTAAGAGAGAGAGGGAGGAAGGGAGAGAGAGAGAGAGAGATCCACAGGGTGGCTGTGGCTCTGACTCTACCTTGCATTACAGATTACATTATATTACACTTAGCTGACGCTTTTATCTTAAGCGTCTTAGTTATTTTAGGTACAGGGTTTTGGTTACAGGCCCTGGAGCAATGTGGGGTTAGATGCCTTGGTCAAGGACACCTCAGCCATAGATGAAGGTACTGGTAAGGGGCAGGAATTACACCTGCAACCCTCTGATCTAAAGCCCATTGCTCTAACCATCGAGCCATCATGGCTGCCCTGTTGATGCAATATCTTGCCTTTTTTGTAGAACAAATATCTTTTGTTACATCACATACGGAATACTATAACATAAAGTATCTTTACTGTGTAATTTTGCCCACTGAAAAACGAAACAACAGGAAAGCAGTTTCGTACTAGCCTGGCGACGCCATCCTATGTACTCCACCCAAAGATTTGGGCTCCGCACATCGTCTGGCAAAAGCCTCAAGCTCGGTTCTCTCAGCGTTTAGCGAATCAGCAAACAGTTGAGAGTGGTGACGCAGAACTCAACCGCGAAGTCCGTTACTGATTGGTTAAGGTAACTATACTCATACTTTTGTTTTGTTATTTGTATGCTTTTGCGACACTATATCGTAACAGTCATGCTAATAAAGCACAATATGGGTTTTAATTTGAATTCGGAACTCCAATGAATTTAAATGGCAGAGTATCTCCCACCCTCCACGGAGACGGATTCCTCTTGGCTTTTGCCAGACTGTTTGATGGAGACAACAGTCGCTTTGGCCCAGGCTCGTACCTGGAGGTGTATTGTTTAACCCTGCGTGCACCTGTGTATTTCCCTGTGCGTATCAGCTATTACACGATCATACCACTGGAAATATTTCTGTTCTGTTCTACCTCGGAGCTGTCTGTGACGAGTATGAGTATGAGCAGTGTGGCAAACGTTATTAAGTGTCAGTGAAATGTGAAATGAACCCTGAGAAACAAACGCTTGGCTCCAAAAACGTGGTGACATTTTTTCAGGGTGTGATCACTTGTCATTATGAAGAAAGACCTCCTGCCATCTCGTCTAATGTCTCCGTTTCGCTCACTTCCTGTCTCTCTCTCGCCGTTGCTCTTGTCTCGTGGCTCGGTGCCCAGTGCGTTACAACACACACGCACGCACGCGCACACACACACACACACACACACACACACACACACACACACACACACACACACACACACACACACACACACACACACACACACACACACACACACACACACACACTTGATCTCTGCTGTCATTCCAACGCACGCGCACACACACACACACACGCACACACACACACATTTGTTCTATCTCTCTGCTGTCATTTCGGTTGAGGGATGAGAAGTGCAGTGGAGGAGGCAGGGTAGAGAGAGAGAGAGCGGGCTTGTCGGAGCTTGTCCTCGGTAGCAAAGAGGACTATCTGGGAGTTTCGGGACGAGGAGTGAACTCACGTCACAGGATTTAGGGAACATTCTCTTCTCTTTTCTTTTTCTTTTCCTCCTCTTCCTGTACTTCTTTCTTTCTTTCTTTCTTCTTCTTCTTCTTTTTCTTCTTCTTCTTCTTTTTCGTCTTTTTGTTCTCTTCTCTTCTTCTGTTCTTCTGCTGTCTATGACAGAATGAGATCATAGGAGAACTAAATGGGCTCTGTAGGGAGGAAGGAACGGCTCCACACTTATTACAATGCAACATTTAACAACAGCTGAGCAATGACAACTTCAGCAACTCCAGTACACACACATCTCACAGATCTCACATCTACACAGACTCTTTCTCTGTCTTACACACACACACACAAACACGGCCATCAGCACTGCCAATCACTGTGTGTCAGTGTGTGTGGGTGGGTGGGTGAGTGTGTGTGTGTGTGTGTGTGTGTGTGTGTGTGTGTGTGTGTGTGTGTGTGTGTCTGTCCAGCTGGCTGGGCTTCTCGTGCTCTCTTGGGAGAAAGGTGTGTGTGTATTTGTACACGCACTTGGGAGAAGAGGAGAGAGAAGCAGAGAAGCGGAAGAGAGGAGAGGAGAGGAGAGCTGGGTGGAGAGGAGAGAAAAGGAGAGGAGGACAGGAGAGAAAAAGAGAGGGGAGGAGAAAAAAGGAGAGGAAAGGAGATCCAGTTCCCCTGAGAGCCCTGTCAGGAGGCAATGTGTGGGGTCAGCAGAGCCTTTGCACTAGTATGGGTTTTTCTCTCTTTTTATGTCTCTTCTTTCTATCTTCTTTATCTCTCTCTCTCTCTCTCTCTCTCTCTCGCTCTCTCTCCCTGATTTACTCTCACACTCTCGTTTTTGTGAAACACAGCACTCTCTCCATCCTCAGGCGGTTCACATGTCTCTGCTGAGACTGTCTGCTATCAGGCACCACACACCTACGTGCTCGCCCGCAAGCATGCTCGCATGCACGCACACACACACACATACACAGTCTGCTGTCAGGCCCACCAGCACAAACCCTCTCCCCCTCTCACCATATCCCCTTCTCCTTACCTGTCCTCTTCCTCTCTCCCTCCCAACCCATCTGCCTCCCTGCCCTAATGGCTTGTTCTTTTGAAACTCAGCAGTCTGTAAACCCGAATCAGTTCTGCCGACATCCGTTGTTGATGCGTTATATTGCAGCAGTTGGGGACAATTAAAATGAGATAACTAGCCTAATGTTTAAGGAACTCAGACTACACTAACTTGCTCTGAGTTTGTGTTTCAGAACCCCGATTTGATTACCCGTTTTATTGCAATTTTACAAGGCGGAGGACGGGATTTTGCAGAGTCCGGACCACAAAATAACGAGCCATAACAGCCCTCTCCCGTGTTCCACATGGGCATAAATATAGCTGCCGGCGTCCGCCATACATTATGTATCACAGAGTGGCAGTAATGACCAGGATTTGCTAATGACAAGATAGATCATGGTCTGCTCCTTTCGTGCTTGTGAAGAGTTATGTAAGGCTGAGCAAATGCACACACACACACACACACACACATACACGTCTCCCACATTCCCTCTGTCTTTCGTACATGATGCTTTCGTGAGTGCTGAGCAGTTATGTATGTTGCTGTAGTGCCAGAACAAATGCACAGACACACACACACACATGCACGCACACACACACACACACACACACACACACACACACACACACACACACACACACACACACACATGCACGCACGCGTCTCTCACGGCCTTCAGTACATGATGTGAGTGAGTTTGCAAGGCTGCTGCGAGGCTCCCTGAATACCTGCCAGGCCAGGGACTGACTCTGTAATTACAGAAAAACTAATTACATGCTCCGCCACCATCCAGCTAACATCCAGCCAATATGACAGGTCAGGGAGTCTGAGACCCACGTGTCAATCATGGCCTTCAAAACAAGATAACACGTGACAGAGAGCTTGGCACACAGACCAAGGGCAATGGATCTGGATGGCGCGTGGGTGTGGCTGTGTTTAGCACTGTTTGACATGGCTAACAACAAGATGATTTGACATGTCGTAATTAACAAACATTTCGCACTTGTGGCTAGACAGGATTTAAAGGGAGTAGACTAGAGGAATGCTGCTAATGACAGAACTCATTTTACGTCATCTTTATAGTCAGTGAACGGGTATCAGCAACAGGGATGGCTTGTGGTCTGCATGACAGTGTGGAATGGGGATTCATCATAATGGTGGATACTTTTTGCTTTTGTTTTATAGTTGACAATTTCTTTGAGTGACTGTCCACTTGCATGTGTCAATTTCGATAAAATTATAGGCCTACTACGCTGGTTTCCTACATTTCATAGAGGCAATTGTGTCAATAATAAATTGAAGAGTTTGGTTGTGAAATGGTGTACAGAAGTCATATCATCCATATGTGAATGCTTGCCATTCATAAATATTTTGAGAACGCAATTTAAACCTACAGGCCTATATGCAATGCAATGGAATGCCCAATACAAGCATGTCAATTTCCCAAAATGAATACACACCATTTTGTAATGAAACTCTTCAATTGTAACAACTCAGCAGCTGAGGTCACCAGAAGTGACAACGGTGATAACATCTCACTGAAGACCCCCACTCGATCCCAAACGGGATATGAGGTCCTTTCCCCTGGCCTCACGTTTAAAAGTAAACAAGCGCTGTTATTTTTTTTTTCCCTTTCTATTTACCCTCCTTCTCCCGTCTCCTCCTCCTCCCTCATTTTTGCGTGGCTGATAAGAACACACCTTCAACATAGCATTCCCCCGCGGTATGTAACTACAGGCAGAGCGTCAGCCTCTCCAAAGATAGCCTTGAGCATTCACGGGGCTCCGTAGGCCTATCTGAACCTGCGTATCTGGCATATTTTCCCACCGACTTTTGACCTGAAGGCATTCGGCGTGTGCAGTAAAGTGTTGCATTACCAATTAACGCTGGATGAACGAATGTCAGGCGGTGGCCGTGAACTCTTGGGATCTTTCATCTCTCTCGGTACTCCCCTCTCTATATTCAGTTCTCACGACAGCCCGGCACAGAAATAATATGAAGTAGTCTTCTTCAGGAATGAACACCGCACTCGTTCTGCTAAACCACCCCAGCACTTAGGCCTACACGCGTGTGTGTGGCGCCATCGTGTGGTTGCTTGCGTTATTGTAGGCCTATTACTGTAGGCTACTCGTTGCATACAGTGGCCTATTATTCAGCTGCAAGAGCGAGGCACTAACTCATTAATACAAATGTACAGCGTGCGATTTGTTGGAAAACCAGAAGGGGGGATATGTTTCAGATGGTAAGCAAAATCAATGGAATTACATTGAACTGTGATAAAATCATGTAGAAAAAGTGGCGATATCAAGACCAGAAGGGGGGACAATCCCCCCCATCCCCCCCTACAAATCGCACCCTGCAAATGTATATTCTTAATGTATACCCAAATCTGCATTTCCTATATGACTGGTTTCTGGCATGAAACTATCATACCTGCTCCACCTAAAGAACCTCTTTCTCTAACCCTCCCAACCAACCGGGTTCTTGCTTGCAGGCTAATACCTAATTACCATCTTTCACTCAGACCATTGTAAACAAAACCCTGAAACCTGTCTTCTTTCATAAACAAATGATGCAATATCACACCTTCCCTATACAATACACAATTCAGTTTGCGCTACCTTTATATCCACCAAATGAGTTAGTTAGAAGGTATTGAATGAGTACTAATGCCATACTATTGTCTGTGTGAAGATGTCAAAAAAGTTAATGCTTGTGCTGGTATACTAACACTATTTGTGTGTTTTGAGCAAACAGCCCCAAATACATACGTACAGTGGTCATACATAGGCTACTGAGAGAC
>NC_085867.1:30342219-30344719 GCF_034702125.1 Engraulis encrasicolus | reverse complement strand
GTTCCTGTGTGCAAGGCATGATTTGTTTTCATGCATTCTAACCGTTTCGGACTGATAATGGGCACGTGAAGTGGACGTACTGTGGACGTCCGCGCCGTTGGTGTGTATGCGCACCGTCAGAGTGCTTATTTGTTATATGTGGTTGTCTTGTGTTCCGCTGAAGCTACTTTAATAATGGTTGATGAAAGCTGCTTGCTGCTAAGTGTAATGTAATGTGATGTGTTGTGTTGCGCAGCTGAAGCAGATGAAGGAGTTGGAGCAGGAGAAGGACTCCCTACTGGCGGGCCTGGAGGTGGTGGAGCGGGCGCGAGACTGGTACCAGGCACAGATACACAGCGTCACCGAGAGACAGCGCCTCATCGGACAGACCAACCTTTGCGCGGTATGTTGCAAAACAAATAAATGATGACAGATACATATCTGATCAATCAACTAAATATCATAATATGAAGAGCTAAACACCATTTTTAAAAAACTTTTGCGCTTTATTATTGGAAATTACTGTTCAGCCGTCCTTTCATCTGCATGTAAATACTTCTAATATTTTGAGAACATGAATTAAAAAAAAAATGTAAAATACATTTTGCAATGCAAAAACAAAAATGTCCATTTCCCAAAATATATCCATATCCATCATTTTGCCATCCTTACTGCAAATCACAGCCTGCATACAACAGAGGTATCACAAAATGTACAACACTAGCACATGGTACTACATAGCTGTGTTACACCATTTACTCTAATGTACTCAATGAGGTAGATAGACTGTGTTCTTTACAAGATCCCACCACAAACTTCATCCTACCAGCGCAGAGTTAGCTGATTGTAAGGCATGTACACAGGTGTACTGGTTACTCAGATATGTTACCTGTGTAGGAAGAAAACTGTGTTTCTTTTTTACTTTTAACACCTCTGTGTAAATGATCATTGTTGTATAATTGCCTGTGTCTTTTTGCCCATTTCAGGATTTCTTGACCGAATCCAGCCAAAGTCGAATAAATGCCCTCCTCCCCAAACTGCAGGAAGTCAACCGCTGCCTCAACGACCTCATATCCTGTTCGGGAATGGTGAGCGTTTTTTTTTTTTTTTTTTTTAGTCATCCTCACAACACAATGAACTTGGCACACAAAATTAAACCATATCTATCTATCTATCTATCTATCTATCGATCGATCGATCGATCGATCTATCTATCTATCTATCTATCTATCTATCTATCTATCTATCTATCTATCTATCTATCTATCTATCTATCTATCTGTACCCCTCCATCCCTCTTCTCTCCCTCCGTCAGCAGTCCTTCTCCCCCAGTGCCCCGCCGACCAGCATCTCCCCTAGTGCCCAGGCCCCTCCCACAGCCCCCCCACAGGCCATCCAGAGACTGAAGGACCAGAACCGCCTCCTCACACAGGTACGCAGATAGGCAGGCACGCACACACACACACACACACACACACACACACACACACACACACACACACACACACACACACACACACACACACACACACACACACACAATACTGTATACCACACACACACACACACACACACACACACACACACACACACACACACACGAACACACGCACACGCACAAACACACACAATACTGCACGCCACACACACAAGCACACATTACTGTATATCTTATATTTTTTGCCACACCTTTCTTTTCCTAATCTTTACTTGACCTTATCTCTTGGCTTTACCCCACCTCTCTTTCTCTGTCTCCCCCTTTCTCTCTCGCCCTCCTTCTTTCTCTCTATCTCTCTCTCAGGAGGTGACGGAGAGGAGTGAGCGCATCACGCAGCTGGAGCAGGAGAAGTCTGCGCTCATCAAGCAGCTGTTTGAGGCGCGCGCCCGAAGCACCCACGACAACAGCACCCTGGACTCCACCTTCATATGAGACTAAACCCCCACCTTCACACGAGATCCGTACGAGACTCACGGCATCACCACGGTAGCACGTTGGACACCAGTTTCATATGGGACAGTATGAGATCTCGCCTTCGATTGACACTGTACGAGACTCCATCTTCAATTGACACTGTATGAGGCTCCATTTTCAATTGACACTCTATGAGACTCCCCATTCATAGGAAGCTCCCCGCATCACCACATTATCACGCTGTTCACCTCAACATGGGACTTGCCACAGTAGAATGCTTGTTGCTGACACTGCTCCTTCATATGAGACTATATGAGAATCATCCCTACATTACATTACAGTACATTCACATGACATTCCATTCCATTACACTTAGCTGACATTTTTATCCAAAGCGATAAGGATAGATATTGGATACAGTGTATTGGTTAGTCCCAGGAACAGCATGGGGTTAGGTGCCTTGCTCAAGGGCACCTCGGCCATGGTGTGCCGTCGGGAGTGGAAGGGCGGGGTTTGAACCCCTGCAACCCTTTGATCTATAGCCCATCTCCTTAACCACTGCGCCACGACTGCCCACAGCACCATAGTGTCCTGCTGGACTCCACCTGA
>NC_085867.1:30132219-30337219 GCF_034702125.1 Engraulis encrasicolus | reverse complement strand
GACCGCTCATTAGCCCTAATTAGATTATAATCTCATCAAAACACATCTAATAGAACAAGAGATTTTTGGCTCTCCGTCTCACCATCAGCGCATCCCTGGACATTCTCTCTCTCTCTCTCGCTCTTTCTTTCTCTCTGGCACACCATACACACAGTCAAGCACACGCACTCTCACATGCATACCCGCTCCCTGCCTCCCCACCCCCTCTCTGTCTCTCCCAATCACCCACATCCTCCGATTCATACACTCTCCTTTTGGTGAGTTGAAATACTTAACAAACAAAAATGTCCCCTGTTGCACATATTTGTGCCAGTTTATTATGAGCATATAATTATCCTGAACGAAAACAGGCAAAACCGAGACCAGAGAGATGTTCCATTTGCCTGGGAGAATATTGAAGCGATTGAGTGTGAGGCCAGGGAGGGTGGCTGTATTATAGGCTATTCTGAAATCTTTGGTGAGGTTACTCCTTCGGAATGCGGGATAAGCCAAGCCAAGGCCCTTCTCCGTTCATATGGTTATGCGCTAACCACACGTGCAGACTATGTGCCACACTCAACCCTCCCTTGCTTGACTACAGTTAGGTACAGAGGGAGAGGCTTACACTAGCCCCCTGGGCCTACCTATGTAGTATGTTTGTCTGATTGTGATGCTGCATGGAAATGTTTTTTAATGTTAATGTTAATGTTGTTTAAATCAGTCTGACCAAGTTCTAGGATTCCTTTGGTATAGAAACTGGTCATCAGGGGAAATAAACAGGGCTCTGAATTAACACCCACAAACCAGCGAAATGCTGGTGAAAAGTCAGTTTGGCTAGTAGAAAATAAAGCTTACTGGCCACTTTGACTCATTGGTGAGTGTGTGTTTGGCTAGTGAGATGAACATCTATTAGCTTTTTTGGCTGGTGATGAACTAAGTGAATTTAGAGCCCTGGAAATAAACAATGTGCAGACAGTACAGTACATTAGTAGTCTCTTTCTACATCCTCATCTGCGATTGAAATGTCCTTGAACATCTTACCACAGTGTTCTACAAGTGCCTGTTGTGAAGAAGTATAGTAAGGTTTGGTTTGGTGCCTTGCTCAGTTAACCTGACTTATGCCATCTGGCTGCGTTTCACCAAACTACGCATTCTGCTTTCCTCACGCAAGTATCTGAGTCTCATGCTCATGAAAATCAGAACCATTTCTGAACAAATGCGCCAATCAGGATTAGAGGGGGGATTCTCCATGGTCACCTGTCACAGGTTGAGTTCAATGTGCATTGCTGAAGTGGCACATCTGTAAAGATGACAGACGGATTGCTTATCCAATCACATGCAAGGATTTTTTATTAGGAGCCTCATTCGAAAATGCGTCATTTGTGAAGGATACCCAGATGGTATCATGAAGACAAAGGCAAAACATACCAGCTGGGGAGAGTCAGAGGTTATTGCTCAAGGACACTCCAGCCTCGGAGGAAGATGCAGGCAGACCCCACACATTCATCAAAGGCCGGGTTTTGAACCTGCAACCCTCTGTTCCAAAAGACCACCTCCCTAACCATTAATAAGGCTACAGTTAAGTAATGCAATACAATATTATGTTTTGTAATGCAATACTATGCTGTGAATGACCAACTGGCCTTCCCCACAGACTCTCTTCTCTCTGGCCGAATAACAACACAGCTGCGCTCATCCCGTGAGTTCGAGGGGGGGAGAAAAGCATTTCTGCCGTGTTGATGTTGGATGTCTCGGTCACGTGTTGCGTGTCGTCTCCTGCTGGGTGAAGCATGATGTTGAAGTCTGGTGCTGAATGTGTCGCTGCTCCGCGAGCGCCTCCTAATATGGACAAGAGAACCCTTACTCCCCTTGTTGCCTCTCCCCAAGAACAAGCTTGTAGCTGCACTGCCGGCACTCTGTACATCAACTTATAACTGTACTCAGAGCTGACAAAGCTGACAGCTTTGGCTTGGCCCAGGACAAAGTCAGTGAAAAGCCCCCCCCCCAACCCTATACGTGCAATGGGGACCAAACTCTAGGCCCTATCTGTCCCAGGCCCCTTTTATTTAATATAACTATTCCCTGAATTGTTTAGTAACTGTATTCATTTGCATGTTGTTAATACATGTCTTAACTTTTCCTGTGAACTCCACATTAAAATTCAGCCATATGAAGGGCCAAAAAGACTTTGGAACATTTGGAAATGTAATGGTTGTGGATCAGGGATATATCCAAAAGTGGGTCCCAGCAGAAAAAAACATTCGCAACCACTGCAGAGACAGATAGACACCAATGATGATGAGCCAGTACTATACTCACCTCTGAGCATATTTTTTGTATCATAAGTAATATTGCATATTGCACATTTGGATTTGAGAGAGGTCCTGGGTGGTCCTATCAGAACCGGCTATAGGTGGCAAAAGGTCAACGGTGTGCCGTGAGGGTCAAACCTAGCGCTCAAACCGGCCAGGTCGGTGGAACACAATAGCCAAAACAAACAGAGCAGCTGGGGCTTATAACACTTTACCACACCACGCCACTTGTTTTTCTGCAGCCGAAGAACAGTAAAAACACAGAGGCACAACAATGACACTGTATCCCCATGCAAGTCGCTACAAATTGTTGCACCGAATCAAAGAAATGAAGAGCTTGACTATTGCATCAGATGTTTACGCCGAAATTTCCAACAGGCCCCATCGCAAATGTGCTGTTGCATCATTGCCAACTCTGTGAATGACTAGGATTTTGTGCTGTGTGCCCTAAAAGCAACAAACATGGGCACCTAAATGACCACAATGTATTCAAATGTGATAAATTCACATTGTAATAAAATCAAAAATGCATATTTGTAAAATACAACTTTGTTATTGTCATTATGCATTTGTAATGGCGGCCTTTCAGACATCAGTTGGCAGCCCACTGGCTGGCATGGGCTGGCACTGGATGAGGTGTGTGCATGCCCGCCGGCATGTTCTGTGATTGGACGAGGTGTGTGTCCCCAGTGGCGGGGCATCACCTGGGGTCCTCCCGTGCGCCTCACTGTGTGTTTGGGGTTCATATTCATGATGTACTTTCTCCACTGCACGCACTTGCACATGACCAGTGCATTGCTTACTAAGACAACTGTCCCCATCCTTTGCTGTGAGAACCTGTGAAGACAACGAAGAGTGAGGAGCTGCAGGTGAACAAAGTAAGTTAATCCCTTAGCTCAGCAGCTATGTTATAACCTTGCTGTCACCAAAATTGTAATAGCTATGTCTTAATTATTTTACTTAAGGTTCTTGGTACTGTCATGGCATTGTTGTTATGATGTAGTTGAGTATTTTCAGCAAATTGTGAATAGTCCCGCTGGCGACTCCATATGCAGTGAGAGGCTACGATAGATTATAAAGATATTCTTTTAATCAATTAATGGATATGCATATCTCATGAGATCCCTATGAAATAGTCTAAGACAATATTAAAACTTTAATTTATTTATTTATTTTGGTCTTAGATAGGCCTGTTGCTGGTTGCTGGTATCATTACAATCTGAATGTGGCTGTTTCAGAATCAACTTCATGGCAAAGTAAACCTGCATTTATGAAGAACTGGACTCAAAGGTGTATAAAGTAGAAGTACTCTTACAGATGTAATTACAATATGACCTTATATAGCTTATACCAGGCCTATTCAATTGGCAGCCCGAGGGCCACACGCAGCCCAGACAAGGCCCACATCGGCGTCGAACAGGGGGGGGGGGGACCCTGACTCTTTCTTAGGGCCCAGACCCCCTGGCTGGCCCACCGGGGGCCCTCCAATGGAAAATATTTTTCTTCTTTCGTTTTTTTTTAAACATTATTTTAAAAATAATGTCAATACATGTTGGTAATTCATGTAATTCCAATTTTCTCTGGAAATACATCTGTTGAATTGGATATACTAGCCTGCAAATAGGCTATATTCTATATCAGACACCCCCATTATCACGCATTGGTTTAGTCCGCCCGCTCACTGACTTTTGATTATATGCGGAATCAACACTCACTCACTTGCTTCAATATTAGGCATTAAACGCAGTAGCCGCTTAGCAATGAAAGACGTCTAAAGCACCAGGCGTCACAAAAAGAATAGAAAGGCAAGAGAGACAAGGTAAATGAAGGAAAGCAACTGCAGCTGATTTCTTGCAAAAAAGGTGAGCCCAAATGTCAAAATTGCAGCCTACAGTAGGATAACTGGTTATCCCATTCCCATTCCGTGTGGCCTTCTGTGATAGCCGAAGTCAAATGAAAAATCTAATTTTGTTGGCTATCATTGTGATAGAACCCATATTTGTCTTTGATATATTCATAACAAGTGTCCCAAAAGACCAACATGGGTCGATGTTGGTTCAAATATCCAAATGATAGCAAGCAAAGCTATTTGTAAAATGAATCCCACTCAATTTCAGAAAATGTCACGAACGTGAAGATGCCCCCTGTCGCAGCAGGTGCAAATGGTGTGAACTTGAGAGAAGGTGAGCCTATTTTAGCTCATTTCCTAGTCTTGAAGAAAAGCGGTTTCTGAACCGGGTGCAATGCTGCCCGCCCTGGTCATCAAATTTTCAGATTGATTCTGTCCTCGTAACCAGTGACGTGCAGAGCATTTCAGAGGGGCAGGGGCAAGATTTTTGTCAAAAGGGCACTTTAGGCCGGGGGGGTTAACGATCTATTTTTTCAGCATGCAACTCTTCCTGCATCTTGAAAAAGCACCCCATTGTTGTTTTGACATTGGAATGCCATACATATTTTGCACTCTCCATCAAGAAACGTAAACACAATACACGAGGAGCCAGGACACCGTCTAAAGCACAAATTGTAAAAGAAAAAAAATGGAATTACATCTCAGCCCATCTAGTGTAGCTACACATCCATCCGTTAGCCTAACATACTTTAAAGCATGAGGGCTACAATCTTACCAGGCTAAATCAAATGACCCAGTAAATATGCCGCGGTGGTGGACAAAATTAGTAATCAAATGACCTTACCTTAGTTAAAACGTTTTCTTGGTCCCATAACTTTTATCAATTTCCAGTTAAACCCATACAGTTTGGTTATGTGCTAACATTGTTTTGCTTGTTCTTCTGTTTCTTTGGGAGATGCCATTTTCCCCAAATATGTCAATATATTAACGTGTGTTAATGATCTCATTTCAACTAGTAGGATATTAAAATGTCAGAAATCACGGCCTGAAAACAAAATTCATAACCATTACATGCTCTGACAGACCGCTTTCTTTTGCTGTTGTAAATCTTGCGGGAGTAGGCTGGGTCATGACGTAGACAAGACTTCATGCCTTAGGGGCAGACACGTGCACACATAGACCTGTAGCGGGGCGGTTGCCACTGCCCTTTTTGCCCTGCCACCGAACGTGCCCTCTTCAGTCACCCTCCTTTTTTGGGGGGCAATTGCCCCTGCTCTTTTTTGCCCTATTACTGAACTTGCCCTCTCTCCCGCGCCCTTTTTAAAAAGAATAAATAAACAATATCACATGCACTGCGTGCCCTCTTTTCAGTCCCCCACCCTTTTTTGGCCGATTGCCCCTTCTCTTTTTGCCCTCGCACAGAATGTTCACGTTCAGTAATAGGGCAAAAAAGAGCAGGGGCAATCGCGCCCCAAAAAAGGAAGGGGACTGAAGAGGGCACGTTCGGTGGCAGGGCAAAAAGGGCAGTAGCAACCGCTCCCCTACAGGTCTATGTGTGCACGTGTCTGCTCGTAACGATATGAATATTAATCGACGTCATGTTCATCAGTTGCCAATGTTAAGGTGGCGGTGCGAACAGCTGTCAGTCTTGAACCTTCATTCTGCTTTTATTTTGCCGTCTCAACACTCTCAATAGGAAAGCTCTGGTTACTTGGCCATGTCTCTGACCATCTGACAACGCGCGTTATAGCTGAAGTGTGGTAAAATAATGACGAGATTTTGACGGGGCACCAGTCTGCGTTTTGAATGCTGCTGACGCCATTCTATCTGCGCAAAGCGGCTTGCATAGCACAAGAAAAGACAGGCAGAATAGCCTACCTCCGTGCTAAGCAGGTAATCTGCATTGAGTGCTCATGAAAATTACTACAAGGCAGGCTACTGTGAAATAGTTACTGGCCAATTTAAATCTGAAATTATATGCAGTAGCCTAATAAATCATGATTTCAAAGAAATAAAAATAACTTCGGGTGCCCTGACTTTAAAAGGTTGAGAATAATGACATCAAATCCAAACAGCGATAGCCTACTTTTGTTCTATTTACTCTGCTTTACAGCAGGTTGTAAGCGACATTTCGAAGTCAGCTTCTGCCAGTAGCCTAGGCTAAATCACAGCTGATTCTCTGTTCCTTCAGCCTGACACATAGTCATACTGTGCAGACTTGGGGTAAAGCATAGACGTACTGTCAGCGGGGTGTATATTCCTCATAGTCGTCCTGCGTGCGAATGCAGGAAAGGGTGTGGTGTTTTTTCCCGCCGAGAATTTAATGACGTCAATTCACCTCCGTGACAACAGGGGGCGAACTAACTCATTCAGTTGAGCCCAGTCCCTAGAATGAATCACAAAGCTAACCAGCTGGCTATCTAAAACGTAATATTCCACTAGTAGCCTACTTCTAAAAGTTGGGGCATAATTACATGGTACAACATCAGTTTCTTTTTAGTCAAATATTACATGAGATTAAATGCAAGACAAACGCCGTTTTAAAAGACAATAGACAGCCTGAATGGCCATTCACATCTGGGGCCTAGTAGTAGCTAGCCAGCTAAATCACTCATTACAAACTCAAAGCTAGTTGACTAGCCACCTGAAACGTAATTCTACCACTAACAAAGATGCTTCTTGCTATTAATTTAAAAAGTTGTGGCGTAATTAGACATGAATGATAGCATACAAGATTCTCTCTTTATTCATGTTTTACAGTTCAGGTGGTTAAAATGCCAAACAAAAGCCGTTTTTAAATACAATAGATACATCTAATGGCCATATTAACAGCTAGCTTAGCAACTGTCAGCCAAACCCATTCAAACTCTACAGGACATTAGCGAACCCTGTTTTAGAAGCTAGATGCCACACTGCAAATCAACAAAGAGGCTTCTTGCTATTAATTTAAAAAGTTGTGGCGTAATTAGACATGAATGATAGCATACAAGATTCTCTTTTATTCATGTTTTACAGTTCAGGTGGTTAAAATGCCAAACAAAAGCCGTTTTTAAATACAACATATAATGGCCATATTAACAGCTAGCTTAGCAACTGTCAGCCAAACCCATTCAAACTCTACAGGACATTAGCGAAGCCTGTTTTAATGAGCTAGCTGCCACACTACAAACGAACAAAGAGGCTTCTTTGCTACTACCACACTACAAACTTATATCATTTTCATGATGGCCTTTTATGGATATTTTTAATTGATTTTTTGGAAGTTGTACTACTGAAATAAAACACAGTTTCTCTTCTCCCTGTCAAGTAAACTCCAGTGATTTCCTGCCAAGTCAACCGCATCATGTTTTTCCTTTTCCTTCAAACCTCCGCAGGATCCTTCAAACCTCCGTAGGGTAGAAGAATAAAACACCACTGACCTATCAGGTCCAAGTACTTGCTGAACTGCTGCAAGCACATTGACCAATCACAGTGCAAGAGCATAGCTCAGCTCATGGACATTTCAGCCTGGGAGAGCCATGCGTGTACCGCAGCCAGGGGTTGTTTTATCGCTGCACAGGGGGGCGTGGTGGCTACTTTTCTGTACTGCATCTCCGTGGAGGTGCTACTCTGAATCCCCCTCTCCCAAACACTGATAGCCTACGGGCAAACGTGACGTGCGTGCGCGGGCAGTGCAAGTGAACGAATGTGTGCGCGAGCGCGTGTGTTTCTGTTCAGCGATGCACATTGAAGAAAGTTCAGTTCAACATATCAAGTGTTGATAGTGCACGAAATAGTAGGCTAAAAGCATTGAGAAGAGAGATTTAGACCTACAAGTCTCTCTCCTCCCCCTCACACCATAGTGATGAAGTGATTAAAAGTCATCCCTATGAATATGATAGCCTACTTTTCATAACTGGTAATGTGAAAGATTAAGATATTTTATGTTTTTATTATGTCTATTATGTCATATGATTGAAGATGAGGATGATTCAAGTGAAGGAGAGGGGGGGGGGAGTGGTGTAGGTTGGGGTGTGTGTGTATGGGGGCCCATAGAAGAGGTTGTTCCTAGGGCCCCAAATTTGGTGCTACGCCCCTGCCCACATGTGCCCCCCTGCTGTCGCATTATACAATGCAGTTTTGATACTGTAGTACAACACAGGACTTTCCTGTGAACCCCCTGCTTGTCTTATATATTCAAATTCAATGTTGTTAAGTTTTAAGGTTGAAACAATATGTTTATAAAGTGTAGTCCAGGAAGAGAAGTTCTGAGGCACTCAAGGTTACGATTTTTTTGTACTTTTTATTTGGCTACAATTGCCTACGCATTTCAGCCTTAAAGGCCTCCTAAAAAGCCTTTAAACTTGAAACGTGTAGGCAATTTAGCCAAATAAAAAGTACAAAAATATATCATAACCTTGAGTGCCTCAGAACTTCTCTTCCTGGACGAAACTTGAGAGCCCCTACACTGATGAGCACCAAGGAAAAAAGGGGAAGACCCAGACGCACTCCAATTATCTGCTTGTTGTTTGATGTTTATAAAGTGATTTGAAAAGTGTGTTTACCATGTGTTTAGTGTTGGCTGAAAATGTGTGGCCCAACAGAAGTTCTGGGCTTCGAAATGTGGCCTAAATGAAATTGTAACCGAATCGTCCTGCTTTATACAACAGTTATTCCACAGTTGCTAATGAGGTTACATAGACAGTTCAACTTTTATTTTGTAAACCTCTGCTCGGGCAGATGTTAGCACTCTGTACATTCCACCCTCTCTCTTCTCTCTCAACAGGCTTCTACCTCTTTCCTTGTCTGTCTGCGATGGCTATGAAGGTCATCTACATCAACTCCTCCGTGCTCTACATCCAATCGACTCTTACCCTCACCAACGCCACCATCCCTCCGCAGCAGACCGTGTTCGAGAGATGCAGGACCATGCCGGCCGGGTTCATCTTCTACCTCTGCCTGCAGTTCATCAACCTGGTCCTGGGGCTGCCGGCCAACGTCATGGTCCTCTGGCTGATCCTCAGGAGAAAAGGAGACTCGTCCACCTCCGACATCTTCATCCTGCACCTGGCCGTGCTGGACATCCTCTTCTGCCTCATGCCTCCGCTGGAACTGGTCAACCTCATGTACGTGGCGGCCGGAAAGGTCTGGACCACGTTGAGCTTCTTCTACGGCGTGAAGGACTCCTCGCTGCTGTTCCTCTCCTGCATCTGCATGGACCGGTACATGGCCGTGCGCCACCCCATCGCCTTCTCCGAGCTCAAGGACCGCTGGCACCGCAAGGCCGCGGCGGTGGGCATGTGGGCCCTCACGCTGGCCTACGCCGCCACGTGCTGCGCCAACGTGGTGAACAACTTCGAGAAGATCTTCGTGCCGATGAGCCTGGTGGCGTTTGCCTTCATGGTCTTCTGCAACGTGTCCATCCTGTGGGCGCTGAGCCAGTCAGGCCCCGGCCGCGACGACATGCACCCGGTGAAGAAGAGGGCCTTCAGGATGGTGCTCATCATCCTCGCCATCATCGTCTTCAACTACCTCCCGCCCGTGGCGCTCTTCCCCTTCCAGCAGTACTTCGACGCCGGCGTCTTCGACTGCTACATCCACAACTTTGCGTTCGGCTTCATGGACATCAGCAGCAGCATCCAGCCCTTGCTCTACCTCTCTAAGGAGAAGCTGAACGTGTGTCTCTGTAGAGCCAAGGGCTCCTGCTGTGGTGGAGATGCTGCCCAGGATGTCAACACTTGAAAAAGAACTTGAGGGCACGTACAGCAAAACAAAACCAATAACCCACGCACTCAGGTCTATTTGTTGGTTTGTTTTTGATAAGGGCACTTTATTCTGGTTTGTTAAAAAAGAATGTACCTGTCATTTGTGAGTATACTTCACTATGTGTAAGAAGTGTAAGGATTGAAAAGGCTGGTAGATTGGTTTATCATTCATTTGTTGGTTGGCTGTAAAAGAAACATTTCACAAAGTTAATTTTCATCCAAAGGCGGTACACTAATATATGTCTCAGTTGGTTTAGTTTAGTTTACTCCTGATTATATCTCAATAGGTTTAACAAATACATTTGTTTCAGTAGACCTATATATTTAATTGCAGAAATATTTTATATAGATTTTATATTTACAATATTTCTAGTATGGTGACATACAATTGTCTCACCTCAATAGAAAACATTTATAAACAAATCTAAAATTGGTTAAAGGGGTCCGCATCAGTTGTTATTATATCTCTGCCACAACATCTTGATGGACTTTTGTAAGGAAATTTTGAAATAATCACTCTATGTGGCAGAGAGGTTTAGATTGCTCTGATTATGACCAGCTTTGGGACATTGGGGGATTCCAGAAGTTAAGGGGGTTGACTCTGAGCCTGTGGCAACTCTAGCAATAGAGGAGGCATGTGGCAAACCTTATAATTATAATAAACGTATAATTAGGTGGTTTACAACTCAGTTGGGGTTAATTTCACCAAGTTAATAACGGGGCCACCTTCTGGAATATGCCTTCCGTCTACACTGGCTGATTCCTAATGTTCTGTGATCTGCTACATCACACCATGCTTAGCTGATAAAGGTTTCAACATTGTTTCAATTAAAGTAGGCACTCTGTGTAGGCTACTCCAATTCTTCCTGACATTCAGTCTTTATAGAGGTGGTCCTGTAGTAGCTTACACTGTGACTTTTTAAAAGTTATGATACAGTTTTTATATGGCGATTGACAAATGTCATCAGTTTGTATGGAAGTATATGTCATTAGATGGACCTATTTATTATTCAAAATAAATATTTAAATCTTTAAATACTTCACAACAGTATACTTTGGGTCTTCTCTTTTGTCGTGTAGGCCTAATGTTGCTTTAACATGTACCCTAAATAATCCTGATTGGGATAAAAGTTACAGAAACGATTAACAAGCTTGATCTCCCTGCTATGCTTGGCTGACTAATATTTGGGATCATAACAAAAAGATGACACAGTTTGACTTGCCACAGCTTATTAGGAAAGATAGTAGATAGTAGTAGTATATACTACATAGACTGTAAGTGTTGTATTTATGACCATGACCCTATAAAATGTCACTGCATCGTCATATAATGATCATAAAATCTCACAAATGTGACCGTGGATTACTGTGGAACATTGTGCAACTGCGCAAAAAGTGTCCATGGATCATGTTTACGCATAAGTGAGGTGGGAAAACATAAAGGTTGGCCACAGATTTGATTAACCCGCAAAACCTTTAATTGCTCATGTGGTTTTAGATTCATTTGTTTTTTGTACGTTGACTGCGCAGCAAGAAATGCCCAATCACAGAGACAAAGGAAAAATTAACAAGGCAGGTTAACCAGCTACTCCGTTAGAAATGTAAGTGTGTCGCCGTCTTTCACATTTTCCCCCAATACTTCTATTAGTCTACTACAATCAGAAGGCCGTGATTCCACTGCCATCTGCTGGGCGTTTGAAGCACAGAACAGTGCGCCCATCTCAATCTGGTTATTGTGGATTCAAGAGGTTGCACCATTGATGACGCAAAAAAAGAGAGATTAATTTGTTAATGACGCGCCATCCTTTGTGACACTCGGAATTCTAACCGTTTATGTTCCACCTTGCCAGTCTGGCCTTGCCCTCTCCACTATCTGCCTCAATTTTCCATCGCTCCGTCGCGCCAGCCTGGGGTCGGTGCAATTGACAATCACAAGTCACAACACCAACTCTGACAGCGCCTGATCATGTCATCTAAATTTACACAGGTAAGCGGGACGTTTTCGGATTAAATAGGTAGGACTGCGTTTTACTTGCCCGTTGTCTGCGCAGCATTGCTGTCTGTGTTCACAGGTCCAAAGCACTACATAAGTTAGCCTATATGAAGTTCAGTGTTTTGCAGTGTGTGTAGGTCTACTTTGTGTGTTTAAAACACTGCATTCATTGCACTTACACTGCTGTAATTTTGTAGATTCATTGTATGACGATGATTGAATCATTGAATCAGTCTTTGAAAAGGATGCACTATGACTTGAAATGACATATTTAGGCCTTGAGAAACGTACAAATCCTGCAGTTTTTACTACATCCATCATCTTTTGGACTCACAATGGCAAGGAAGCATACAACAAAAATACTGCATTGTAGGCGTACTCCACAATCGGGTGGAGAAAAGTAGGCTATTAAGAAATTTTTAAAACACATCTTGTCACAATTAATTGTTGTTTTCTTTGCCCTCCTTTGGTCACACTTTCTGTGTATGAAAAGGGCTATGCAAATAAATGTGACTTGACCTGACTTCATAGTGTTGTCAATACTCTACCTGGATTTACTATAAATTTACTCTGAAGCATTGACACCTCCTATTTTTGTTGTCCCGCCCTATTGGGCTGCTTAGGATGGCCATAAAAACGGTTAAAAAGGTAATTTGGGCAGGTTTTTCTGCAAATTTGTGGCCATAGAAATCAATACAATTTAGTTCCAATTGGGCGGGATTTAGTGCTTCCTGACTGGTTTTGAGCATTTTGGGCTGGAAATCATCAATCTCATCTGGCAATCCTGCCTGCCTCCCTCTCCCCCAGTAGTGTCACGCCTGAGGAGGTCAGCCTGAAGAGCCAGCAGCAGCAGGCCGACCCCGACCGACCCCACAAGAAGAAACAGCTAGCCTTCTGGAGGCCTAGTGGCGTATCTGCCACGACATCAAGGAAGTCATTGGAGAGGTAGCCTACATGACGAGAGCCACCAGAGGGACAACAATAATAAAACAAACTAAGCTTATTAATGGAAAATCTAGCAATGTTAAAGGTGGGGTTGCAAGTTTACCAACATTCTTAAATAAATTGATTATGACATCATGGTGGGGTATTAGTTCTATGGGGATTCCCAAAGAATACTATGATGTCTATGGTAGTCCCCACCGTGATGTCATAACCCCTCCTTTAATGTACAAAAAAAATGCACGTTCTTAATGTTCAGTGCAAGGGAACTGTGACAGCCCATACTCAAAATGTAGGCTGCAAAAATGTCAATTTCCCAAAATGTTCCAAAATGGATGTAGGCTACTGTAAGTCATTTTCCAATGAAGCACTTCTTATAATGTCCTGTCCCTCTCTCCTTGCTGTTCAGTGCAAGGGAACAATGACAGCCCATACTCCATTAAGCCGTCCCTGAGGGAGAACTACCGGCCGCGCACCAGGTCCCTCAGCTCTCCCAAGATGCATCACGTCAGGTTCACCAAGACCACAAAGACCCTGGCGATGCAACGCTACATCAGACAGGTAACACATGGACACACACGCACGCACTAATGCACGCACGTGCACACACACACACACACGTACGTACACGCACACACACACAACTTCCCAAGGCCTGCACAACAGCGCCTCGCTGTACAACCAAGCTCTGAGACTACACTTGCGAGTACCAGAAATGCAAAAAAAGCCCTCTTCTATCGTCATTACGCACATGGACGATATCCTCATGAGGAGCATGACAGGAATCGGCTGCTGGAAACTGGAAACACGATACCATGCCATGCACCTACGTCATGCCCCTTGCCCTCATTTGTACACATGTGTACAGTTGGTTGTGGATCATAGGCATTGGCCTTGGTTACAGGGTACATTTAATTCCGCATTAACTCAATTTAGTAAAACTTAATTCCGCGTTGAATACACTCAACCAACATGTAAACATTTCGCAATTCGCAATTAAATGAAAGTGCACTTGTAAACATGACATCAACAACGTTAACGCTGATGTTATCATCCGACTTCAATTCATTTATGTGGGAGTAGTGAAAGTTCCCCCGACTTCGCTAGTTGGAGCTTCCATTTCGACTGCCGTTCCAGAGCATTTTATGTAGGAGGTTGGATAAGTGCGATCTCTTACTACTTTGGATTGGATCTGGAATGCACCATTAGATCAGAGGGTTCAGGCTGAAATTCCACCCCTCCACTCCCTACCACACTACATGGCTGAAGTGCCCTTGTACAAGGCACCTAACCCTACACTGCTCCAGGGACTGTAACCAATACCCTGTAAATACCTGTGTGTCGCTTAGGATAAAAGCGTCAACTCAGTGTAATATGATGTTATCTCTTTTTTCCTGTGTTGTCTTGTTCTTCCTCTCTCCTATCCTCTCTTGTCTTGTTATTCCTCCATCTTCTCCTCTTCTCTCCTTCTTCTCTTCTGTTGTGTTGTTATTCCTCTCCTCCCCTCTGTCCTGCCCACCTCTCCTCTCCTCTCTTCTCCTCTCCTGTTCTGTCCTCTCTTCTCCTCTCCTGTTCTGTCCTCTCCCCTCCTCTCCTGTGTTGTCTTTTTATTCCTCCCTTCCTCTTCTCTCCACTCCTTCCCTCTCCTCTCTCACCCCCCCTCTTCTCCTCCTTTCCTCCCCTCTCTTTCCTCATCTCCTCTCCTCTCTCCTTTCTTCCCTCTGCTCCTATCCTCATCTTTCCCCTCCCCTGCCCTCCTTTCCTTTCCTCTCCTCTCCTCTGCTCAACAGGCGGGCGTGGGGCTGAGCGTGTGCCTGTGCACCCTGATGACCTACAAGCATTGAGAGGTGCTGCACTCGTGGGCGTCGCTGCTGAGCCGCTACCCGGACGTCCTGCGCTTCCCCGCCTTCCCCGAGACCTGCGGCACCTACAGCTGGACCTGGAGCGGCCACCACGACACGCTGGACATCCTCACCTGCACCTCTCTAAAGAACAGGGGGCTGGAGGTTTGGCAACTGGTGGAGGAGATGGAAGAGGATGAAGAGGAGGAGGAGGAGGAGGAGGAGGAGGAGGAGGAGGAGGGCAATGGTATTGTACCCCCACCAACACCAACACCACCACCACCTCCACCCTCCCCTTGGACTGCACTAAGGCCATATGACAAGGCCTCTGCTACATGATGCAGATAATGGTGGATGAGGAAGGAGGTGCCACCACCAACCTTCACCTGCACCCAGGCCCGATTTAATGCACAGGCTGGATATGGCTGTAGCTGAGGGGACCCCACCACAAGCTAGATACTATGGCTGCAGCCTAGGAGTGACCCCCCCACAGGCTAGACATGGCTGCAGCAGGGTACCTCCACAGGATAGATATGGCTGCAGCCTAGGGCCCTCCTACGTGTCAGGGGGCCCCCACAGGTTTGATATGGCTGCAGCCAAGGGACCCCTCACTTGCTGGGGCCCCCACAGGCTAGATAGGGCTGCAGCCTAGCCCCCCCCCACCTTCCAGGGCCCCCCACAGGTTTGACATGGCTGCAGCCTTGGGGCCCCTCACTTCCTAAGGGCCCCCCCCCACAGCCTAGATATGGCTGCAGCCTAGCACCCCCCACCCCCCCCCCCCCCACCCCCCCACCTTCCAGCCCCCCCCCCCCCCCCCCCCCCCCCCCCCCACAGCCTAGATATGGCTGCAGCCTAGGGCCCCCCCACCTTCCAGGGGCCCCCACAGTCTAGATATGGCTGCAGCCAAGCCCCCTCCCCCTGCCAGCGGCCCCCCACAGGTTAGATATGGCTGCAGCCTAGGGCCACTCACTTGCTGGGGCCCCCACAGGCTTGATATGGCTGCAGCCTAGGGGCCCCCACAGGCTAGATATGGTTCCAGCCTAGGGCCCCCCCACCTTCCAGGGCCCCCCACAGTCTAGATATGGCTGCAGCCTTGGGCCCCTCACTTGCCAGGGGCCCCCACATGCTAGATATGGCTGCAGCCTAGAGGGCCAGCTTAGGGTCCCCCACCACGGGCTACCTGCCAGGGGCTCCACAGACTACATACGGCTGCAGCCTAGGGGCCCTAACTTGCCAGGGGCCCCCACAGGCTAGATATGGCTGCAGCCTAGGGCCCCTCACTTGCTGGGGCTCCCACAGGCTTGATATGGCTGCAGCCTAGGGGCCCCCACAGGCTAGATATGGTTCCAGCCTAGGGCCCCCCCACCTTCCAGGGGCCCCCACAGTCTAGATACGGCTGCAGCCTAGGGCCCCTCACTTGCCAGGGGCCCCCACATGCTAGATATGGCTGCAGCCTAGGGGCCCTAACTTGCCAGGGGCCCTCACAGGTTAGATATGGTTGCAGCCTAGGGACCCCCATCTGCCAGGGGCCCCCCACAGGCTAGATATGGCTGCAGCCTAGGGTCCCCCACTTGCTTGGGGGGGGTGCACAGGCTATATATGGCTGCAGCATAGGGCCCCTCACTTGCTGGGGACCCCACAGGCTATATATGGCTGCAGAACCCCCCCAGACACACACACAGGCTAAATATGGCTGCAGCCTAGGGGCCCCCACCTGCCAGGGCCCCCCACAGGCTAGATATGGCTCCAGAACCGCCTCCTCACACAGGTACGCAGATAGGCAGACACACACACACACACACACACACACACACACACACACACACACACACACACACATACAATACTGTATACCACACACACACACACACACGAACACACGCACAAACACACACAATACTGCACGCCACACACACAAGCACACATTACTGTATATCTTATATTTTTTGCCACACCTTTCTTCTCCTAATCTTTATTTGACCTTATCTCTTGGCTTTACCCCACCTCTCTTTCTCTCTCTCCCCCTTTCTCTCTCGCCCTCCTTCTTTCTCTCTATCTCTCTCTCAGGAGGTGACGGAGAGGAGTGAGCGCATCACGCAGCTGGAGCAGGAGAAGTCTGCGCTCATCAAGCAGCTGTTTGAGGCGCGTGCCCGAAGCACCCACGACAACAGCACCCTGGACTCCACCTTCATATGAGACTAAACCCCCACCTTCACACGAGATCCGTACGAGGCATCATTTTGCTTATGAGATTTAATTTGTATTTAACGTTGCAGTTGCTTCATATGGATATAGGTATTGGCTCGTTACGGTGCTGTGTTTCTATTCCTGGTATCCTATTTGTTGACGGGGGTTGCCATGGGAACGGGTGGTTCGGCTGAGGAGAAAAGTTAAAAGTCAGACGTTTTTCTTTGAGATGTTCCTGAGCGGACTTTGATTAATTTGCTTCGCAGTCAGTGAACATGACTTAAGAGACATTCATACAAGGATTCACCGACACGTTTGCTGTCGGTGTCATGTTTGTGTTTTATTGACTTTGTTCATCGCGAGCACGAGTTTGGATACTGTTTTGGGACTATGCTAGCCGACAGCTAACCGCTTCGCAGCCTCATCTTTGCCAGCCGCTATCAGCAGTGGTTGATTGCTGCTACCCACTAGAGTAGACTGCTACCTTACTGAGAGGAGTCCAAGCAGTCCCTGGAGCAATGTGGGGTTAGCTGCCTTGCTCAAGGACATTTCAGCCATGAATGGAGATGTAGGGAGAGGTCAGGGGGGATTCGAACCGCCAACCCCTAGATTGAGAGACCAATTCTCTAACTACTAGGCCACGGCTGCCCCACTAATTAAGCGGGCTTGCCGAGCAAGTACAGTTTATTATGCTTGCTTGCTTTGTTGCTTTCTTGTAGCCTGAACCAGCCTAAATGTGAGATTGGATGTGTAATTTAGTCTGGCCCCGATGAATAGTACATTCGAAGATTGTTGATGAGAACAATTCGTTGTCTTTCAAACCGTGCCTGTGCCGATAGGACGGCGCTCTGACCAATCAGCGCAATCTTTCTCGTTGATGTGTTTTCCCAACGTTGCGAGCTTCGTCGTCACTCCCTCAAAATCCCGCCCGCTTTGATTCAAAACTAATCTCTGCGTTGTGATTGGTCGGGACTAAATATCCAGGTCATTATTACTTTACCCCAGGTCCCCACATTAAACTAGTCCCGTCGGAATAGGGCTTTAGACTTTGCTTTTCAGGGCGGCATGAAACGATGGGACATCCATCATCACCACCTCTCCCCCTGGTTTTGTGGAAATACTAGATACACATAGACTGTCACAGACATTGTTTCTGGTTTTTGTAGTTTTCTTTTTTTAAATGAATGGTTTTTTTATTTCAGTCTTTCCCTCATACAGCTTGTGGTGATGACTTGGACATTGCAGAGAAGGTTTCCGGGTAGGGTGGGTGGTGTTGCAGGCAGGCTCCTCTTTATACTGGAGTATGTGTGCAGTGGTGTCATACACATGGTTTCTGCTGGGCATACATTCCACAGACTTGGCTTGTGCACTGCGGAGTGGGAAGAAGGTAAGGGTGGGGGTGGGGGTGCGGGTGCGGCGCCACCACTTCTTGGTGAGAGCCAACTGTTGTGCATGGTTACAGGTGGCTGGGCTTGGGCGCCCATGCCGAGTTGGGATGCAGGCAGGGCCGGATTAAAATGGACTGGGACCCCTAGGCTACAGGTTGCTGTGGGCCCCCTGGCAGGTGGGGGATCCTAGGCTGCGGACATATCTAGCCTGTGGGGGGCCCTGGCAAGTGAGGGGCCCTTGGCTGCAGCCATATCTAGCCTGTGAGGGCCCCAGGCAAGTGAGGGGCCCTTGGCTGCAGCCATATCTAGCCTGTGGGGGCCCCTGGCGGGTGGGGGTCCCTCAGCTGCAGCCATATCTAGCCGATAGGGGGGCCCTGGCAGGTGTGGGGCCCTTGGCCGCAGCCATATCTAGCCTGTGGGGGGCCCTGGCAGATGGGGGCCCCTCTGCTGCAGCCATATTTAGCCTGTGTGTGTGTCTGGGGGGGTCTTGCAGCCATATCTAGCCTGTGGGGTCCCCAGCAAGTGAGGGGCTGTAGGCTGCAGCCATGTATAGCCTGTGGGGGCCCCTGGCAAATTTGGGCCCCTAGGCTGCAGCCATATTTAGCCTGTGGGGGCCCCTGGCGGGTGGGGGTCCCTCAGCTGCAGCCATATTTATCCTGGGGGGGTCTAGGCTACAGCCATATCTAGCCTGTGGGGGCCCCAGCAAGAAAGGGGCCCCTAGGCTGCAGCCATATCTAGCCTGTGGGGGCCCCTGGCAAGTTAGGGCCCCTAGGCTGCAGCCATATCTAGCCTGTGGGGGGCCCTGGCAAGAAAGGGGCCCCTAGGCTGCAGCCATATCTAACCTGTGGGGGCCCCTGGCAAGTGGGGGCCCAGGGCAGCAGCTATATCTGTCAGGTAGCCCCCTGTCAGGTAGCCTGTGGTGGGCCCCCCTCATGCTGTCCCTCTAGGCTGCAGCCATATCTAGCGTGTGAGGGCCCCTGGCAAGTGAGGGGCCCTAGGCCGCAGCCATATCTAGCCTGTGGGGGGCCCCTAGGCTGCAGCCATATTTAGCCTGTGGGGACCCCAATAAGTGAGGGGCCCTAGGCTGCAGCCATATATAGCCTGTGGGGGGCCCCAGCAAGTGAGGGGCCCTAGGCTGCAGCCATATATAGCCTGTGGGGCCCCCCCTGGCAGATGGGGGTCCCTAGGCTGCAGCCATATCTAGCCTGTGAGGGCCCCTGGCAAGTTAGGGTTATTCAAGGTTATTCAAGGTTCTAGGTGGTGGTGGTGGGGGTACAATACCATTGCCCTCCTCCTCCTCCTCCTCCTCCTCCTCCTCCTCCTCCATCTCCTCCACCAGTTGCCAAACCTCCAGCCCCCTGTTCTTTAGAGAGGTGCAGGTGAGGATGTCAAGCGTGGTGGCCGCTCCAGGTCCAGCTGTAGGTGCTGCAGGTCTCGGGGAAGGCGGGGAAGCGCAGGACGTCCGGGTAGCGGCTCAGCAGCGACGCCCACGAGTGCAGCACCTCTCAATGCTTGTAGGTCATCAGGGTGCACAGGCACACGCTCAGCCCCACGCCCGCCTGTTGAGCAGAGGAGAGGAGAGGAAAGGAAAGGAGGGCAGGGGAGGGGAGGAGTGGAGAGAAGAGGAAGGGAGGAATAAAAAGACAACAAAGGAGAGGAGGGGAGAGGACAGAACAGGAGAGGAGAAGAGAGGAGTGGAGAGGGGAGGAGAGGTGGGGAGGAGAGGAATAACAACACAAAAGAAGAGAGGAAGGAGAGAAGAGGAGAAGATGGAGGAATAACAAGACAAGAGAGGAGAGGAGAGAGGACTAACAAGACAACACAGGAAAAAAGAGATAACATCATATTACACTGAGTTGACGCTTTTATCCTAAGCGACACACAGGTATTTACAGGGTATTGGTTACAGTCCCTGGAGCAGTGTAGGGTTAGGTGCCTTGTACAAGGGCACTTCAGCCATGTAGTGTGGTAGGGAGTGGAGGGGTGGAATTTCAGCCTGAAGCCTCTGATCTAATGGTGCATTCCAGATCTAATCCAAAGTAGTAAGAGATCGCACTTATCCAACCTCCTACAAAAAATGCTCTGGAACGGCAGTCGAAATGGAAGCTCCAACTAGCGAAGTCGGGGGAACTTTCACTACTCCCACATAAACGAATTGAAGTCGGATGATAACATCAGCGTTAACGTTGTTGATGTCATGTTTACAAGTGCTCTTTCATTTAATTGCGAATTGCGAAATGTTTACATGTTGGTTGAATGTATTCAACGCGGAATTAAGTTTTACTAAATTGAGTTAATGCAGCATTGTACCATGTACCATGTAACCAAGGCCAATGCCTATGATCCACAACCAACTGTACACGTGTACAAATGAGGGCAAGGGGCATGACGTAGGTGCTTGGCATGGTATCGTGTTTCCAGTTTCCAGCAGCCGATTCCTGTCATGCTCCTCATGAGGGTATCGTCCATGTGCGTAATGACGATAGATGAGGGGTTTTTTTTTGCATTTCTGGTACTCGCAAGTGTAGTCTCAGAGCTTGGTTGTACAGCGTGGCGCTGTTGTGCAGGCCTTGGGAAGTTGTGTGTGTGTGCGTGTACGTACATGTGTGTGTGTGTGTGCACGTGCGTGCATTAGTGCGTGCGTGTGTGTCCATGTGTTACCTGTCTGATGTAGCGTTGCATCGCCAGGGTCTCTGTGGTCTTGGTGAACCTGACGTGATGCATCTTGGGAGAGCTGAGGGACCTGGTGCGCGGCCGGTAGTTCTCCCTCAGGGACGGCTTAATGGAGTATGGGCTGTCATAGTTCCCTTGCACTGAACAGCAAGGAGAGAGGGACAGGACATTATAAGAAGTGCTTCATTGGAAAATGACTTACAGTAGCCTACATCCATTTTGGAACATTTTTGGAAATTGACATTTTTGTAGCCTACAGTATTGGAGTATGGGCTGTCACAGTTCCCTTGCACTGAACATTAAGAATGTGCAATTTTTTTTGTACATTAAAGGAGGGGTTATGACATCACGGTGGGGACTACCAGACATCATAGTATTCTTTGGGAATCCCCACCGTGATGTCATAATCAAATTATTTAAGAATGTTGGTAAACCTGCAACCCCACCTTTAACATTGCTAGATTTCCCATTAATAAGCTTAGTTTTTTTTATTATTGTTGTCCCTCTGGTGGCTCTCAACGTGTAGGCTACCTCTCCAATGGCTTCCTTGATGTCGTGGCAGATACGCCACTAGGCCTCCAGAAGGCTAGCTGTTTCTTCTTGTGGGGTCGGTCGGGGTCGGCCTGCTGCTGCTGGCTCTTCAGGCTGACCTCCTCAGGCGTGACACTACTGGGGGAGAGGGAGGCAGGCAGGATCGCCAGACGAGATTGATGATTTCCAGCCCAAAATGCTCAAAACCAGACAGGAAGCACTAAATCCCGCCCAATTGGAACTAAATTGTATTGATTTCTATGGCTACAAATTTGCAGAAAAACCTGCCCAAATTACCTTTTTAACCGTTTTTATGGCCATCCTAAGCAGCCCAATAGGGCGGGACAACAAAAATTGGAGGTGTCAATGCTTCAGAGTAAATTTATAGTAAATCCAGGTAGAGTATTGACAACACTATGAAGTCAGGTCAAGTCACATTTATTTGCATAGCCCTTTTCATACACAGAAAGTGTGACCAAAGGAGGGCAAATAAAACAATTGTGACAAGATGTGTTGTTTAAAAATGTCTCAATACTTTTCTCCACCCGATTGTGGAGTACGCCTACAATGCAGTATTTTTGTTGTATGCTTCCTTGCCATTGTGAGTCCAAAAGATGATGGATGTAGTAAAATCTGCAGGATTTGTACATTTCACAAGGCCTAAGTATGTCATTTCAAGTCATAGTGCATCCTTTTCAAAGAGTGATTCAATGATTCAATCATCGTCATACAATGAATCTACAAAATTACAGCAGTGTAAGTGCAATGAATGCAGTGTTTTAAACACACAAAGTAGACCTACACACTGCAAAACACTGAACTTCATATAGGCTAAATTATGTAGTGCTTTGGACCTGTGAACACAGACAGCAATGCTGCGCAGACAACGGGCAGGTAAAACGCAGTCCTACCTATTTAATCCGAAAACGTCCCGCTTACCTGTGTAAATTTAGATGACATGATCAGGCGCTGTCAGAGTTGGTGTTGTGACTTGTGATTATCAATTGCACCGACCCCAGGCTGGCGCGACGGAGCGATGGAAAATTGAGGCCACAATGGATGGCGCGTCATTAACAAATGAATCTCTTTTTTTTGCGTCACCAACGGTGAAACCTCTTGAATCCACAATATCCATTGAGATGGGCGCACTGTTCTGTGCTTCAAACGCCCAGCAGATGGCAGTGGAATCACGGCCTTCTGATTGTAGTAGACTAATAGAAGTATTGGGGAAAAATGTGAAAGACGGCGACCCGCTTACATTTCTAACGGAGTCCTTTGTCTCTGTGATCGGGCATTTCTTGCTGCGCAGTCAACGTACAAAAATAAACAAATGAATCTAAAACCACGTGAGCAATTAAAAGTTTTGCGGGTTTATCAAATCTGTGGCCAACCTTTATGTTTTCCCACCTTACTAATGCGTAAACATGGTCCATGGACACTTTCTGCGCAGTTGCACAATGTTCCACAGTAATCCACGGTCACATTTGTGAGATTTTATGATCATTATATGACGATGCAGTGACATTTTATAGGGTCATGGTCATAAATACAACACTTACAGTCTATGTAGTACTACTACTATACTATCTTTCCTAATAAGCTGTGGCAAGTCAAACTGTGTCATCTTTTTGTTATCCCAAATAGTCAGCCAAGCATAGCAGGGAGATCAAGCTTGTTAATCGTTTCTGTAACTTTTATCCCAATCAGGATTACTTAGGGTACATGTTAAAGCAACATTACACGACAAAAGAGAAGACCCAAAGTATACTGTTGTGAAATATTTAAAGATTGAAATATTTATTTTGAATAATAAATAGGTCCATCTAATGACATATACTTCCTATACAAACTGATGACATTTGTCAATCGCCATATAAAAACTGTATCATAACTTTTAAAAAGTCACAGTGTAAGCTACTACAGGACCACCTCTATAAAGACTGAATGTCAGGAAGAATTGGAGTAGCCTACACAGAGTGCCTACTTTAATTGAAACTTTTTTATAGGTGGAAATGATATTCTTTGATGGCAATGTTGAAACCTTTATCAGCTAAGCATGGTGTGATGTAGCAGATCACAGAACATTAGGAATCAGCCAGTGTAGACGGAAGGCATATTCCAGAAGGTGGCTTAGTTATTAACTTGGTGAAATTAACCCCAACTGAGTTGTAAACCACCTAATTATACGTTTATTATAATTATAAGGTTTGCCACATGCCTCCTCTATTGCTAGAGTTGCCACAGGCTCAGAGTCAACCCCCTTAACTTCTGGAATCCCCCAATGTCCCAAAGCTGGTCATAATCAGAGCAATCTAAACCTCTCTGCCACATAGAGTGATTATTTCAAAATGTACTTACAAAAGTCCATCAAGATGTTGTGGCAGAGATATAATAACAACTGATGCGGACCCATTTAACCAATTTTAGATTTGTTTAAATTAGGGATGCACCGATACACATTTTTTCACTTCCGATCCGATCCCGATATCTAAATTTGGGTATCTGCCGATACCGATACTACTCCGATCCAATACCAAAATCACATATATGCATGGGTTTCAACTCGAGGTAGGCCCAAGCAGACTATTTTGTCAGAAAAGGGAGTCAGAAGAACAGGAAACCAATTAATAAGCAAAAAGTAAAAAAAGTAACAATCCCATCCTGAAAACTAATATGCAAGTGTTATGATTTCAAATTCACATTGCACCTGACTCAATGTCTGTATCAGGAAAATTCCTATATTTTGGGAAAATTCCGATCCGATCCGATTCTTTGAAATATGTTGATATCTGAACCCGATACCGATACACCGATACACCGATACCGATATCCCATCCCTAGTTTAAATGTTTTCTATTGAGGTGAGACAATTGTATGTCACCATACTAGAAATATTGTAAATATAAAATCTATATCAAATATTTCTGCAATTAAATATATAGGTCTACTGAAACAAATGTATTTGTTAAACCCATTGAGATATAATCAGGAGTAAACTAAGCTAAACCAACTGAGACATATATTAGTGTACCTCCTTTGGATGAAAATTAACTTTGTGAAATGTTTCTTTTACAGCCAACCAACAAATGAATGCTAAACCAATCTACCAGCCTTTTCAATCCTTACACTTCTTACACATAGTGAAGTATACTCACAAATGACAGGTACATTCTTTTTTAACAAACCAGAATAAAGTGCCCTTATCAAAAACAAACAAACAAATAGACCTGAGTGCGTGGGTTATTGGTTTTGTTTTGCTGTACGTGTCCTCAAGTTCTTTTTTAAGTGTTGACATCCTGGGCAGCATCTCCACCGCAGCAGGAGCCCTTGGCTCTGCAGAGACACACGTTCAGCTTCTCCTTAGAGAGGTAGAGCAAGGGCTGGATGCTGCTGCTGATGTCCATGAAGGCGAACACAAAGTAGTGGATGTAGCAGCCGAAGACGCCGGCGTCGAAGTACTGCTTGAAGGGGAAGAGCGCCACGGGCGGGAGGTAGTTGAAGACGATGATGGCGAGGATGATGAGCACCATCTTGAAGGCCCTCTTCTTCACCGGGTGCATGTCGTCGCGGCCGGGGCCCGACTGGCTCAGCGCCCACAGGATGGACACGTTGCAGAAGACCATGAAGGCGAATGCGGCCAGGATCATGGCCACGAAGATCTTCTCGAAGTTGGGCACCACGTCGGCGCAGCGCGTGGCGGCATAGGCCAGCGTGAGCGCCCACATGCCCGTCGCCGCGGCCTTGCGGTGCCAGCGGTCCTTGAGCTCGGAGAAGGCGATGGGGTGGCGCACGGCCATGTACCGGTCCATGCAGATGCAGGAGAGGAACAGCAGCGAGCAGTCCTTCACGCCGTAGAAGAAGCTCAACGTGGCCCAGACCTTTCCGGCTGCCACGTACATTAGGTTGACCAGCTCCAGCGGAGGCATGAGGCAGAAGAGAATGTCGAGCATGGCCAGGTGCAGGATGAAGATATCGGAGGTGGACGAGTCTCCTTTTCTCCTGAGGATCAGCCAGAGGACCATGACGTTGGCCGGCAGCCCCAGGACCAGGTTGATGAACTGCAGGCAGAGGTAGAAGATGAACCCGGCCGGCATGGTCCTGCATCTCTCGAACACGGTCTGCTGCGGAGGGATGGTGGCGTTGGTGAGGGTAAGAGTCGATTGGATGTAGAGCACGGAGGAGTTGATGTAGATGACCTTCATAGCCATCGCAGACAGACGAGGAAAGAGGTAGAAGCCTGTTGAGAGAGAAGAGAGAGGGTGGAATGTATAGAGTGCTAACATCTGCCCGAGCAGAGGTTTACAAAATAAAAGTTGAACAGTCTATGTAACCTCATTAGGCATTGTGGAATAACTGTTGTATAAACCAGGGCTATTCAGTTAGAATTTCATTTGGGCCACATTTCGAAGCCAAGAACTTATGTTGGGCCGCACATATTCAGTCATCACTAAACACATGGTAAACATACTTTTATTTTCAAATCACTTTAGAAACATGTTGTTCCAACCTTAAAACTTAACAACATTGAATTTGAGTATAGAAGACAAGCAAGAGATCACCAAGAAAGTAATGTACTACAATATCAAAACTGCATTGTATAATGCTACAGCAGGGGGCCACATGTGGGCCATGTCTGGGCCGCATGTGGCCCTCGGGCTGCCAATTGAATAGGCCTGGTATAAGCTATGTACGTAGGTCATATTGTAATTACATCTGTAAGAGTACCTCTACTTCTACTTTATACACCTTTGAGTCCAGTTCTTTATAAATGTAGGGTTACTTTGCCATGAAGTTGATTCTGAAACAGTCACATTCAGATTGTAATGATACCAGCAACCAGCAATATCCAAGACCAAAAAAATAAATAAAGTTTTAACATTGTCTAGACTATTTCATAGGGATCTCATGAGATATGCATATCCATTGATTGATTAAAAGAATATCTTCATCATCTATCATAGCCTCTTACTGCATATGGGGTCTCTGGCAGGACTATTCACTATTTGCTGAAAATACTCAACTACATCATAACAACAATGCCATGACAGTACCAAGAACCTTAAGTAAAATAATTAAGACATAGCTATTACAATTTTGGTGACAGTAAGGGGTTAACTTACTTTGTTCACCTGCAGCTCCTCACTCTTCGTTGTCTTCACAGGTTCTCACAGCAAAGGATGGGGGCAGTTGTCTTAGTAAGCAATGCACTGGTCATGTGCAAGTACGTGCAGTGGAGAAAGTACATCATGAATATGAACCCCAAACACACAGCGAGGACCCCAGGTGATGCCCCGCCACTGGGGACACACGCCTCGTCCAATCACAGATCATGCCGGCGGGCATGCACACACCTCATGGAATCACAGCCCATGCCAGCCAGTGGGCTGCCAACTGATGTCTCAAAGGCCGCCATTACAAATGCATGATGACAATAACAAAGTTGTATTTTACAAATATGCATTTTTGCATTTATTACAATGTGAATTTATCACATTTGAACACATTGTGGTCATTTAGGTTCCCATGTTTGTTGCTTTTAGGGCACACAGCACAAAATCCTAGGCATTCACAGAGTTGGCAATGATGCAACAGCACATTTGCGATGGGGCCTGTTGGAAATTTCAACGTAAACATCTGATGCAATAGTCAAGCTCTTCATTTCTTTGATTCGGTGCAACAATTTGTAGCGACTTGCATGGGGATACAGTGTCATTGTTGTGCCTCTTTGTTTTTACTGTTCTTTGGCTGCAGAAAAACAAGTGGCGTGGTGTGGTGAGGTGTTGTAAGCCCCAGCTGCTCTGTTTGTTTTGGCTACTGTGTTCCTCCGACCTGGCCGGTTTGAGCGCTAGGTTTGACCCTCACGGCAAACCGTTGACCTTTTGCCACCTATAGCCGGTTCTGATAGGACCACCCAGGACCTCTCCCAAATCCAAATGTGCATTATGCAATATTACTTATGATACAAAAAAATATGCTCAGAGGTGAGTATAGTTTTGGCTCATCATCATTGGTGTCTATCTGTCTCTGCAGTGGTTCTGATTTTTTTTCTGCTGGGACCCACTTTTGGATATATCCCTGATCCACAACCATTACATTTCCAAATGTTCCAAAGTCTTTTTGGCCCTTCATATGGCTGAATTTTAATGTGGAGTTCACAGGAAAAGTTAAGACATGTATTCACAACATGCAAATGAATACAGTTACTAACCAATTCAGGGAATAGTTATATTAAATAAAAGGGGCCTGGGACAGATAGGGCCTAGAGTTTGGCCCCCATTGCACATATAGGGTTGGAGGGGCCCTTTTCACTGACTTTGTCCTGGGCCAAGCCAAAGCTGTCAGCTTTGTCAGCTCTGAGTACAGTTATAAGCTGATGTACATAGTGCCGGCAGTACAGCTACAAGCTTGTTCTTGGGGAAAGACAACAAGGGCAGTACGGGTTCTCTTGTCCATATTAGGAGGCGCTCGCGGAGCAGCGACACATTCAGCACCAGACTTCAACATCATGCTTCACCCAGCAGGAGACGACACGCAACACGTGACCGAGACATCCAACATCAACACGGCAGAAATGCTTTTCTCCCCCTCTACTCGGACTCACGGGATGAGCGCAGCTGTGTTGTTATTCGGCCAGAGAGAAGAGAGTCTGTGGGAAGGCCAGTTGGTCATTCACAGCACAGTATTGCATTACAAAACATAATATTGTATTGCATTACTTAACTGTAGCCTTATTAATGGTTAGGGAGGTGGTCTTTTGGAACAGAGGGTTGCAGGTTCAAAACCCGCCCTTTGATGAATGTGTGTGGTCTGCCTGCATCTTCCTCCAAGGCTGGAGTGTCCTTGAGCAATATCCTCTGACTCTCCCCAGCTGGTATGTTTTGCCGTTTCTCTTCGCGATACCATCTGGGTATCCTTCACAAATGACGCGTTTTCGAATGAGGCTCCTAATAAAAAATCCTTTTTTGCATGTCATTGGATAAGCAATCTGTCTGTCATCTTTACAGATGTGCCACTTCAGCAATGCACATTGAACTCGACCTGTGACAGGTGACCATGGAGAATCCCCCCTCTGATCCTGATTGTCTCATTTGTTCAGAAATGGTTCTGATTTTCATGAGCATGAGACTCAGATACTTGCGTGAGTGCGTAGTTTGGTGACACGCAGCCAGATGGCACAAGTCAGGTTAACTGAGCAAGGCACCAAACCAAACCTTACTATACTTCTTCACAACAGGCACTTGTAGAACGCTGTGGTAAGATGTTCAAGGACATTTCAATCGCAGATGAGGATGTAGAAAGCGACTACTAATGTACTGTACTGTCTGCACATTGTTTATTTCCAGGGCTCTAAATTCACTTAGTTCATCACCAGCCAAAAAAGCTAATAGATGTTCATCTCACTAGCCAAACACACACTCACCAATGAGTCAAAGTGGCAAGTAAGCTTTATTTTCTACTAGCCAGCATTTGGCTGGTTTGTGGTTGTTAATTCAGAGCCTTGTTTATTTCCCCTGATGACCAGTTTCTCTACCACAGGAATCCTAGAACTTGGTCAGACTGATTTAAACAACATTAACATTAACATTTAAAAACATTTCCATGCAGCATCACAATCAGACAAACATACTACATAGGTAGGCCCAGGGGGCTAGAGTAAGCCTCTCCCTCTGTGCCATAATTGTAGTCAAGCAAGGGAGGGTTGAGTGTGGCACATAGTCTGCATGTGTGGTTAGCGCATAACCATATGAACGGAGAAGGGCCTTGGCTTGGCTTATCCGGCATTCCGAAGGAGTAACCTCACCAAAGATTTCAGAATAGCCTATAATACAGCCATTCTCCCTGGCCTCATACTCAATCGCTTCAATATTCTCCCAGGTAAATGGAACATCTCTCTGGTCTCGGTTTTGCCTGTTTTCGTTCAGGGAAATGATCTACTCATAATAAGATGGCACAAAAACATGCAAGAGGGGACATTTTTGTTTGTTAAGTATTTCAACTCACCAAAAGGAGAGTGTATGAATCGGAGGATGAGGAGACAGAGAGGGGGTGGGGAGGCAGGGAGCGGGTATGCATGTGAGAGTGCGTGTGCTTGACTGTGTGTATGGTGTCCCAGAGAGAGCGAGAGAGCGAGCGAGAGAGAGAGAGAGAGAGAGAAAGAGAGAGAATGTCCAGGGATGCGCTGATGTTGAGATGGAGAGCCAAAAATCTCTTGTTCTATTAGATGTGTTTTGATGAGATTATAATCTAATTAGGGCTAATGAGCGGTCGTTCTCCGTAGTCCATCAGCCTCCTTTACACAGAACAGTCACATCTAGTGTCAGTCAGGCCAACTCAAATGAATGGCTACTGGTCTATGTACGATGTCAATCAGTCAGGCCAACTCAAATGTATGGCTATTGGTCTGCGTGTGATGTAAGGATTTACAGCAGGGGTGTCAAACTCAAATTGACCGAGGGCCAAAATCAAAATCTGGGATGAAGTTGCGGGCCGAATTCAATGTTTAAAATACACTACTATTATTCGTACAGTAGACTTAAAGATAGGTAAATAACACATTCCCATCATATACTGTATACTCATACTATTGTATTTCTATGTGCTAGTATGTGCCACCATTCTGGACCCACTCATCATTCCTGTGATGCACAAAATTTTGCCTTCAAGACATATTTTTATAATAGCCTACCTAATTTGTAATAAATGAAATGGCTCTGCGGGCCAAATTTGGCCCCTGGGCCTGAGTTTGACATCCCTGATTTACAGCAACGAGTGATGCATGTAAGTCACCACCAGTCATTAGAAGTTCATGGAGTCTGAAAAATTGTATTGCCAAAGTGCCATTTTATGTGGAGAGTTACTGAAGAGTGAGACACACAACCAACGACCCACACCAAGACAGCATAATTCTTTACTTTAAAAAAATGATCCCGCAATACTTGATACCGCAATGTTTTGTTTGTCATTATAAAAAAAGACTAAATGCAACGTTTAGTACATCAATTAGATTTAAACACAGACCAATTTCCACTCTAATCTATGCAGGCTACCCTCTCTGCCATGCTCTCACACACCTCATAAAGCACTTTCATGAAGTTGGACATCCGGGAATTTACACGTGAATGTCAACATTCCGCCATATTGACGTGGGTGAAAATGCGGAGGAGGCACTGTTGAAAAGATACTGTAAGTACGATAGTGCAGAATCAGAATGGTGTACTTACAGATTGTCACGGCTTCACAGACTCCAATCCCACTCAACGAGCACCAATCAGGTCCACTTCACCAGTCTATTAATGACCTGAGTGCTACTAATCACTTGATCACCATCCTCAGCTGAAAGACACTGTCCACCTGTTCTTAATTGCCTCATTTGAGATGCTTTTTAAGTTCTGCCTTTTGTTTCAGTTCTTGTCTGGTCTCGTTTGTGTCAAGACCCCTTTGTTTTCCTCCAGTGAAAGAGAGCACCTCCGTTAATGTTTTGAAGTTTATACTTACCTTTGTTTTACTTACCTTTTTGATTTCCACGTTTGTCGAAGATCGCTGTGGTAAATAAAACCCACCAATTAGACCCACCTGTTTCCTGGTTCTTCTCCTGAGGGGTTTACAACAGAAGACCAGACCAGGCATGGAGCCTACAAGACACCAGCCAGCAGAGGCCTTCCAGGAACTGATGGACGGATTTCGGCAAGCTGCTCCTGTTCCTACCCCAGCACCAGCGGCAGTGGCAGCTCCAGCTCCCAACCCAGCACATCCGCTACCACCGTCGCTTCACTCAGGTCCAGTCGTGAATCCAGCTACCTACTCTGGCTCTCCGGACAGCTGTAAGGGATTCCTGCTCCAGTGTTCTCTCATGTTCGAAATGCAACCTACCCGGTTCCCGTCTGAAAGGGCGAAGATTGCCTACATCATCTCTCTCCTCTCCGGCAAGGCTCTTCAGTGGGCTGAGACGATCTGGGACACAACTGGGCCAGTGATGCAGACCGCCCAGCGCTTCATGGAGCATTTCAAGGAGGTCTTCAGCCTCCCTGATGGTGACTCATCCATTCAAGCCCGACTGTATGCGCTTCGGCAGGGACGCCTTCCAATCAATGAGTATGCCCTGCAATTCAGAACCCTCGCAGCCGCAAGTGGATGGAATGAACCAGCCCTCATCACAGTCTTTCGGCAAGGACTGAATCCCTCTCTGCGTCTTCATCTGTCTGCCTACGACGACACCATAGGACTCGAACGTTTCATTCAACTGGCCATCCGGGTTTCCCATCGACGAGACGGCTGTTTCCAGGTTGGTCGTATCACTCCCAGCACTTCTTCCCAGTCTTCAAACAATACAACTCCAGCTGATGAGGCCATGGAAGTGGACACTATCCGACTTACCCCAGCAGAGAGACGTCGACGCCTGGAGAACCGACTCTGTCTCTACTGTGGAGAGCTGGGTCACACCATCGCGCACTGCCCCATTCGACCTCCAAGACCAATGGTGAGCACCGTTCTTCCTCCAGCCATTGATTTAAAACCTTTAATGACTGCTGCCCAGCTCTACGTAACTGAATCCCCCAACACTGTGTATGCTCTCCTAGACTCCGGCTCAGCGGGGAACTTCATCTCCGGTGCCCTCTGCGACAAGCTCCAAATCCCCCGGGTCCGATGCTGCTCTGTCTTCACCGTACAGTCAGTGATGGGAAAACCCCTCTCTCCCAGGCAAGTGAACTCACAAACACCTTCACTGCAACTTCGGATTGGGTGCTTGCATGTAGAAGCCATCTCGTTGCACATCCTGGAAGAGTCAGTGGTGGATCTAGTGTTGGGAAGACCCTGGCTGATGAGACACTCTCCAGTCATCTCCTGGAGCACTGGAGAGATCACGCGCTGGGGAGAGACCTGCAGAAACCAGTGCTTTCCTCAACTTCCACTTACGAGAGTAGCCACTCTAGGTGCCACATCAGTAGAGAGTCCCAGTAGCCAACACCAAGTCTACATTCCACCTCAGTATGCAAGTTTCCAGGATGTGTTCAGCCCACAGCGTGCCACCGAGCTTCCTCCTCATCGCCCTTGGGACTGTGCAATAGACCTAATTCCTGGACAACCTCTACCAAGGGGCAAGATCTACTCTCTCTCTCTCCCAGAACAAGCTGCCATGGAGACCTACATCGAAGAAGCCCTTCGCAATGGCTACATCCAACCCTCAAAATCCCCTGCTGCATCATCATTCTTCTTCATCGCCAAGAAGGATGGAGGTTTAAGGCCCTGCGTTGACTACCGCATCCTGAACAAAGCCACAGTCAAGTTCCGGTACCCCCTTCCATTAGTGCCAGCAGCCTTGGAGTCTTTGCGTGGATCCAGCGTCTTCTCCAAGCTTGATCTCAGGAGCGCCTACAACCTGGTTCGCATCAGAAAAGGAGATGAATGGAAGACTGCTTTCATTACCCCCACAGGCCACTGGGAATACAAAGTGATGCCCTATGGCTTGGCCAATGCTCCGTCCGTCTTCCAGGGCTTTATGAATGAAATCCTTAGAGACTTCCTCCACAAATTTGTCATAGTGTACATTGATGATATTTTAATTCACTCCCCAGATCTACCTAGTCATGTCGACCATGTTACCCAAGTCCTGACCAGGCTCCGAGACCACAACTTGTTCCTCAAAGCCGAGAAGTGTGAGTTTCACCAGCCCACTGTCCAGTTCTTGGGTTACCAAATCCATTCCCAGGGAGTGAGTATGGACACTGACAAAGTAGACGCTGTGAAATCCTGGCCTCAACCTCAGACCATCAAGGAACTGCAGAGATTCCTAGGATTTGCAAACTTCTACAGGCGCTTCATCAACAATTTCAGCCAACTGTCAGCACCCCTCACCTCCATGTTGCGCAACAAGCCCAGACGTCTCCAATGGAGTCCAGCTTCAATCCACGCCTTCCAACAGTTGCGAGTTGCTTTCACAACGGCTCCCTTGCTCCAGCATCCGGATCCAAATCTCCCCTTCATCGTGGAAGTGGATGCTTCGACCACCGGAGTAGGAGCCGTTTTGTCTCAACCTCATGGCGAATCCTCTCGTCTTCACCCTTGCGCCTACTTCTCCAAAAAGATGAGTACTGCAGAATGTAACTACGACATTGGGAACAGAGAGCTCCTGGCCATCAAGCTGGCACTAGAACACTGGCGACATTGGCTAGAGGGTGCAAAATTCCCATTCACTGTGCTAACTGACCACAAGAACCTGCAGTACCTGCGTGAGGCCAGGAGGTTAAATACCCGCCAAGCCAGATGGGCCCTGTTCTTTACCCGATTCCAGTTCTCCATCAAGTATCGCCCAGGTACTCAGAACGGCCGAGCTGACGCACTTTCCCGTCTATATGCCCCAGAAGAGTCCTCTGAAACAACAGAAACAATACTGCCCCCCAGTGTACTGGTCTGCCCCATCCAGTGGGCCCTGGACGAGGAGATAAGGAAGGCATTGGAGTCTGAACCAGCACCATCCAGCACTCCAGCCAACCACATGTACGTTCCTCAAGCAATCAGGGAGAAGCTCCTCTCAGCAGCCCACTCAGTACCAGGCACTGGACATCCCGGAACCGGCGCTACATTGACCCTCCTGAGTGAGAAATACTGGTGGCCAGGTATGACCAGAGATGTTCGACAGTTCACCCGCAAATGCATTGATTGTGCCATGACAAAGTCTCCCCGTCATCTGCCCGCTGGGAAATTGCTGCCTCTTCCCATTCCACGCCGACCATGGTCTCATCTAGGCATCGATTATGCAACTGACCTTCCCCCTTCAAATGGCAACACCAGCATACTGGTAGTGGTGGATCGCTTCTCCAAGGCCTGCAAATTAATACCCATGCGTGGAGTCCCTACAGCACCGGAAACCGCAGAGGCCCTCTTCCACCATGTCTTCCGGAACTTCGGACTGCCAGAAGATATTGTGTCTGATAGGGGTCCGCAATTCATATCCCGGTTCTGGAGAGCCTTCCTCCGCCTGCTGGGAGTAACGGTGAGCCTGTCGTCTGGTTACCATCCTCAAACAAATGGGCAAACCGAACGGAAGATCCAGGAGATTAGCCGCTTCCTCCGCACCTACTGCCATCGCCACCCTGAGAGCTGGAGCCAATTCCTACCCTGGGCCGAATACGCTCAAAATTCACTCCACCAACCCACCACAGGCCTGACTCCCTTTCAATGTGTGCTAGGACATCAGCCCCCCATGTTTCCATGGACAGGTGAGCCATCCGAGGTACCGGCTGTGAACAAGTGGTTCCAAGAGAGTGAGCGGGTGTGGGCCAGAGCACATCGCCATCTACGACAGGCCCTCCAACGCCGCCGCCGTTGTGCAGATGCCCGCCGATCACAAGCCCCTGCCTACGCTGTTGGACAAAAAGTGTGGCTCTCCACACGGGACCTTCGCATGAAACACCCTTGCAAGAAGCTAAGACCTAGATACATCGGCCCATTTTTAATCACACATCAGATCAACAGTGTCACATACCGCCTCCAGCTGCCCCCACAATATAGAATCCATCCTGTGTTTCATGTGTCACTGTTGAAACCTTTTTACTCACCTGATTCTCCATCTCCCACAGATGCCGGCACAGCTGCTCTTCCTCCGCCACCGCTCCTCCTGGACGAGGGTCCTGCCTACGCAGTCCACCAGGTCCTGAACTCTCGGCGCCGCAGGGGTCACCTCGAGTACCTGGTTGATTGGGAAGGGTACGGCCCAGAAGAGCGCTCTTGGGTTCGCCGGCACGACATCTTCGACCCCTCCATGCTTGAAGAATTTCACTGCGCTCATCCCAATCGACCGGCACCTCGTCCTCGTGGTCGCCCTCGTCGCCGGTTGCCCTCGTCCAGGGAGGTGGTGTCTGGAGGGGGGGGTACTGTCACGGCTTCAGAGACTCCACTTCCACTCATAGACTCCAATCCCACTCAACGAGCACCAATCAGGTCCACTTCACCAGTCTATTAATGACCTGAGTGCTACTAATCACTTGATCACTATCCTCAGCTGAAAGACACTGTCCACCTGTTCTTAATTGCCTCATTTGAGATGCTTTTTAAGTTCTGCCTTTTGTTTCAGTTCTTGTCTGGTCTCGTTTGTGTCAAGACCCCTTTGTTTTCCTCCAGTGAAAGAGAGCACCTCCGTTAATGTTTTGAAGATTATACTTACCTTTGTTTTACTTACCTTTTTGATTTCCACGTTTGTCGAAGATCGCTGTGGTAAATAAAACCCACCAATTAGACCCACCTGCTTCCTGGTTCTTCTCCTGAGGGGTTTACAACACAGATGCAATAGGATTCATACTTGTGACATTGTACTTGTCTCTTGCTGTAGAATGTAGTGGTGAGGTTTAACACTCTTAAACTCTGATGTTTTGGCATAATTCCTACTTTGTTTACTCTCTTCACGTGACATAAAAGGCCACATAATAATAATAAAATAATAAAATAATAATAATTTAAAAAATGAATAGCATTGCGTCGCTGTGACCATTTTAACACGGGGGAAATCTTTCAGCCTGCACAGGTTCACATACGTCATAAAACGAGAAATAATACGAGAAAATGATCAAAGAGAACGTGGAACTCGCTTACATTTTATTTGCACAGTCAGGCCTGTTGAACATGGAGTGTTAAAAGGAGAGAAAGGACACGCACAGAATGCAACACACACGCTCAACACACACACACACTCACTTCACACAATACCGAGCAGTCAGGTGACCACTGCATTGGGGAGGGAGAGAGAGAGAGAGAGAGAGAGAGATAGAGAATGGGAAAGTGTATTTCAACAGATAGAGAAAAAGCAGTGGTTCATCTTCACAAAAATCCCGACAACAGGAGGTGTCACTCGTAGCAGCCAAAACTAAAGCACATGGAATGGCGCTTCTAACATTTGGCCTATTTACTCATGCGGGCCTTTACTTAATTATTTTCCAAACCGTGTGTGTGTGTGTGTGTGTGTGTGTGTGTGTGTGTGTGTGAGAGAGAGAGAGAGAGAGAGAGAGAGAGAGAGAGAGAGACAGAGACAGAGACAGAGAGACAGAGATAGAGAATGTGTGTGTGTGAGAGTGTGAGAGAGAGAGAGAGAGAGAGAGAGAGAGAGAGAGAGAGAGAGAGAGAGGGAGAGAGAGAGAGGGAGAGTGAAAGAGAGAGAGAGAGAGTGTGTGTGTGTATGTAGGTGTGTGTGTGTGTGTGTGTGTTTTAGTGTGCATGCGTGCGGGCGGCCAGGCGGGCACGCACGGGCAGGTGCGTGCATATGTGTGTGCCTGACAAAATCTGCACATTGTCTGACAACAAGTGCCACAAAAGCGTCCAGATGTGAAAATAGCACAGTCCATGTTTTTATCCACTCCCATCTTTGCCATTTGGTGGTTGAACTGCGCGGACTCCATCCAGCCAAGGACTTTTCCTGTTCCCTTCTCATGACCTCTCATGATCATCAGTCTTTATCCATCCCATCAGAGTACATTTAGTAAACTCCCCCTCCTTTTCACCTCCTTCGAAGTCTCCTCCTCCTCCTCCTCCTCACACGTCCTCCTCTCCTTTCCTTGTTCCAGCTACGTACCGTAGTACATGTCCTTGGCATGTTTAGGAATATGGTCCAACTTAAATGTCTGTAAAGACTGGATATAGGTACGTCTCATTTTGCATGGTGGTAAAATCCTTATCGATTAACAAAGTATAGCATGTGTTCTTATCATTATGGGGAAGAAACAACCAGCCAATGTATAATGTTTCACCCAAAAAGAGGTCATTCATTATTTTGATACACATTTTTTTTTGCGCGGATGGTGTGCATGCCTGTTCTCAAACATAACCATTATAATAAAACTACACAACATACAGTATGACATATCCACAACATACACACAACCAGTCCTGTAAAAAAAGATCACTCAGGCAAAAAAATAAGCTGATTTGACTGATCGCCAAGGAATCTTACTCTGTCCATTTAAAAAAAAAAAAAAAATCCTGGAGTTGTGATTGTAAATTAATCTTTGCAATGTCCTTTGGGGGATTACTGTGTGAAACAGAAACGTCATTTATTAGACAAATTTGATGCTGTGAAATCACTCCCAAAAACCTTTGTGGTTAACTAGGAGTGATGAAGGCTGTAGTTGTAAGGGATGTTATGATGATTCAACTGCAGGGCCCATCTGGGTCTGCATGTCCGTACACTCTTCTGATTTATCAATGTGGTTATAGTTGTTGTAGTTGTTGTGGCTACTCACTGGACAAAGTAGTCGTAAAGTGAACTTTCTCGTACGTGCACCCTATTAAATGTTCAGCATCGCTTGAAGAATCCAATCACATAGCTCCAATGGGTTTGGCTGCGACTCCTTAGCATTGTCAGCCTGTTTCAGACAGTTCATGTAGCATCTAGTAAGCCTTAGTGTTAGCATTCCTGTGTGAAGTGGTTAGTACTGGTAGAGTCTAGGTGGTCCTTCGAGCCGGAAGCCACTGTAAGGATTTCTAAAAGTGCCTATACTGCCGCTAGCTGTATGTGCTTGCAACATGTGAACAGTTTACAGATCTGTGTGTTGGTGGTTGTCGTCAGCATTTAGGTTGTGGAGAGCCACTAATAGCTGGAGTCAAATGTTGTACTGCGGTGAATATCATTTAGTCTTGTAGGAAAATGGTGTTGAACTGTGTTGAGTCTTATATCTGGGTGGATTTGACATGTTGTGTGCTGAGTCTTATATGAGGGGGACTTTAGTCTGCTACTGTGGAATGTACTATATTGGTGTCATATTGTAGAATATCTCATATAATCTCATATGATGATGTCCTGCTGGCTACTGTGGAGCTACTGTATGTTGAGTCTCGAATGAGGCTGTGGTGACTCTCATATAATCTCATGAAGTCCAGTGTGTTGTCAGTTCAGTGTGCCTCAGCGTAGTCTCAGGTGGAGTCCAGCAGGACACTATGGTGCTGTGGGCAGCCGTGGCGCAGTGGTTAAGGAGATGGGCTTTAGATCAAAGGGTTGCAGGGGTTCAAACCCCGCTCTTCCACTCCCGACGGCACACCATGGCCGAGGTGCCCTTGAGCAAGGCACCTAACCCCATACTGTTCCTGGGACTAACCAATACACTGTATCCAATATCTATCCTTATGGCTTTGGATAAAAATGTCAGCTAAGTGTAATGGAATGGAATGTCATGTGTAGCAACCCTGCTCTTAGCAAGATGGCATAAAATATTGACAGTCTAGGGATGAATACTCACGTATCCAGAGGCCTGGGGTAAACTGTGAAAATGTTTACTGTTGACTGCTGTGCATAGGTTGCTTTGAGTCCCCACTCTGAGCTACACCTCAGAGACAAATATTTCAGCATTTTACAACACAGGTTATCAAATCAATCCACCACAACATCAAAAATGAAAGGTGAAACGTCAAAGTGTAATAATAAACGATCAGGAAACATTTATTTAAACCCCTTTTTGTGATCGACTCCCTTAACACACCTAAGTCATGCTGTCAACAAATACAAGCAATCAAACCCGAACAAACAAACAAAAGTACCCGACCGGGGTTTCAAAACAAACAGTCATTGAAGGGCCCAGGTGGCGCGCGGTGGAGCTCATTAAATTCCCAACCGAAACGTAGGCTACCGGTACTCACTACCAGTTGCCTCATAGGTTACCGTAATCCACAGACAGCGTTGTTAAACGTCCAACGATGTTCGTGCCCGTTACCATCACCGTGTCCGTCCCCCGAACATCTCCCTCCGACACCTGCTAGAGGTCTGCGCGGGACAGATTTTCCAGTCCCGCGCCTGCCCGCCCGCTCCCGCAGTGTTCCCGCAAAGAATTATGATTTTCAGTCCCGCTACCGCCCCGCGCCTGTAATAGTTTGTCCTGCTCCCGCCCGCGATTCCCGCATGATTCCGACATTGGCCTACTGCTCAAGGCAATTCGTGTCATTAGTTTGAGAAATTACACACGCTGTGCTTAGCTGAGCACATTACTGGCCTATTCTTAACCGTATAGTGCATGATGCACGTTAGGTGGCACTAGCTGCAATAGGCTACAGGTCCATCACAGCAATACCCAACTAACCTACCAAAATCTACTGAGAATAGGCCTATTATGAATAATACATTGTTCATAATCTTATATGCCACTCATCATCACGTTCACATATGAAATAAAAATATAATAAGCTAAAATTAATCATTTTAAGCACCGTATGATGGAGCCCCACCCCACGAGTGCATTTGACCATAATAGCAATCGACAGCTCACGTTACAATTGATTTAAATGCAAACAAGTGAAATGGAAAAAATATTAGCCTGCCTTTTCTGAATCCAGAATATTGAAAATGTAACATGTAATCAGAATAATTATTATTATTTAAGTGGGCTAGCCATGGCCTGTCCCCCGTGGTGCATCTCCTGAATAAAAGGAGCGATGGAATGCGCTACTGAACCTTTTCCGTCGTTTTAAGCAGTAGGAGAAAGTGGTTGTTGCCTTTGCCAATGTGTATAATAATAACAATATGATATAGTCTAATAATTGAATAATAATAGTAGTAGCAGTATAAGTACTAGCCTACTAGTAATATTAATGATAATGATGAGATAACCATTTGAAGGAGAAAACAGTAGACAAGCATTTAAGTCCAAGTGGAAATTTTATATCTATTTTTCAGCAAAACATTTGGCTAACCCAGCATTATGTTATAACAAAACACGGTCCTGAATGGCGTTGACGGACGCTCCTCATAGGCCTATAACAAAAAAATCAACAGTATCAATATTTAAACGTCTACATATTTCAAAACTAGTTGGGCTTGAGTCCCCAGCGCGCGTGGCTTTGTATGAAGAAAAAGAGAACATTGCCTAAAACGTGGGCAGCCTTGCATGTCAAATAGAAAACTAGAATTTTATAATATACAAAAATTATATATTTGTTTTTCAGCAAAACATTTGGCTAACCCATTATGTTACAACAAAACACAGTCCCTGAATGGCGTTGACGGATGCTCGTCATATAGGCCTAACAAAAAAAATCAACAGTTGGCTACAAAGCCTTCACTATTTAAAACATCTGCATATTTCGAAACTAGTTGGGCGTGAGTCTCCAGTGCGCGCGGTTTTGTATGAATAAGAAAAAGAGAACATTGCCTAAAATGTGTGCAGGCTTGCATGTCAAATAGCTTCCATCACGTGCTGTCACTTGCATCGATCATCCTTAGATGATGCAGCTTTGGAGTAAGGAAAGTCGCTACTTTATAGAGCATGTCAATTCCGTTTGGGACAAGGTGACTTGGAGACAGCAGCGTTGCGCACACGCAGATGCGATGGCACTGAGTGGGTCAGCCTTGGACACTTCACAGTGGTCCCTTAACTTCACGGACCATGGCAGAACAAGCGCAGCACTTAATGCCGTATTGTCAGACTCCAGGTCGTTCGTTGCGTCTTTGAATGGTTTGAGAAATGCCACCAGGGATGTAAGGGTCTGTTTATTAATGCAGCTTATTTTGTCGTATTGGTTATTTTCGAGTAGAACTGCTGTGACCTCGTCATACTGCTGTGAGATAGAATCCAGCATATCCACAGTTGAATTCCATCTCGTATCCATGCCCTTTCTTCAACATGGCGTGACACAGTGGTTGGATGGGGCAATATGTCTCGCACGTCAAATTTGCCTATGCTGGCTGCTGTGTCAACCAAGTGTTGCGCTAACTGAACTAGTCCACGACCAGCGATGCTGTCATATGGACAGAGGTCCGCGGCAACGAAATCAACGCATTTCTCCACCGTCTTTTCCTTCAAAGCCTCTGACACTTTTGCTTTGTTCCCTCTGAATTCCAACAATTGTTGTCCTTTTAAAACAGTACAGACATGACGATTCAGGCCCGATGTACCTGATTTGTGCCCGCTGTATGTGAGAACCAAATTTTGGCACTTGTCACAACAGGCAAAGGGCAGCTGATTTCCTTCTGCGTCATACACGAGTGAGAATGACTCCCAAATCTTATTTCAAAACTTTCGATTTTTTTCATGGTGAATGTTCCTCTCTTTAGACCAGCACTTACTTCTGAAGCATTATGTGTTGTTTCACTAGAGGAGCTCTGCTCTTCTGCCATGATCGGAGAGCAGAGCGGAAGAGCCAGAACACGGAAGAGCAGAACAGAATCGGATATGCGAGACATCCGCAAATATATTCCAAAATGTTTTTATTAATAGAAAGGCTACCAAACACAATATCCAGCACATTGTGATATATATAAATGATAGACATAGACTGATAATTTATGACTTTATTTTACATTTTAAAACACGTTTTTAGTTCGCGGGACTGCCGCTCATCACCGCTCCCGCCCGCAACCCGCACTGTGCGCTCTCCCTCCCGCCCGCACCCGCAATGAGCTTTCAATATTTGTCCCGCGCCGCACTGCTTTGCTTTGGGTCCCGCGAGTCCCGCGGGACTCCCGCGGGAGTGCAGGTCTCAATACCCTGAAAAGTAATCGTTGTAAGTCGCTTTGAATAAATGAAAGCGTCAGCTAAGTATAATATAATGTAATTATGTTATGTAATGTAATTAACCTTTCAATGACTATTACAGCATGCCACTGGTGGTACGCTGTGCATTGCCAGGCTACGAAAACAGCTTTGATGCTTCGGCGATCCTTTTATGTGAACTGAAAGAGTTATTGATACAGACCATATTATTATTATTTGTGTGTGTGTGTGTGTGTGTGTGTGTGTGTGTGTGTGTGTGTGTGTGTGTGTGTGTGTGTGTGTGTGAACCATGCAGTACCATCACTCCACAGGGCCAATGTGAATGTTTCATTATTTAAAACACTTCCACTATTTTTTAGATTGGGGTTAGGATTTATATAATTGATGTTCATTTCTATATTCCAAATAAAGGAATGACTATACAAAGGTGATAGCACTGACTGGCCTTTGAAGTGTGTGGTTGATGTCACTGTTTTAGCATCATGAAGAAAACAGCACTGAGTGTAAAGACAGGAAATCAGCAGCAGCGACCTCCACAGACCCCCCTCCTCCCCAACCCTCAACCCCTCACTCATGCTTGACATTTTGGCTGAAGGTAGAGGTTGTAGCAAACACATTAAAGAAAGGCTTTATTTGCTCAATTGCTGTATACGGTATGGCTAAATATGATGAATTAGTAAGAGAGAGTATCAATAGACTCTGTTGGTTAGGATCAGAAAATAAACAATAGCCTACAAAATGCAACTGAATTTCAACAAATGATCTTTTATTGACCAGCCATCAAATGTAAAAACAGTAAGCTTATACCAGGTGTTCATTAAAGGTTTAATGTTATATAAAATACAAGGGCATTCAGAAAAGGAAACCATTTACATATTATGCAAATATTAATTTAAACATCCACAAGTCTCAATATGACTTCCTATTCCACATATGTGTATAAAACTAATGTTGTTGTGCTGTCCTCTTCGCCAAACATGCTGTCATAACTCAAGTCATTGTTGTTTCCTGTTCAATAAGAAAGAGAAATGCTGTTTTTGCATGTCATCATCGTTATGCCTTTGACCAAATAATTGTTACACTGTGAAAGCAATCATTGAGGGTGTGATCATGCATACTTTAAACAACATAGCTTACCTTTGTGAATGTTGTAGCAGAAGACAGAGAAGAGGGCTATGGAGATGGAGAGGAGTGAACACACAGGACACAGAATGACCAGCAGCATCCAACAGTCACCACAGTCAGGAAGAGGAGACGATGGAGGAGGACTGGGAGGTGGCTCTGAGGTGACACACACACACACACACACACACACACACACACACACACACACACACACACACACACACACACACACACACACACACACACACACACACAGAAGGGGGGGGGGGATACTTTCATTTTGGCAATAGGATAAAAAACATGAATGTCCCTGCTTATACAATTCAATATATGCTCATGTATTCAGACATTGAAGACACAACTAGAACCCATTTTCTTCCTTTTCTATTGAAATAGGAACACTTTATAACCCTGGTTAAGTACTTATGAAATGACAAAATAGCATCCAGTTTAACACAAATCAATGTAGACTATTTCAAATAAATATCCTACTTACCCTTTATCAACAGGTGAAAGGTTTTGCCTTGACGACCAGTGTTTACATGTTGACAATAATAAAAACCCAGATCATCCTCAGTGATGTTCTGAATAATCAGGAAGCTATTGGAGCAGAGATGCTCAACAGAGTAACGTGCATGGATACCATCAAAAAGAAGGGGTGAATGATTTCCTTTCTCTGAGTCTCTATACCACTCGCTTGCAAATATGTTTGTATCTTTGAAGTCACAGTGCAGGGTAATGTTGTCTCCTGGTCGGACCCTCAACTCCACATCAGCACCAGAGGTCTTCGCAAAGGAGATAAACACACCTGCAAGAGTTTGTCCATTAGTACAATAACACGGTGCATGCAACACCAGAGAATAAAAATATAATAAACCTATTTTTCAGTATTGAAATGTGTACTTACACAGGTGGAGCAAACAGATCAGACACATGATGTGTCATATGTGCATACATACATGTCTCACAGGAAGTTGGGCAGCATCTGCCCTTGTGTTCTCACACCTCAGTTACAGTTCAAACTAACGGAAAGGGGGGTTGGGGCTAAAATATATTTACACAGAGGTTATTTTGATCTTTTCCTTGAGTTTTCCATTTAGAGGTCCAAAGTCATCTGAAGATTTCCATCCCCTCAAACTGTAATGTTTCTCAATTAACTACCTGACTAACTGACCAACTAACTAACTAACTAATTAACTAACTAACTAACTAACTAACTAACTATAAATAAATGAATAACCAGCTACATCATTTAAAGGCAGGGCATTGAAAGGCCTCACTTCTAGGTGCACTTATGTGCAGCTGTACTATTATGAAAAAAGATATCGACAATTGAGAGGGCACAAACAATAATTTAGACCAATGCAATGACTATGGTCAAAACAAGGCAAATTTGAGGGAAGAACACACAGACAAACCAAAGAGCAAAGAGGAAACTATGCCATCTATAGAGGAAGGGAGATGTAATAAAGACAAATTACTCTTTCTAACACGTGAGACAATCATATCAGCATACCTTGAATTAACACAATGACATTAACACCTTTTCTTAATTCATATTTTAAAAGTCAGTAGACTTTGTGTCACTGTTCAGTGTAAACCAGTGAGGATGTCTGCATTGCATTTAGTCAAGTTCATTATGTATTTTTGCTGGATTTTTATGGGGATTTGGAAAACTATACATTTTTGAAAAGTAGATAGTATAAGCAATCAGAAAAACAATGTTTCCATTTGCACAGGTGGCGGCCATCTTGGATTTTTCAAAATGGCGTCCGAAAAAACTGTATTTTGTCATTTCTCAGCTTCTGAATAAGTTAGAACATTGATTTTAACTGCTTAACCAACATTTTCAGGGTCACTGAATCTAATGGTGTTAGTTGTATTGTTGTCAGACATTTTGTTACCACACCAATTTATTTGAACTATTGATTTATAGTATTTATGAGTAGATGGCCCACCATTTAAAACATCCCAGCTTGAATGTGCAAAACTGGTACAGTTTACATGTCCACCATTTTGCTGTACATTTACAGGCTTGCCTGTGCAAATCTCACAGCTACATTGTATCCAGTATACAGGAGCAGCGCCACATAGTGAATGTTTTGAGTGTCAACAGGTGTTCAATTTTTTCATTTGGGGGAATCCTTCAGCATGCATGCATTTTCTGTATGATAATACTGGAAACTGACTGCAAGACAGAGTGACAAATCAATTGGTGTTATTAATATTATTAATGCACATATGAGCATGTCATTAACTGGTGTTGGTGAGTGTGCTTTAGTGTAACAGTGAGGGTTCTGTTTGCTGTTTGTTCTGGTTATATTCATGGGTGAAGAAAATTGAGGTGAACAAGAGACATGTCAAGCCCATGAGCTCATTAACTGGAAGCTGTGTATTCTATGCCAGTCTGATGATGCCAAGACGGTGGTTCTGGTCCAGAATCCAAGATTAGACACTAATGGACATGTACGAGAAGTAGTTCAAGAGAGGGTCAGTCTGAGTTATTGGGACCATGTTAAATCCAAAGACGACTGCAGAACTGCACAACTGAGACACCAGGGACACAGAAAGCAGTCTAGCATCTCTCCTGTCGCTCAGGTGCAACCAACAAGGTTCAAATATAGCATGCAAGCAACCAACATGCACATAATTTCTACAGGACGGTGCACAGCCAAGAAGCGTGGCAAGAAGAGAGGATGAACAGAAATGGATGACCCAGGCCCCTCAACATCTAATTCTTCTCCACTCCACTCGTCAAGAAACAAAGCTCCATTTGCCAAAAGGCCGATGGTGAACTACTTTATCAGGTCAGAACTGCAAATGCCGGAAAATCTCCAAAGGCTGCTTTGGAACAGTCCCAGAATCTCACACTCAAAACTAGACTGAACACCCGCATCTCAGCAGATGATGCACATGCAATTGATGTATGATATCACAAAGATTGTGGGACAAAACATGTGTCATGTACGGCGAGACTCAGGCCTGACAGAAATACAACTCTCAAAGAAGCCTTGACGTCAACATGTCTGCTTGAGCTGATCAACCGTATTGGCGGTGCATGGACATCATTGAAAATTTTTTATGTCAACATGCTTGATTCAGAAGCCTTGGAGAATCATGAACTTGCATTCAGTAGAAAGTGGCCGAAAGAGAGACACACCCTTGCTAGTCTGTACAATTCAGCTGGGACATCATTGATGTTGCTGTATACTTGTATGGCATCTGTTCCCTGGCCTGTCTTGGTGAAGGTTGCAATGTTTGTCCTTGTCACCTGTGCTGCTTTGTAAATTGCTTTCATGTTATCATATTCATCAGTTGTCATTGCAGCATGAACCATGTCTATTACCATAGTTATTACATACATTTTTGAATTCCCTTTGATTTACCACGATTGAGTGTATATAAGACATATTTTGTTAATAAAATCATTGTATAGGTTCATGACATCATGAAATATATATTGGCTGTAGTCTCACTCTAATTCCTGGAGTGCTAGAGCTATTGAAAATTGACCATATTAAGAATGCTTAATGCGTGCAAATGATACAGGGGTGTAACATTCTCCTAAGCACCTGAGCTCACTTGAAATAGACCCAGAAGACATGGGAAACTGTCCTTTGCTTACAGAAGTCAGCAGAAGTTGTAGAAGTCCATTCTTTTTGACAATAATAGAGCATTGCACATCATGTGCTACAGTAAAAATGAACCATCCAACTTGTGTTAGTGCTAGCTTCAAAAGTCAGCCTCCATGATGGCATGCGGGTGCAGTAGTGCATTGGTTAAGATGTTCTCACTCATCTGTAGAGTTAAATACGGTGCTGAATGGTATAAATGGGTTTTAAACAGCATGAAAAGCCACTCATGCATTATATTTTGAAGGGAGATCTTCGATTACTGCCACATAGTAAGGTCAAATTGCATTCTCTACTATGTTTTGACAGTTTGGCTCCATCATAAGGACCAGCAGGTGATAAAATGGTGGGTTTTTGGTCAAGACCTGTCACACTGTAAGCACTACAGAAAGGAAAACATTGCAAAACATGACAAGGAATACACCCACCATTTAAGCTGGTGAAATCATGTCCAAGATAGGAATTAACACTGTTTTTTATATAAAATCATCTCATCGGTTAATGTATTTAACTGTTAAGTGTTGTCTTTTGTTTTGTTTTTAAGTCTTCCTCGACATTTGCTGCCATTTATTGTCCCCGTCCCAACTCTTTTGAGACGTGTTGGATTTATCAAATTAGAAATGAGTACATATGTCCCCCAAAACAATATTTTTTCTCAGTTTTAACACTTAATATGTTGTCTTTTCACTATTCTCCATCTAATGAATAGATTGAATGTTTTAAAAATGATAGCATTTTGATTTTATTCACTGTTTACCAAACGTCCCAACTTCATCGGAGTTGGGGTTTGTACTATACAGTAAATCACCAGTTCAAATAAATTAGCATGGTAACAAACTGTCTGAGAACATTAAAACTACCACCAGTAGATTCAGTGACCCTGAAAATGTAGGTTTAGCAGTTTGAATCAATGTTTTAGCTCATTCAGAAGCTGAGATATTGCAAAATTATGGTTTTTCGGAAGCCATTTTGAAAAATCCAAGATGGCCGCCATGCAGACATTTGTGCAAATGGAAACATGTTTTTTCTGATTGCTTATACAATATACTTTTCAAAAATGTATAGTTTTCCAAATCCCCATAAAAATCCAGCGAAAGGTTCAGATCCAAACGTAATGAACCTGACTAATTACTCCACTTACATTTACATAAGGAGTTGAGCTCAGTGATTGGTTTACGCACTTTTTTTTAACCTCAAAAATGAGGTTGACGTGAGTAGTATTTCAACCCATTAAAACACAGCGTTATAAGTTTGCTGTTACCAGAATGGCAATGACAGAGTCAAAGTGCATTACTAAAGGCCCTCTGTTATGTCATAGTGACTACTGTATTACTGCGTCCCACTGGTGGTACAGAATGTATTACGGGGCTACGAAAACAGCTTTGATGCTTCGGCTCTCCTTTTATTTTTAGAGAATGGGTTATTGATACAGACCATATTATTATTTGTGTGTGTGTGTGTGTGTGTGTGTGTGTGTGTGTGTGTGTGTGTGTGTGTGTGTGTGTGTGTGTGTGTGTGTGTGTGTGTGTGTGTGTGTGTGAGCCATGCAGTACCATCACTCCACAGGGCCAGCGTGAATGTTTCATTATTTAAAACACTTCCACTATTTTTTAGATTCGGGTAAGGATTTATATACTTGATGTTAATTTCTATATTCCAAATAAAGGAGTGACTTGTACAAAAGTGATGGTACTGACCGGCGTCAGTAGGAGTTGGAGGGGGCGAGGCCCCTACGCTCTCGGCTGAGGCCCCTGAGCCCCATGGGCTAACAGGGGACAAAGCCAGAGAAACGTCGCCTCCTTCCGGGAGGGAAAAATGGGGGGTGTCAGGCGAAAGCGCCTGTGGCATTACACTGGACTTTTGGAGACTCCAACCGTGCTGTGTCCGGGGACAGGGTGCGCTTTCGTGAACTGAAGGCTTTGAAGTTTGTGGTTGATGTCACTGTTTTAGCATCTTTAAAAAAACAGGTCAGAGTGTAAAGACAGGAAGTCAGCAGCAGTCTCCAGCCTCCTCTGTGTAGTGGCAACCGCCCCAGACCCCCCTCCTCCCCAACCCCCAACATGTCACTCATGCTCACGTGAAGGACATTTTTGCTGAAGGTAGAGGTTGTGGCAAAAAAAATGAAGAAAGACTGTGTTTGCTCAATTGTTGTATACTGTATGGCTAAATATGATGAATTGAGACTATTAATAGACTCTGTTGGTCAGGATCAGAAAATAAACTATACAAATTGCAACTGAATTTCAACAAATTATCTTTTATTCACCATTCATCGAATGTAAAAATAGTAAGCAGATGCCAGGTGGTCATTAACGGTTAAATATTATACTGTATATATAAGGGCATTCAGAAAATACAAGGGCATTCAGAAAAGGAAGTGAAAAAACTGCACACCGATGAGCTCCCATTTAAGCCATTTTATTTCTGGACGTTTATGGCTACCCTGGCCCTTCCTCAGATTCAGTCTCTGAGGAAACTCTGTCTGAGGAAGAGCCAGGGTGGCCCGAAACATCACAAAATAAAATGGCTTAAATGGGAGCTCATCGGTGTGCGGTTTTCTTCACTGCCTATGGATTCACTTTTTTGAACCTGCTCCCAAAACCTCTTTGGATGTGCGTGAGATTCGATTGGTATTCAGAAAAGGAAACCTTGCATTCACATATCATGCGAATATTAATTTAAACATCCACAAGCCTCCATATGACTTTAAAGTCAGTTTGCATTTTTTCCACCAGCGTCAAAAGTGAGGATGCCTGGATTCTGCTATTCCACATATGTGTATAAAACTACTGTTGTTGTGCTGTCTTCTTCGCCAAACATGCGGTCATAACTCAAGTCATTGGTGTTTCCTGTTCAATAAGAAAGAGATATGCTGTTGTTGCATGTCATCATTTTTATTTATTTGTCAAAATAATTGTTACACTGTTTGTGAAAGCACTCATTGAGGGTGTGATTGTGTATAATTTAAACAACACATCTTACCCTTGTGAATGTTGTAGCAGAAGACAGAGAAGAGGGCTATGGAGATGGAGAGGAGTGAACACACAGGACACAGAATGACCAGCAGCATCCAGTAATAATCACCAGGATCATCAGGAAGAGGACAAGATGGAGGAGGACTGGGTGGCTCTGAGACACACACACACACACACGCACACACACACACGCACACACGCACACACACACACACACACACACGCACACACGCACACACGCACACACGCACACACACACTATTCATTACTCTGACTCAGTTCTCGCACACAAATCCAGTGAAACACAAAACATCAATTGCAATAAATCTCCTTACTTACCCAGGAACAACAGACTTATAGTTTTACCCTGTTGACCTGTGCTTAATTGTTGGCAGTAATAAAGACCCACATCATCCTCAGTGACGTTCTGGATCATCAGGAAAATGTTTTTGGAGTTGCTGACATCAAGAGAGTAGCGAGGAGGGGCCCAGTGACCTTCCACCTTGATGGCTGACTGATTCACTTCAGATGACTTCCTGCGCCATGCAACTGCCCAAATGTTGTCCTCTTTAAAATCACAATGTAGAGTGATGTTGTCTCCTGGTCGGACCCTCAACTCCACATCAGCGCCAGAGGTCTTCACAACAAAGAGGAAAAGCACACCTGCTGCAGATGTTTTAAATCAGTGTTTCTCAAACTTTTTCAGACCGAGGACCACTTTGTGCCCCAAAAAATGTTCAGGGACCACTGAATTGACAGTTGACGGGTGCTAACTTGACACTGCTAATTTAAATGCAGATCATTTACTTTTTATTCACATTGCAAGCCTGTCTTATTTTGGTGATAAGACTTCTGTTATGTTCAGCTTTATAATTATGTTACAAAATAGCCTACAGCTAGCTTGTCTTGGAATAGTAGAAATCCCCTTGCGGACCACCTGAGCTCTGTCGCGGACCACCAGTGGTCCCCGGACCACACTTTGAGAATCACTGTTTTAAATCAATCAGCCAATCCACTGCAGAGTCAGATGCTTTATATAGATGTCAAACACAAAGTGACAGAGCCAACCAATGATACAGCTAAAATAGCAATTCATCGGCAACACTTTATTTGCGTATGACATTACATTGTAATAACAGTGTCATAACAAAGTCATGACTATGACTAGTGACATTCGGTTATGGTAAAGACAGCCCTCACAATGCCAAGTTTTCATGACCATAAAACGTTTATGACATTGCCATGATGTTTATGACTTGTCCACTATTACGACACTGTTATGTCATACGCATGACATACGCCATTGTCAAGTAAATGTAACCAATTAATCTATCTCTATTTATCTACGTAAAAAGCTGTAAACTTACAGAGACGTAGCACACAAATCACATAGACGATGCTCATAGCTGTCAGGGTAGAACAGAAATGGATTTCCGTATGTGGTGATACATTTACACGAGAAGTTGAGCACAGTGATTGGTTTACACAAATGGAAATTTTCACAGTGCTTTTGAACCTCAGAAATCAGGTTGATGCTGGCGATAACTTTACTAGGCCAGCCAGCTAGAGTATGTGAAGAAAGTTTGAGTGCCCACATCCTTTTTTGTAAGCTTTTTGTGTTCAAAAATATTCCTTTTGTATAGTAATGACACCTGGTAAACCATTAGTTGAGTATTAGAGCTACAACTATTCCACATCACAGTATATGGTACTACATCATGAGCCTTTATATTGGTCATTTTTTGTTTACTAAGAATACAGGCTTTTGCTGAATGACGGACTCGATTTGATTGACAACTTCCTTCCCACTTTTATGGAACTATACATACACTCATTTTCTATATTTGTTGTAGCTGTTTGTAAAGTGTAATCAAAGGTACTGACCTGCTTAAGGAACTACTATTACTACTACCGGTATTAACCCTATCGCGCCGGATGCATCATATATGTCTCATCAAATTCAAAGCCCTCTCCACGCTGACACAAAAAAAAATCGATCTGAAAAACATCCTGCGTGTTATTTCCAAACGTCCTGCAGTACGCGGAAACCGCCACAAGAGAGCAGCGGTCGACAACAAGTTGACCACAGCTCGGCGAAAAACAGGAAAATGGGGTGGAAGCGGTTTCCCTGACCGACGCTGAGATTTCGTCAAATTGCATAAGGTTTGTGTACAAATTTCCGAAATATAACTCTACATCCTTTAATTTGAACACTTGCTTTGTGCAATTAAGCAAGGAAGAGTTTATATTTTTACACCGTGTTGCAGAGAGATCGTGCTAAAACTGATGAGACATATAAGCACCATCCGGCGGTGGCAGGAAGTCAGCCATCAATGCATTTGCTCCATAGGGAAACTTGCAAAGCACACCACGACGATCGTTTAACAAAACACACAAGTTGTTTTACTTCAAGACAAAGATATTGCCTTAAGAAACAGGTTTTACTTGCAATTTTGAAAATGTAATGCAAAATGTTGAAATTATGATCTCGTAAAAAATGCATTGAAGTGAATGGAGAAATGGTCCAATTGTAGTAATGGACCTATATATTCAAATTACACATCAAAAATGAATAATGATCTATATTACACTCATAAATAGGTTGTTGAGCATCCAATCAGCTATGTTTTTACATAGATTTAAAAAAATTACCCAACCAGGCTGTGGGAAATGTAAAATATGGTCCTGCTAAAACAAGGATAGGCTTAAAAAAATGGCAGGATCTCACTAAATATTTAAAGATAGTCCTCAAATTAAATTGTCTGACAACTTTTTTAAATGAAAAAAAAAGTTGTAAATGCATTAAAAGTCATTTTTCAATGGTCATGAAATTGGAATTTTCATTCATTAAAAGCCTGATGCATCATATATGATGCATGAAATATCTCAGCGACCTTAACAAAATTTTGAATTTTTTTTTTACATTTCTTATAAGGGACCAATATTGAAGCAAATTCCAAAAAAATAGAATTTTCTCTCATTGCTTTCATGGTTCAGGTTTCACAGGGTTAAGTTAGTATTACTACTAAAGGCTGAATCCTCTCCAGGGGAGAGAAAATGAATGATCCTGAGGGAGTGCAAGTAGGCCACTGATCTATGGAAGCCATGTTGCTGCCCTCCATCAAACCCTGATGAAACATAATCTACTCACAAACTATTCATCTCCAGGAAGTGTCCTGAAAATGGTTCACCACACCTTACACTCATGGGTAAACGGTTAGGGCGTCAGACTTGTAGCTCGAAGGTTGCCGGTTCGACTCCTGACCTGGCAGGTGGTGGAGAGAGTAATTCACCAGTGCTTTCCCCCATCTTCCTCCCTGACTGAGGTACCCTGAGCATGGTAGCGTCCCACTGCAGTGCTTGGGGTACCAATTGGGGCTGCCCAAGGAATTTCGTTGTGTGCTGTGGAGTGCTGTGTCACAATGGCAATTGTAGGGCTTTCAGGCCGACCAGAACGGAGCCGGGGCCGGTGCCCGCACCAGTTACGTTCGCCACTTAAGTGCTTATCTGCGAACCGCCCGTGTTCAGGCTCTGAACTTATTCCGCACGCGACTGTGTTACCTGGATGAACCTGCTGACGGCCACGATGTCATCAAGGTTTGCGGGGAAAAAACAAGTATTTTGCGGTTCGCAAACGCTAAAATCTTTGGCCTGAACACGACGACCGGTAATGGAACTGGTGCGGGAACGGGCACCGGCACGGATCGAGGCACAAGGCACAGGGCCTTGTATATGAGGACGAGGTGCCAGGGTCTGGGGTGTGTAAGTAATCTAGCTGCTGAGTTTTGAATGTATTGTAGACGGTTAATCAATTTAGAAGGGAGACCAGTGAGTAGGGCATTGCAATAATCTAATCTGGAGGTTATGAAAGCGTGAATGAGGGTCTCAGCAGAGGTAGGGGTAAGAGAAGGGCGGAGTTTGGAGATGGTTTTGAGGTGGAAAAACACAGTTTTGGTGAGGTGTTTAATATGGGATTCAAAGGAGAGAGAAGAGTCGATGATGATGCCCAGATATTTTACTTCAGGTTTATCTGTTTAACCCTCTGGTTGTGTTAGAAACATGGTTACGTTCATGGTGTTAACGGTCAAAATTTATTGCCTACACAAAAGAGGTAATATTGATTAAAAATCTGATTTGCATATTTTGTGATTAATACCTTTTAGACATCCTTTTGAAACATTTCCAATGTGATTTAAATGTTATTCTGCTTTGTTTTAGTGATTTGTAGGCTTTTTTTCTTATCTTGCACTAATTCGTTTTATTAACCCTCTGGAGTCTAGGGCCTCTCAGAGGCTGTCAGGCCGTTTGGAACACCTTTACTTTTTTCAAGTATTTCAACTAACTGTAAACATCTATACTAATGTGGCACATATGGTTGTATTCTTAAAAGCCTAACAAAAAAGAATATCAGGGGAAAGTGAATGTAATATAAACTGTATATAACTTTGGGAGATGCAAATTAACCTCTTTGTGCAGATGGGGTCGCCGGCGGACCTATTGACTATCTGCTTAAAATACTCAACTACATCATAACAACATTGCTATGACATTACAGACAGTCTCGAGTAACACATTAAGACTTGGTCATTTCAATTTTGATGACAATAAGTTTATAACAGAGGCTCTGTGTTAAGGGGTTAATGGTCCGGCCATTTTTGACCGAAACACCATGAATGAAACAAGTTGGTGTATCTTCCACAATTATTTAGGAATTTTATTATATTTAATTTTGACCATTTGAATAGGTTACCTAGAGGATATCATGAAGTGTCATTTCTGTATGATGAAAAATAGAGAAGTTATTTAAGTTTCATTTTTGACCGTAACACAACCAGAGGGTTAAAGGCACACTGTGTGAGATTTTTAGTTGTTTATTTCCAGAATTCATGCTGCCCATTCACTAATGTTACCTTTTTCGTGAATACTTACCACCAGCATCAAATTCTAAGTACTCATTATGACTGGAAAAATTGCCCTTTTCATAGGCCTACATGAATAGGGGGATCTTCTCCATGGTCCGCCATTTTGAATTTCCAAAAACAGCCATTTTTAGCTGCAAAAATGTCTGTACTTGGACCATAGTAGAACATATTTTAGTTAAAGTAAACTTTCATGTTAAGATCAAATTTGGCAATAGGCAGCCCAATTTTGATGAGCAGCATAGTTGCAGTACCTTTTTGACCATTTCCTGCACAGTGTCCCTTTAAGTAATGATGGGGTGGCGATGATGATGGCTTCGGTTTTGTTTTGATTAAGTTTAAGAAAGTTTTGGGTCATCCAATTACTAATTTCATTGAGGCAGGTTGTTAAGTTAGCGAGGGGGAGTGGATGGGAGGGTTTAGTGTGTATAGATTTGGGTGTCCTCTACATAACAGTGAAAGATTTATTGAGTAACGCGCGCACGCACGCACGCACGCACGCACGCGCACACACACACACACACACACACACACACACACACACACACACACACACACACACACACACACACACACGCACACACAGTTGAGGTGCGTATCTCGAGAGCTATCTCTATCCCCAACACACTACAGTGCAAGATGCAAACATTTTCAGGTCAGTTGCTGATGCATGACTAGCATCAGATAAACTACTACACAGATGAGGTCAAGGTTGCAAACACACACACACACACACACACACACACACACACACACACACACACACACACACACACACACACACACACACACACACCACAACAGTATACATTACGCAGGTAACACACTGTCTATGTGATCTCTGAATCTGAGCTCTGTCTGTTTCCTAACCTTGTCACTCGTTTCCCTTCGATTGATTCAAGTTCTGCTGAGCAATAAATGGCTACACACGATACAAAATGGCCGTAAAACATATGAACCAATTTGAAAGATAGCGGATGTTGATGTTTAACCATTTTTTTAATACATAATTTCAAGGTTCAATAAAAAGTCTGATAGAATCATAAATCCTTAAAATAAAACTAGCTTCACACAGCATCTGTGTGTTTTTGCGTGCGTCTGTGCATGCCTGCATGTGTGCAAGTTGACATAGGATTTCACATTCAGAACTGCTCATAGTTACAGAAACGTTTGGTGTACTATTTGTACAAAATAATAGTATTTACATTAAGTATACAGTATCAAGGCTGCTCAATCTTTGCTGCATCACTTTGCAATGTATTCTTCACATTACATAGCAGTAGTTCTTATTTCTGAGTAGGTACTACACTCATTGTTCCTTTGTATCTTTCTCTTTGGTCTTGTTTGTTCTTCCATGTTGGGAATGTCCAGTGATGCATAGCACACATCTTCATCCTTAGGGGAAAACAAGTCCAACAGCAGATTAATTTGCACTGTCAGCCTTAAAGGGACACTGTGTGAGATTTTTTGTTGTTTATTCCCAGAATTCATGCTGCCCATTCACTAATGTTACCTTTTTCATGGATACTTACCATCACCATCAAATTCTAGGTATTCATTATGACTGGAAAAATTGCACTTTTCATACATGAAAAGGGGGATCTTCTCCATGGTCCGCCATTTTGAATTTCCAGAAATAGCCATTTTTAGCTGCAAAAATGACTGTACTTGGACCATACTAGAAAATATTTGTTTATTACTTAGTACACTTTCATGTAAATATCAAATTTGGCAATAGGCAGCCCAGTTTCAATGAGCAGCATAGTTGCAGTACCTTTTTTGACCATTTCCTGCACAGTGTCCCTTTAACATCTTCTGAACATCATTTTAAGAAATCACTACCTGTTGCCTTTGGTGTTTCCTGTAGTCGGCAGTTGCACTTGTCTTGATTTCCATTTTGTTTGACTCTACAGTTGAAAAATAAAACAATACAATAAAAGATCTGCTATCATTGTGACAAAAAAGGGATACAAAAAAATAGCATGGACTGCTGTCACCTTTTTTGTGACACAGGCAGAACACGAAGATGGAGGAGCTGACAGCAGAGAGGAGTGAACAGACAGGACACAGAATGACCAGCAGCATCCAGCAGTCACCACAGTCAGGAAGAGGTGAATAAGATGGAGGAGGACTGGGTGGCTCTGAGGGTGACACACACACACACACACACACACACACACACACACACACACACACACACACACACACACACACACACACAGAGGCATACAGGCCATCACAGACAGCGCCACAGACTTGACTTGAACAGTTTCTTCGCCTGCTTTGAAGCACAAAACCACACCCATCCACAGAAAACCCCACGACCAGCCCCTGTGCCTGTCCTCTGCCAGCGTGAAAAGGACACTAGCCAACATCAACCCACGCAAAGCAGCATGGGGCCCCGCAAGGTTGTGTGCTTAGCCCCCTGCTGTTCCAGCTGCTGACACATGACTGCATGATGACCCACTGCGCCAACCATCTGGTGAAGTTTGCGGATGATACAACACTGGTGGGCCTCATCACTAAGGGCACGAGACTCACTACAGAGAGGAAGAACACATGCTGGCTAAATGGTGCAAGGACAACAACTTCTTGTTGAATGTCAGCAAGACCAAGGAGATTGTTGCCAACTTTCAGAGGGGCCAAAAACAACTGACACCACTGACCATCATCAACGGTGATGCTGTGGAGAGAGTGAGCAGCACAAAATTTCTTGGAGTGCACATCAGCGACGACCTCTCCTGGACCACCAACACATCATCACTGGTGAACAAGGCCCAAAAGTGCCTCTACTTCTTGCGCAAACTGAAGAAGGCAAGTTCTACAACCTCCATCATGACAACATTCTACAGAGGAACCATCGAGAGCATCCTGACCAGCATCACAGTGTGGTGAGGAAGCTGCATGGAGCAAAATAGGAAGACGCTTCAGCGTATTGTGAATACAGCAAAGAAGATCATTGGAGCACCACTGCCCTCCCTGCAGGACATTTACACCACCCATCTCACCTGCAAAGCACTGATGATCGTCAAGGGCACAAGCCACCCTGGCCGCACACAAACTGTTCAGCCTCCTGGCCTCATGGAAAGAGATACAGTACAGAAGCCTCCGCTCCCGTACCATGCACCAGGCTTGCAAATAGCTTCATACACCAATTAATCAGGATGCTGAACACTCTACCCACTCTCCCATCACTGACAGCATCCCCACCCGCGGCTAGCCAGCCAGGATCCTGACACCCCCACCCCAACCCCCCACTGTACTGTGACTGCACATTCTACCTGCACTAACTCAAACATACTACACACACACACACACACACACACACACACACACACACACACACACACACACACACACACACACACACACACACACACAGCAAATTCCTGCATTAACTCAAAACACACACATACTGTACACACACACAAACATGCTGCTGCTGCTTATCATGCCTGTTATACTTGAATGACTGTACTGAAAAACTAGTTACCAGCTATATATACACAACACACTTTTTAGCTCTGATTCAAACTGTGTTATTTATATGCATCGATACTACCACTATATTCACAATGTCATACTAGGACAATGTAAATATATGCACATTACAAATTGCTTAGCCTACTTTATTATTTATTCATATTTCACAATGCTACTACTATGTCAGAATTGTCACACTAGGACATTAGTGAAAATGTACAACAGTACCTCTTTTTACGAAATATACCCATGTTCTCTATTTGTCTTCTGTTGCCCAGTCTTGCACCTTATATGTCTGTACTGTATGTGTATTGTTGGCTATAAGCATTCTAGGTAAACTGTATGTGTACTGTCAATGTCTAACTGTCTATGTCTATACCTAAACTATGTCTTTGTCTGCATGGGAAAGTAGAAACGTAATTTAAATTCTTTGTATGACTAGAATGTAAAGTAATGCATGTAAAGAAATTGACAATACAGCCGATTTGACTCCACTGAACTTGACACGCACGCACGCACGCACGCACACACACGCACACACACACACACACACACACACACACACACACACACACACACACACACACACACACACACACACTTACTACTTAGTGACAATATGATAATAGAAATGTGAATGTCCCTTGCTTACAACACAATTCAATATAGGCTCGTGCATACAGACAGTGAAGATGCAACTAGAACCCATTTTCTTCCTTTTGTATGGAAATAAGAGCACTTTATAACCCTGGTTAAGTACTTGTGAATTGATAAATACACATCTAGTTAATCATAAATCATTGAATGTAAACTGTTTAAAATAAGTGTCCTTACTTACCCTTTATCAACAGGTGAATGGTTTTGCCCTGTCGGACAGTGATTTTATTTTGACAATAATAAAAACCCAGATCATCCTCTGTGATGTTCTGAATAGTCAGAAAACTATTGGAGCAAAGATGCTCTACGGAGTAACGTGCAGGGGTCCAGAAACGATCAAAAAGAACTGACTGATTCCCTTTCCCTGAGTCTCTATACCAGTAGTTTGCAAATTTATTTGTATCTTTGAAGTCACAGTGAAGCAGTAACGTGCGGTCAGCTTTATGGCTGGTGAGGCAGTGACTTATCAATATTTGCCAAATACCTATAAGTTTCATATGTCGCTTTCTGAACATAAGGTAGGCCTACATATTAAAACATACTGCATTTAGAGAAAATGCCATTAGAGATATCTCTCTCTCACTCACACACACACACACACACACACACACACACACACACACACACACACACACACACACACACACAGGATTCAGTGGTCCAGACTCGGCGTTGGCGCAGGGGGCGTGGGTAAACAACGGTGGGACAGTGCCATTTAACAAGTTTGAGTCAAGTTCACCACAGACTGCACCACAGACCTGCTAGGCCTACTCCTCCTCCCTACACCAATATGTCTGTTAGAAAGGTGGACACCACATTCAGATCAGACGCGATATGTGTCCAGGATTATACTGTATTTTTATAGGCCGTCAAGATACAAGGCCATTCTCAGTGTTTTCTGGTCTTTGAAAGAGGGGACGCTGATAACCCCAAGCCACACGAGCATTTTGGATAACAATGCTCTTATGGTGAATTTTGAGGTCTGCTTATCAGCGTTCCTTTCACTCCACCACTCGAAAATAGGCCTACAGATCCGATGCTTGCGTTGTAATAGGCTACCGCTTACACAGCAACAATTCACATTATGCATTCAACAACAGAATATCACCCCACCGGGATGATCCTTCTGGTAGCCTGTGAAATAGATAATGAAGCCAGACGTGGCCGTGATCATGGACAGCTACCACCTCCGGTAGAAAAGACTAGAGTAGACAGAAAATAGGCACGACATGGTCATTTGAGGACACTCCTCCTGAGAACCGTCAACTATCCCACTCATCCACATCATACCACTGCGGACCCAAACTCAACCTAAATACTATAGGCTAAACAATAGACAATGACGCTGAAATATTCCACAGTCGTTCGTCTCGAGGATGGACATTTCAAAGAATGTCAGACGAGCCGAACCTCAAAGCGTGTATTATACAGCGTTTGATTATTATCATTTTAAACTGCCTCGTTAGGATAGCAAGCAACGTTATCACTTGGGCATACTGGGACTGGCAAAGTGAACACACAGCTGCAAACCAAACCAAAATCCAGGAACCCACAACCCCTAGTTCGTTCTGTTGCCAACATCACTCGTGATGAATTATTCTTTGAGACATGTAGCCATTGCTATGTCATTCAAAACATTCTCACTAGTTGCAGGTTAAGATTACGCCTGAAATGCATATGTGAAACACAGGGCCGGTTCTGGCTTATTTGGTGCCCTAGGCGAGTTTGATTTCTGGCCGGCCCCCCCCCCCCCCCCCCCCCCCCCCCCCCCCCCCCCCCCCCCCCCCCCCCCCCCCCCCCCCCCCCCTACCTTTGAAAGAAAAAAAAAATCTTTCTTATACCTCACAGAACACAAGACTAATATCCTTAGTAAGCTTAACTAAATAGCATCAAGAACAATAACCGTTTTTCATCAAATGGATTTGTGGTTCTTTTTGACAGGCGACCAACACATCAGATTGAGTCGCATGAAAGTAGCTTCACTGTGTGGTGTGTTGGATGTGATGGTGGTGGGGCCCCCAACCCCAGATGAGAGGGAGGTTATCAATGTGTTTGAATTGTAACGTGAAATTGAAATGCCAGGAGAGTGATACAGTACATTTGCATGTAAAATGCATGTGTAGACAATAAGCCTACCAAGGAGGTCTGCATTGATCTACACTATCTACAGCATCACAAAGCATGGCAGCATAACAATTTTAATAAGCTACACATTTGTGCTGTCTTCCAAACCAATTTCATTTCTGGACTGGAAATAGTGGTGCATTTGTGAGTAGGAGAATGAGAAGGGGGCTATCTATGTGTTTGGAGGGACAGGGTGAGAGAAAGGGAGAAGAGCTGTCACGCTATTGAATTTCATAATATAGCCTACAAAATATAGTAAATAGCCTCACTTGTCTGCTGTGCATGGTTCTGTTACATGATTAATGTAGGCTATGTCATTCTGGTCTGGAAATTAATGTTTTTTTAAGCTTACAACAAGCAGGTAATTCATGTGGATGGAAGGAGATATGGCAGCTAAAATTGTTTTAAACATTGCACCAGTCTTACTTTACATTGCTTGTCAACCTAAGCAAGTATTATGATATCAGGTGGGTGTTAGTGAGTAGTGAGTAGGCTACTAACAGCTACTTTACTGGATTTCATTGCTTGGCATACTTGGCTAATGTTAGCATGCTAACTAGCGATTTCTCTGATCAAAAACAAAGCTCTTTTTCTCTCTAATTCCAAATAGTAACCTCATAACTATTAGGCTTTCCATAATCACAAACGGTTGCTGATTAAATCACATAGTTCCAAAACACCCTCTGAAACTCCTGCATCATGCAATGAGTGGTTTAATGAGAACATAATAATCTCCATCCAGCAGAGCAACTGTTTGCGCTTGCCCCCTCTGTCTCTCGAGTGAGTCTCCAAATTCAAAATAGACCGCACGCTGTCACTCGTCCCGCCCCCTTTCTCAGAACTGTCTGTTTATTGGTTCACAGACTTCCCAGAGACAGTTGGAAGAGATATTACTATTGGCTGAGAGGCGCTTTGCCGTGAGGAGCGCTTTCGCCACTCTTTGTTGATTGCGACTTCATAAAAAAAACTTCATATCGCAAAATTACGCATAGGAGGGCGCCATTTCGGCGCCCCTTCTTCACATGGCGCTCTAGGCGACCGCCTAGCCGGCCTATGCTAAAAACCGGCCCTGGTGAAACATAGCTACTGTAAAACCAATGCAACCGAACTATTTTTCAAACAACTCTTCCTTCATCTTGACAAAATCAAATAAAACTTAGACCCAAGTCAACGCCACGGCGGGCAAATGTAATAATCACATTTCCTTACCTTGAAATGCTGTCTTGATTACAGGGCTTCTCGCAATAATATTCTCACGGTTTGACATATCCAACCCAGCTAGCAAACTGCTAACGTTGTTTTGCTTGTTGCCCCCCACTCCACATAGCCAGTCTTTTCGGTTGTACCACTCACTGTGAAATAATCAAATAATATTCTGTCCAATCTCCTGAAACAATTTCCTCAGCTCTGGTGTCGGTCGTCCATTCTTTATCACGTCTTGTTTCCCTTGGAAATCCAACTTTGAGAATGATCTTAGTTTCGTTATGAAATCCACTTCGATGGTAGCAGTCAACGTGAACAAGCTAGCCAACACTAATGACTGACTGTATTGAACTTCATATAGTGGCGCTATGACGTCACTGACAAAGCTAGACCAATCTTAACTCTCTCTGGCTAGACTCAACGGCAGAATGAGGGTGAGGCCAATGTGTTGCTCGCCGCACTACTCTATTTTTCAATGGGGTTATGCCAAAGCGCTCAGAGTAAAGAAATGATAATCACACGTAGAAAATAGTGAAAACAAATATCAGGAAAATGTGGGCACACCATACATATTTCTGTTAAGTGTATAAAAACGTTTAATACAATATTACGAATTGCATACACAGAACGAGCAAAATGGCGCATGCGCTGAAGCTTGTTACTGAGGGATTGCGCAATCTGCGGTGAGGCCAACTCGGGAGTTGCCCCAAATTCAGTGTATTCGGAGCAGGAGGTGGGAAAATAGTGCGGTTTTGGCCACAAAAATGATTGAAAATGATTGAAACTGTTTAAATACTGCACAAATGGTAGTTATGGTAAATATGCTCGAAAACAGTAGTTATTATTGTTACTATTATTCACATTTACTGCATCTCATCATTCTCATGAAGTCTAGAAGAGACAGGTGAGGCACAGCCTCCCCTGCCGTATTGGAGTGCACGTGCCTGCAGTGAAGGGTGATGTTGTCTCCTGGTCGAACCCTTAACTCCACATCAGCACCAGAGGTCTTCTCTTCAAAGAGGAACAGCACACCTGCAAGTGTTTAACATTAATACGATGCATGAATAGGCCTAGTACCACCATTCAACCCAACTGACCGTTCAACCTAACAACCACAGTCAGATGCCTCAGATTTTACACCTTCATGCATTTTCCCACACCTTTACACAAGACAGCAGATCTGAAACCATATCAATAACTATTTATCTCACTGTTAAAACCCATACACTTACACAGATGTAGCAAACATACACAGATGTAGCATATTGTTCAGCGCTGTAACTGAGGGGAGATGAACAGACGCGGACTTCCGCCAAGTGGTGATGCACTTACATTTACACAAGGAGTGGAGCTCAGTGATTGGTTAACTTTTTTTTAACCTCAAAAATGAGGTTGACGTGAGTGGTAGCATACCATACATGTTTAAGGAAAAAACACTTATGTTTTGGACATCCTCTTTCAAGTGAGTGACCTGTAACTTTAAAGAATGTGAATATTTATAGTGAAATGAGTGTGTGTGTGTGTGTGTGTGTGTGTGTGTATGTGTGTGTGTGTGTGTGTGTGTGTGTGTGTGTGTGTGTGTGTGTGTGTGTGTGTGTGTGTGTGTGTGTGTGTGTGTGTGTGTGTGTGTGTGTGTGTGCGCGCGCGTGTGTGTGTGTGTGTGTTTGTGTGTGCAGAGACGCATCTTGTCACCAGGCAGGCAGCCGCTTTGGGGCCCCAAAGCCCCTTTTAGAGTAAACAGCTCACACTTTAGTGCCGAGTTCATTCTTTTGAATTTTCGCTTGGGGCCCCACATTACCCTAGAATAGCCTCTGTGTGTGTGTGTGTGTGTGTGTGTGTGTGTGTGTGTGTGTGTGTGTGTGTGTTTGCAACCTTGACCTCGTGTGTAGTGGTTTATCTGCTGCTAGTCATGTATCAGCCACTGACCTGCAAAGGTTGCATCTTGCACAGCAGCATATTGGGGCTGCAGACAACTCTCGACATAAGCACCTCAGCTGTGTGTCTGCTTGTTACTTAAAAGCCATCCTCATTTCTCTATAAAACCTTTGCCAAATACTATTCTACACATGCATCATATGATTTTTATTATTTTGTATTAAGGTTAACAATAATGTATAATTTTAGTTAGTAACTTTATTATTGAAAGTCCACCTGGGAGACTCCCATTCACTCTGCGGCCATATTGGTGACTCCTCAGGGCAGCTATTTCAGATTAGGAAGACCATGGGCATCTCCGAATGAATGGGAAAAACAAGAATGGGACAACTAAGGGAGACACAAATATGGTTGGAATCGTAACTAAAACCAGATATAATGGCTATCTCAGATTGGCCATATAGATGACAGCGACACTGTAAAACAGTGTTTTCTTACTGCTAATTTTGAACTGTATACATGCACAGCTCTTCAAGACAATATGTTCTGCTTTGCAGCCTGTAGGATCAAGTGGCGCGGACTCTAGCAACCCCATGTGATTAGCTATTGCACATGTCATCTGCCACCGACCGGCAGCAGATATTCTGAAAGTATACCGAGTTTGAGCGGTCGTAAAAGCTTACATGTTGATGTGGCGTGTGTGTGTGCGTGTATGTCTGTTAAGGAACCATGCAATACCATAACTTCTAAGCCAGCTGTTTTATTATTTAAGAAACGTCCACATAAGTTTAAATAAACAGTAGAAAGACAGTAGAAAGACAGTAGAAAGGTGATAGTACTGACTGACGCCTTTGAAGTTTGTGGTTGATGTCACTGTTTTAGCATCATGAAGAAAACAGCTCTGAGTGTAAAGACAGGAAGTCAGCAGCCAGCCGCCCCAGACCTCTCTCCTCCCCAACCCCCAACATGTCACTCATGCTCACTTGAAGGACATTTTTGCTGAAGGTTGAGGTGGTGGCAAACACATTAAAGAAAGACTGTGTTTGCTCAATTGCCGTAGACTGTATGACTATGGCTAAATAATATGATTAATTACTAAGAGAGACTAATAGACTGTTAGGATCAAAAAGGGAGTTGGCAAACTATACAAAATGCAACTGAATTTCAACAAGCCATATTTTATTTATATTATATGCCAACATGGTAGAAAATTAAGCATCTACTATTTGAAGGAGTGACCTTGTCTATTGACCAGCCACTTAATGCAAAGACGGGACGCTGATGCCATGGTGTTCATTAAAGGTTTAATAATATTAACAAATACAGAAAAAGATGGACATATCCAAACAAGGTGACGAAGACAACTCTAAAGAAATACTACCTGTAAGTCTTGGCAAAAGCAAAGAACATCAACGCAGACCTCCATCCGTCTGGGCAATATACAGTATGACACAGCATCTCATCCCCTGCTATACACACAGGTCACACCTCACATAGTAGCCTGCAGAGCAGAAAAGAGCAAAGGGAAACTATGTCATCTATAAGTGGAATGGCACCATATATTTTGTGTGTGTGTGTGTGTGTGTGTGCATGCATGCTTTTGTATTTCATAGCCTTCATTTTCTCAACAAAGAAGTTGACAGGTTTTCTCATTCAAAACTTATCAACGTTACAAAAAAGTTTAATGCTGATTTTACAATGAGACAATTTTATGTACAACATGGCGGCCTATCAATATTGCTCTTGAACTTGCCTTGCATCCATCATATTACATAGGCCTAGCGCCAGTTCTTATGTCGGAGTAGGTACTACACTCGTTGCTTTGTATTTTTCTCTTCGGTCTTGGGATTTCTCTCATACTAGGTGTATCCAGTGATGCATAGCACAGGTCTTCATTCTTAAGGGAAAACAGATGCATTTATAAAGGATAAGTTCTCAATGTGAGTTTAAATACAATATCCTCTAAAGATTTAGGAAATGCCTACCTGTTGCCTTTGATGGAGTCTGCTTGAGTCTGCTGTTGCAGCTGCATGAAAACCCTTTATGTTTGAGTCTGCAGTTGAACAAACAACCCCATTCCAGCAATAAACAGCTGTAATAATTGTAACAAATATACTGGAGGGAAAGGGATGTAAATAGAATATTGTCACCTTTTTTGTGACACAGGCAGAACACGAAGATGGAGGAGATGACAGAAGAGAGGAGTGAACACACAGGACACAGAATGACCAGCAGCATCCAACAGTCACCACAGTCAGGAAGAGGAGGACACGATGGAGGAGAACTGGGTGGTGGCTCTGGGGGTGAATAGACAGTGCACACACATAGAACAATCTAAATTTTGTTGCTACAGACATCACTGAGGCAACCTTGTGAACACATACTATAAAATATGTGTAAGTTATATGCAAATAGAAACATTTCATAATAACATCAACACAAAAATAAAATGCATACAGTCAAACACAAAAGAATAACTATTGTGTAGTTGCCATTTCTTACCCTGTAACAGCAGATTAATTATCTTCCCCTGGTGACCTGTGCTCACGTGTAGGCAGTAATAAAGACCCGGATCGTTTTCAGTGATGTTCCGAATGAGCAGGAAAACGCTTCTAGAATCACTGATTCTGCCTTTATCACTGTATAATATTTTGAAGTGAGGTGGGGTCCGAGGACCCTCCACAACGAGGGATGATTGATTAACTTCAGATGAGTTCCTGTGCCATTCAATGGCCCATGAGTTTGCCTCTTCAAAGTCACATTCCAGGGTGATGTCGTCGCCTGGTCGGACCCTAAACTCCATATCAGCACTAGAGGTCTTCTCAACAAGCACAAAAAGCACACCTGCATGGCAAGAATTTCACATAGAGAAAAAGTGCACCTGCAAACATTTAACAATCTGTTCACAAATACCCATCAGCCAACTCACAATATAGTCAGTTAAAGCATGGTTTAAGCTCACACAAGTCAGTGTCTGGGCTGCCGGACATTTATAAGTCGACCAATCTTACTGATATTATTTGAATTTCCCGCAACTTTCAAAAGTCAGGTAGCCCGGACACTAACTTTTGGAAGTTTAGTCTATGCCTTATTTTCTACAGTGTAGATGTAAAAGACACATTTTACACTCGAGAACCAATACAATTTTTACATTTTTAAAACCCATAGGATACTTACTCAGATAGAGCAAACATATCACATGCATGATGTTCATCATCGCTGTAACTGTGGGAAGAACAGAAGCGGATTTCCACCAAGGGTCATACACTTACATTACAAAAGGAGTGGGCCTATGTGGTTGGTTTCCACAAATGGAAAATGTTTTTTTTAAACCTCAGAAATGAGGTTTACACGTGTGGTCGAGGTCTTACAGAAAACACAAGAGCTTTGATGGTTTGGCCATCCTTTAGCTGCTTCAAGTGAGTGGCATGGGTCTTGTACAGACCATATGAGTCGTTGGATTGGTTTATGTTTTTTTTATCAATTGCTTATGTAAAAAAATGTTATCTGTGGCACTATTTCTAACCCTAACCCTAACTCTAACCCAAGTTACGAAACCTATCACTCATTCTCAGCCTTGATACTTTTTGCAAATCAGTAGACTCAGAGGCTGTTCCAATCTTCGTACTTTCCGCCCTTCCCGCACTGTGTTTGGGTACGCAGGGCGGTTCCATTTCTAATCGCGGCGGTGAAGTGTACTGTAAACTACCCGGATAACGCCCTCAAACCGGCCATTTTTTGAAGTGTGGAGTTATGTACACTTTTCGCACTCAACGGCCGCCATGTTTGTTACGTAGTTTCCTCTCTGGTTGCGTGTCAGATTGGTCAAACTGCCGAATCTCTGTGATGACAGCATAGCTTTGATTCCAAAGACAATAGCCATGTGTATCAGAGAAAGGAGTAACTTTTAAAATGGTCAACATAAGGAACAGTGTTTTCCGTGATGAATTGTATATATTGGCGGTTGGTAAACTCTGATGACACGCGACAACCGTCATTTCCGTGAAGTGTATCAGACAGAACGTGAATTGGACCTGCACTTCACCCTCAAATTTAGCCGTTAAGTTGAGGGTGGAAAGTGCACTGTATCACAGTACACAGTGCAGAGGGTGGAGAATGGAACACGCTCACAGTCTTCTGACACATGTTTAATGCATAGCCTACAGGTACATTTGCATTTATCTGCTGAGTTATGCATCAGCCCCTGACCTTAAAAGACTCCAGTTTGCACAGGGGTGGGGAACCTTTTTCATTTGAGGGGCCACTTCAAATTTTATAAATATTAAGTCAGATAACCCAGGTGTGGAGCCCATTCTCGGGAAAAATCAACTACATGCTTCGTGGTGCCGCTAAGATATAGCCTCATTTTTCGTTGTTGGGCAACGTGCTGTCGTCGAGAGTGGGTGAGAGAGAGGGTGAGAGAGAGCGAGTGAGAGAGAGAGACCACCCGAGCAGCGTGCGTGCATTCCGGAAGGGGAGCGCTGTCGTTGTGTCAGCTTCATGCCATGTCTCCCTTCCTCCAACATTATCCCTAACAGTGGTGTAGTCTACTTTTTATGATGGGTATACTGTATACTTGAGCATTTTTTGAAGTGGGTATACTGTATATATCCCCTTAAGACACGCCTTTATAAATTAGCTGTTACCAGAATGGCAATGACCAAGCCGTAATGTATTACTAAAGGCTCCGTGCACTGTCATAGTAGTGTAGTACTATAGCAGTTAACTTTCAATGTCTATTACAGCGTGCCACAGGAGGTACGGCGCGCATTAAGGGGCTACCTGTGCTATTCAAAACAATTGATCAATCAATTTTAAGTGGGTTTACTGAAATCCCTTAAATTTAGAAGTGGGTATACTCCGTACCGCATTCTACGTAGACTACACCACTGATCCCTAACCTTAACCCTAAACCTAACCCTAACCCTAACCTTAACCCTAACCCTAACCTAACCCTAAACTTTACCCTAAACGTAACCGTAAATCACTTGTTTGAAATGTTTGATTACCATCGTTTCCAGTTAGCCTTCAGGCGCGCTTGATTGTTGACGTCCGTTCGCATTATTCTTCCCCCCAGAACCAAACTACCCCAATTGTCAGTTCCCCCTTTCGTCGCCCAACCACGAGAAACGAGGCTATTCGTAAAGGCACCACGAGGCTTAAAGTTAATTTTTTCTGTTTTTCTCGTAAAGACTTCACAAATGGCCTGAGTTAATGTTGAGGTGTGTATTGTGTATTAATAACAGATGCGGAGGCACAGGTACTGGTTAAGACGAAACTTTAGTTAACTCTGCCATTCACGCTTACACCACGCATGCGCACACACATCACTCACACATTGAACAGTGACTTAAAAGTACTCTTACTGGTGCATTAGCATACACAACATTTCCCCCTCCCCTCCAAGAACCATCCTTCTGAACTAACTCAATGCATAGCTGCATAACACACTTGCCATAGGCATAAACTGAAATTTAAATCAAAACTCTGTTACAAAGTCATCCAAGTGTGAGGGGCGGACCCTGGCACGAGCAGGGCGGCCTTCCCCATCTGCTGGTTGCGGCTCCTCGGCTGCACTCAGACCCAACCCTGGGGCAGGCCCCAGCTCTGGGGCCGAGGGATTGTCAGGACCCAACTCTGGCTGTGCATCAGGCACCACTTGTGGACGCTGAGGCACTGGTGGCTGTAGGTCTTCAGTAGTGAATGTCCCTTGTGCTAGATCAGATAGCTGTGCAGAACAGGCCGATGCCTGTGAAGCCACCATTCCCTCCCCTGGACGCTGCACTTTCCTCAGCCGTTTAGCATGCCAGCGTGATCCGTCGCTAAGTTGGAATGTAGATGGCCCCAGCTGCCGTTGGACCTGACAGGGTCGACTCCAGAATGAAGCCATCTTGTTGTTCCGATGGGGTCTGCGAGCTCTGACCCAGTCACCTGTTGTGATGTTAGTGTCCTTGGCCCTGTGTTTCTTGTTGAAGTACTGTTGCATCTTTTGCTGGTGTCTGTGCACCGACTTTTCCACTTGCTCTTTGTCATGGCCCCTTGCAGATGCTGCCACACCTTGTGCCTTGAACCTGTCCAAAGGCAGCTCCATTTCCCGGCCCAGCATCAGAAACGCTGGAGACGCTCCAGTGGCAGTGTGTTGACTCGCTCTGTAGTGCATCAGGGTCTGGTTAAGAGCGGTCTGAAATGCACATCCTTGAGCCAAGTGTGCACGAATGCCGTTCTTCAGGCTTTGATTAAAGCGCTCTACCCCGCCGTTTGCTTGTGGGTTGTAAAACGCTGTGCGAATGTGCTTGATACCCCTATCCCTGAGAAACTGGGAAAAGTCTGCCGAAGTAAATTGGGGCCCGTTATCTGTCGTGATGGCGCGAGGCATACCCCAGCGAGCGAACAGTGTGCTTAACATGTCCACTTCAGGCCACTTTGAATGTAGGTCGCACAACACCACCAGAAAGCGCTGATGGTGAGGTATTCCGCGGCCGTGGACCTCTCCGCAGATGTCGAGCTGGAGGTGCTCCCATGGACGAGACGGCCATGGGACAGGCTGTAGGGGCGTTGGTGCTGGAGATCCCGTCTTCCCACTCAGGAGGCATGGTTCACAGTCCTTGCAAAGTGCTTCGATTTCGCGATCGATGCCTGGCCACCAGATGAGATCTCGGCACCGCTGTTTCAGTTTCACGATGCCGAGGTGCCCTTCGTGCGCCATTGACAGGACGCGGGCCTGCAGGCTACTTGGCACCACTGTGCAAAGACCTCTGGAGACGCACACTTCACCCCAGCATGAGAGTTCATCTCGTAGTTGTGAGAATGGCACGAGCTCTTCAGGCACCTTCTTTGGCCATCCGCAGCGAATGTATGTTCGTAGAGTGGTCAGAGTGTCGTCACGCTCTGATTTTTGTTTCAGCTCCTCCAAGGACACAGCTGGTTGCAATGGTGTGTGTAGCATCTGGATGAGTTCAGGCTCTGTGTCATCCTCAGGAAAGACGGCTGGTGCTGCATTATCAATGGAACGGGAGAGGAGGTCGGCGACTACGTTGTGTCTCCCTGGGGTGAATTTCAGCTCGTAGTCGTACTGTCTCAGCCGTTCTCCCCATCTGTAGAGGCGTAGCGGTTTGTGGCCTGAGCCTGAAGCTGACAGTAGTGTAGTCAGGGCTTGATGGTCAGTTCTGATGGTGAAGTGCCGGCCATACAGGTAGAGGTGCCATCTCTCTGAAGCCCAAACACAAGCAAGCGCCTCACGCTCACCCACCGAGTAGCGTTGTTCAGTTGGGGATAATGCCCTTGAGGCAAAAGCTACTGGTCTCTCCAGTCCGTCCTGCACCTGTGACAGGACCGCTCCGATCGCCCTGTCAGAGGCGTCACAGGTGACCAGTGTTTGGCAATCTGGGCTGAAGTGAGCTAGGACAGGAGGCGTGGTGAGCTGAGCCTTCAGTCGCCGCACCGACTGGGAGCATGCAGTGGTCCACTGCCATGGCTCGTCCTTCTTCAGCAATTGACGGAGAAGTGCTGTAGTCTGGGAGTAATTGGGCAGGAAGCGGAGGTAGTAGGCCGTCATGCCGAGAAATGAGGCCACTTCGGAGGCTGAGGTTGGCTCTGGGATTTTATGTATGGCGTCAACATTCGACTGTAGGGGAGCAATGCCCTTGGCAGACAAGTTGAACCCCACGAAATCAATGGCGGGACCCGCAAAGCTGCACTTTGCTGCATTCAGGGTGAGGTTGTTGTGCAACAGGGCTTCAGCCACTCTCTGTAGACGGTTGTTGTGTGATTCTGTATCTGGGGCATACACCACTATGTCGTCCAGAAAGACTGATACGCCAGGTATGCCAGCCAGGATCGTGCTCATCACCTTCTGGAAGCAGCTGGGGGCACAGCTTAACCCAAACGGCATTCGGGTATAGCGAAACACCCCCATGTGCGTCACAAAACTTATGAGGTCTCTGCTGGCTGGATGGAGTGGCACCTGAAGATATCCTTGGCGTAGATCGAGTTTTGTGAAAACTGTAGAGCCATAAAAATGGGCCGTCAGTTCCTCTGCCGTGGGCAGGGGGTAGCGGTCTGGAATGACTGCCTTGTTTGCTTGGCGCAGATCCACACACACTCTTATCCCCCCCGATTTCTTCTTGGCCACGACTATGTTCGAAATCCAGGGGGCAGCATTGACTGGCTCGATAATGCCCTGCTCCAGGAGTGTACCGAGTTCCTGGGTGACATCCTCTCTCAGGGCGAGCGGGATCCTGCGCAGCGGCTGAATGACGGGTGGCACGTCGGGTTTCGTCAGCGGCCTGTGTGTGAAGGCCGTAAGGCAGCCCAGACCATCGAACAACACCGGCCATTTCTGCTGCCAGGAGGAGGTGATGTGCTGTATGTCTGAGCCAGCGTCATCCCTGAGGGTGAACCCAAGGGCAGTGAACAGGTCCAGGCCCAAAAGGTTGGCCCCCCGCCTGGCAATGTGGAATGGAAATGAAAGCAGATGCTTGGAGCCATAGTGCACAGGAACGCGGAGCACACCCAGGATATCGATCTTGGAGGAGTCATAACCACACAGGGCAGTGGCGGAGCTGGCTAGTGGCATGTGTGAGAAAAACTTGTGGTAAGTGGTTGCATTCAGCAGTGATGCTGCTGCACCAGTGTCCAGTAATAGTGGCAAAGTCACATCAGCCAATTGAACAGTACATGTTTTGAATGCTACCTGGCCTGCTGTCACTGTTCTGATCTCTGTATATGTGCGCTGGGCTGAAGAGGAACTCACAGGTTGGCCTGAAGCAGCAGGGGCAGAACGGCAGACTTTAGCAAAATGGTTTTGTTTCAGACAATTTCGACATGTTTGTCCTCTAGCAGGGCATGTTTGTCCTCTAGCAGTGCTTTTGAGCTGTGTGATTTAGAGCCACAGTTTCCACACCCGTCTGAAACACGCCCTTGCCGCCTCTGGGTGAACTGAACGGGAAGCTCTGACTGGCATTGGCTAGCGGAGTCTGTGTCATAATGCGTGTGGCACGTAGGCTGGATTTGCCGCGCAGCCGTGTCAACATTAGCTCGTGCGCCAGCTATCAGTGCAGTGCATTCCATTGCAGTCTCTACTTGCATCGCAATTTCAGTTGCTTTAACCAGTGTGAACGTATCCTCTTTTAGTAGCAGTTTTTCCCTCGTTTTCTCACACAATGTTCCTTCAATTAGCTGGTCTCGAGTTATTTGGTCTTGCAAAACGCCATACTCACAGAAGCGTGCCATGTCCTTCAGATTTGTGATGTAGGTTCGCACCGACTCGCCAGGGCACTGCAGCCGCTTTCGTAGTTGGTAACGTCGGAGGAGAATCCGTTGGTGGCCTGTGAAATGTTTCGTCAGCAGTGTGACAGCCTCAGCATATGTCTTTGCAGTACCAAGAGTTCGATAGATGCGTTGGCCTTCTACTCCAAGGCAGTGTTGCAAGAGAGCCATCTTCCTCTTGTCCCCCACACCATCGTAATCTAAGGCAGTCAGATAAACTCTGAAACTTTCAAACCAGTTCGTCCACGGGACTGGAGGATCTCCAGGAACTAGCAAGACTTGTGCGGTGGGGGCCAAAGTCGGCCATCCCCGTCGCTAATATTGTGTATAAATAACACTTGCAGAGGCACAGGTACTGATTAACACAAAGCTTTAGTTAACTCTGCCATTCACGCTTACACCACGCATGCGCACACACATCACTCACAAATTGAACAGTGACTTCATAATAAAAGTACTCTTACTGGTGCATTAGCATACACAACAGTGTGATATGCACAACACTTTCTTTGGCAGGTTTTGGATGATTAATGAGGGCACAACTGTGGCAAAACATATCTTTTTATTTTTCTATTTTCATATCTGATACTTAAATGTTTAACTTAGACAGGAGGTTACTGGTATACTCACAATTCCATTGGCGCTATGTAACAACAGTGATCACTATCGAGCAGTGATCGACAGTGATCACTCATAATGAGCGGCAAAAGGTGCAAAGCAGGTAAGGCTTCTAAACACTCCCACTGATATGGCAGATTTTTTAAGAAATAGGCCTACACTCCACATTGTGAAACCAATGAGGTTTCTAACACAGAGCTCGTAGGGTGGACTCAAAATAAACAAACAAACGAAAATAAATCCCAGGAAAGACGCTGGTGTCCCTACGTCCTCAATGGCATGCCCAGCACTCTGCTGATAGGACCTTCAATCCTAAAAAACGTCTAAAATGTCCACTAAAGTGCTCGCATGCGTGTGTGCGTACGTGTGTCCGTGTGTGTTTTGTAATTTCACAGCCTTAATTTTTTTAAGAAGATGACTCAGTTTTTCACATTGAGAACAACTCAAAGTTACAGAAAAGGTGTACTATCTGTAGGTCTGGTGTACTATTTGTACACGTATATACAGTACAGTACTAAGGCTGCTCAATCTTATTTGCCTGCATCCTTCACATTACATAGCAGTAGTTCTTATGTCTGAGTAGGTACTACACTCATTGTTCTGTTGTATCTTTCTCTTTGGTCTTGGGTTTTCTCCCATGCTGGGTATGTCCAGTGATGCATAGCACACATCTTCATCCTTAAGGGGAAGCAAATACAGCTGCAGATAAGTTCCCAATGTGAACCTCAGCGGAAATAGTCTGATACATTCTTACAGTAAGGAATTAATACCTGTTGCCATTGGTGTTTCCTGGAGTCTGCAGTTGCACTTGTCTTGATTTCCATTTTGTTGGACACTAGACATCAATACAGCAATAACAAATCCACAATCATTGTAACATAAATGATGGCAATAATTGAAAGGGATGCATACTTAAGTATATTCTATATGGACTGCTGTCACCTTTACTGTGACATAGACAGAACACGAAGATGGAGGAGATGACAGCAGAGAGGAGTGAACAGACAGGACACAGAATGACCAGCAGCATCCAACTGTCACCACAGTCAGGAAGAGGAGGACAAGATGGAGGAGGACTGGGTGGTGGCTCTGAGGGTGAAAACACACACACACACACACACACACACACACACACACACACACACACACACACACACACACACACACACACACACACACACACACACACACACACACACACACACACACACACACACAGATACCTTACTGGTTACTGGCACAGTCACTAAGGTATGCTAGAATAGAATGTGTGCTTTTACAATTCATTAATAAAGACACATTTTGAATTCCATCTTTGTAGAAAAACTATGCCCATAGTTTATTTTACAAAATTAAAAAGACAAGTAGCCTACAATCAAACCCAAGTGAATGTTAATATCCTTACTTACCCTGTAACAACAGAGTAATGGTTTTTCCATGCCGAGGTGGATTTTCTTGTTGGCAGTAATAAAGACCCAGGTCACCCAGAGTGATGTTCCGGATCATCAGAAAAACGTTAGAGACACCCTCTGGGCTTCTATCATATAATAGTTTGTAACGAGCAGCCGTCCAGTGACCTTCAAAAGCGGTGGATGATTGATTCACTTCAGAGGAATTCCTATGCCACTCGATTTCCCATACGTTTGTTTCAAGGTCACATTCCAGGGTGATGTTGTCTCCTGGTCGGACCCTAAACTCCACATCAGCACCAGAAGTCTTCTCCACAAAGAGAAAGCAAACACCTGCAAGCAATTTATATTAGGACTTAACAAAATCAATCCACTGCAGAGTTAGATGCCTCCTGGAATTAAAAAACACCTTTTACACTCAAGTTAGAAGAGCTAAAATTATATATATATCGATCAACATCTTTCAATGTTAAAGTAATCAATACACTTACACAGATGAAGCAAACATATTGCATGCATGATGTACATCTCTCTGTAATTGATGATAGAACAGTAGCAGATGTTCATTTCTGCTTTCCAAGTAATCTGCATGGGTACAAATCAGGAAGTGTCACCTGAAGATCTTGAAGTTTGTGGTTGATGTCATTTGTAGCATCACGAACAACAGCTATGAGTCGGTACAACAGGAAGACAGACAGCATCCGTCTGCACGTTCTCACGCTAGTTTAGCCCCCTGAGCCCCTGTGGTTATGTACCCATCACTGTTACAAGTAGATAAACAAAGAGATTCACAGTTATCAAAATATACTGTGACTATATTTAGGTGAGTTATTATATACTATGACCATATTTACAGTAGGTGAGTTATTTTTGTTCACGCGTTGGTCTTAAAGGCCTGTTGAATGGTTGACATTTTCATAAATTTACCATCTGAAAATAAACACCTAATGGTTCTGTGGTTCTCTTCAGAGGCAGGTATTTTGTTTTGTTTTGAAGTTGGGGTTAGGGATAAGATTTAAAGAGGAATTAAACATGAATTTATTGTGTGAACAGGCCAACAGAATTCAAGATTCAACTGAAAAATCTTTACCTTGGCTATGTGATGAAATTTTGAGTGCTTGCATCCGTCTATGTCTATGATTTATTACATTACATTTGGCAGAGACTTCTATACAAAGCGACTTAGAACCAAGGATGTAATCACAGAATACAACACTTGCAGATACAAAGTGCAGAGGAAGTAAACAGAACAATAGGTGCAAATGCATAGTGAGGTTAGTTTCTTTAAGTACATTAGCATTAGCACAGGGTTAAGTAGAGTAGAGACACATACACACATAGCAACATACCCAACACACAACATGCCAGAGTCTACGCCGGGTCTGGGCCAGCTCAGACATCAGTGTAGTAAATAGTCACGATAGAGTCTACTTGCTCCTTGAAGGTTGAGAGACTTGTAGCTTCTGGAAGGAACAAGGAACTGAGGAGCAATGACAGAGACCAGTTTTGACTGATCGCGGTTTGTGTTGGAGGCGCGCAGTTCCATGGCAGGAACATTCGACCTTAGTATGTCCTTCAGATAAGCTGGGGCCATTCCTTACATCTACTTAAATGAATCCCACTCAAATTTTATTAACATTATGTTTCAGGTGTGTGTGCATTGCAAAAAATAAAGCTGTCATCCGCATAGAAACAAAGCTGAGAGTACCAACTGAAGGCCTTTAAAGTGTGTGGTTGATGTGAATGTTTTTAGCATCATAACCAGCAGCTCTGAGTGTAAAGACAGGAAGTCAGCAGCTGAGGGCCTCCTCATGGCCGAACATCACCCATAGCGATATCCGTTACCAACTCCCACTCCCATCCCTAGTGTCATATTGTTTAAGGGCAGTCATGGGTAAGCGAGGGCAGTCATGGGTAAGCAGTTAGGGCGTCAGACTTGAAGCGCAAAGGTTGTCGGTTCGACTCCCGACCTTGCCAGGTTGGGGGGGGGTAATCAACCAGTGCTCTCCCCCATCCTCCTCCATGACTGAGGTACCCTGAGCATGGTACCGTCCCGCCGCACTGCTCCCTTGGGGCGCCATTGGGGGCTGCCCCCTTGCACGGGTGAGGCATAAAATGCAATTTTGTTGTGTGCAGTGAACACTTGTGTGCTGTGGAGTGCTGTGTCACAACTAGGCCTAGGCAGTCGCCTCCGAAACGCAAACCCGAAACACGAAGCTTCCGACAATGGGAGATGGAGTTTCCCAGGTGGGCTTTCTGCTTGGAGATATACGAAATATCAATTGTATATACTTTTTGTTATTTGTTATAGTCATACTGAAGTAATGGGTTGCATCAAACACATTGGAAAAAGACATAGGTATAATGACATATTTTAATGGTTTAAGTATCATTTTATTTTATTTATTTGGTTACTGTATGGTTCTATTTCAAGATCTGATTAGGATCCAAAATTGAGTAGGTAAACAACCCCCCCCCCAAAAAAACACCATTTCAACAAAACATATTTTGTGTTTTATTTGAAGCAGACACTTTCTCTTTTTTGACCAGGCACAAGATTTATAGACAAGCAGTGGTTCCCTGGGGGTATTTATAAGTTTCATATAATGAGGAATTACAGGAAAAGATGAACACACATATTAACAAGATGACTATGGCAGGCTAGGTCTGACTTAGGTATAGAGAGACCGAAGCCCACTCAGTCATGACCAAAGCAAAAGCAAGCAATATCAACATCAGGCTGCCATCAGCCAGGGCAATAGGCCTGCTATGAGACATCTCCATCTCCTCCCCTAAACAAACAAAAAAAAAAAAACTCATGTATAGACCTACACAGAAGTCATCAGTCACACCTCACATAATAAAGAACAGAAAAGAGCAAAGGGAAACTATGTCATCTACAGGTAGACTGGTGTAATAGCAACCAACAATTTATGACACATTTGACGTTTTTCCACTATTTTCAGTGATACTGGCACAAGTCACGCGTGAAAGAATCATGTTGATAACAACCATTGAATTCACATATTGTACAAATAATGATCAAATATCCACAAATCTCTGTAGGCTTTTAAAGACAGTTGCATTTCATTTGTTACGTCAGCAGCGTTGTTATTCCACGTATGTGTATAAAACTAATGTTGTCGTGCTGTCGTCTTTGTCAAACATGCTGTCATAACTCAAGTCATTGTTGTTTCCTGTTCAATGAGAAAGAGAAATGCTGTTGTTGCTGTTGTTCACCATTTTCATTTATTTGACAAAAGAATTGTTATACTATTTGTAAAAGCACTCATTCAGGGTTTAATCATGTGTAATTTTAACAACACAGCTTACTTTTGTGGAGATTGTAGCAGAAGACAGAGAAGAGGGCTATGGAGATGGAGAGGAGTGAACACACAGGACACAGAATGACCAGCAGCATCCAGTAATAATCACCAGGATCATCAGGAAGAGGAGGACAAGATGGAGGAGGACTGGGTGGCTCTGAGGGTGAAAACACACACACACACACACACACACACACACACACACACACACACACACACACACACACACACACACACACACACACACACACACACACACACACACACACACACACACACACACATACAGATACCTTACTGGTTACTGGCACAGTCACTAAGGTATGCTAGAATAGAATGTGTGCTTTTACAATTCATTAATAAAGACACATTTTGAATTCCATCTTTGTAGAAAAACTATGCCCATAGTTTATTTTTATGGTAAAAAGTAACACACTCCAGCCAGTATGATACAAAATTAAAAGTAGCCTACAATCAAACCCAAGTGAATGTTACGGTAATATCCTTACTTACCCTGTAACAACAGAGTAATGGTTTTTCCATGCCGAGGTGGATTTTCTTGTTGGCAGTAATAAATACCCAGGTCACCCAGAGTGATGTTCCGGATCATCAGAAAAACGTTAGAGACACCCTCTGGGCTTCTACCATATAATATTTTGTAACGAGCAGCCGCCCAGTGACCTTCAAAAGCGGTGGATGATTGATTCACTTCAGAGGAATTCCTATGCCACTCGATTTCCCATACGTTTGTTTCAAGGTCACATTCCAGGGTGATGTTGTCTCCTGGTCGGACCCTAAACTCCACATCAGCACCAGAAGTCTTCTCCACAAAGAGAAAGCAAACACCTGCAAGCAATTTATATTAGGACTTAACAAAATCAATCCACTGCAGAGTTAGATGCCTCCTGGAATTAAAAGACACCTTTTACACTCAAGTTAGAAGAGCTAAAATTATGTATATCGATCAACAATCAACATCTTTCAATGTTAAAGTAATCAATTCACTTACACAGATGAAGCAAACATATTGCATGCATCTCTCTGTAATTGATGATAGAACAGTAGCAGATGTTCATTTCTGCTTTCCAAGTAATCTGCATGGGTACAAAAGAGAAAGTACCACCTCAAGGCCTTGAAGTTTGTGGTTGATGTCATATTTAGCATTATGAGCAACAACTCTGAGTGGCTACAACAGGAAGACAGACAGCATCCGTCTGCACGTTCTCACGCTAGTTTAGCCCCCTGAGCCCCTGCGGTTATGTACCCATCACTGTTACAAGTAGATAAACAAAGAGATTCACAGTTATCAAAATATACTGTGACTATATTTAGGTGAGTTATTATATACTATGACCAAATTTAGGTGAGTTATTTTTGTTAATGCGTTGGTCTTACAGGCCTGTTGAATGGTTGACATTTTTAATAATTTTACCATCTGAAAACCACCTAATGGTTCTGTGGTTCTGTTAAGAAGAGTCAATCATTTTTCGAAGTAAGGTTCAGGGTTAAGATTTAAAGAGGAATTGAACATGAATGTCTAAAGAATTCAGGATTCAACTGAAAAATATTAACCTTACTATTAAAAGTTTGAGTGCTTGCATCCGTCTATGATTTATTACATTATACATTACATTTGGCACTTTGACATTTGACGCTTTTGTACAAAGCTGTAAGATGCTGTAAGTTGTAGGATGTAATCACAGAATGACTCACAAGATGACTATGGCAAGTCTGACTAGGGTATAGTGAGAAGTTGAACAAAGCCCACTCAGTTATGGCCGAAGTAAAAGCAACATCATCACAGGCCGCCATCAGCCTGGGCAATATAGGCAGTATACAGCTCCCTACCCTTCGCTACACAGACGTCGCACCTCACATAATAAAGAATAGAAAAGAGCACAGGGAAACTACGCCATCTACAGCTGGTAAGATGTAATAGCAACAGAAAAAATGTGTTTGTGATATAACAGTTGATATTTTCACTATTTTTAACATATTATATAAATATTGATTAAATATGCACAGGTTTGTAAGTCAGTTGCATTTAATTTGTCAATAGTGATGTCTGAATTGTGTTATTCCACAGTCAAGGAGGGTCCCGAGGCAACACTACTATTTAAAGATTTATTTTTTCCACACGCACCGACGCGTTTCAACTCTCACACAGGAGTCTTTTTCAAGGTGTAAAGGTGGAATACAACACAGGTGTGGTTTTAAAAGGAAATCACATAGGGTCATGTGACCAAGACACAGATTGGCTGTCCAATGGGGAAGGAGGGTGTGATAAGGGTATACCAAACAACCAATTAGTTTTGCTAACACCAAATCAAGTGACGTAGCAAGCAATAGGCTCGTTCGTGACAAAGCAGTGCTGCTTTTGCTTAGCAGCGAGCATACACACCTTGCCAGTTTGATGCATTGTGGTTAGTTAATTCTAACCACAATGCATCAAACTGTCAAAGTGCGCATGCTCGCTGCTTAGCAAAAGCAGCACTGCTCCGTCACGAACGAGCCTAATAATGACAGTGAAGACCATAGGTGAAACAAAAAAACTATGATAATTGAAAATAAAATAAAAGAAAAAGAATCATAAAGTAAACATGGTCTTGCAATTGGACACACCTAGAATTTCTTCAATGAGCAAAGCTCAGTGGTGGATTGTCAAAACACCACCAAGCAGAACAAATAGACACGCATTTACATGAATAAGTCAATCGGCAAGCAAGGGCCAGCTCAGATTTTTTAACATGGTCCAATGAAAAATGCAACACTTCAGTAAAGGACACACCTATAGGAGCAAAGTCAATATTCAAACAGGCTACAGGAAAGGGGAGAAATCAATCTCTTCATTTAGTCCAGGGAATGTGGTGGCATTTAATTTGTCTATCCAGAGGGTCTCCCGCTGGAGGTAGGTGGCTGGAGGTAGGTGGCTCCTCACCAGAATGTCATGGAGGCTGGGTGCCCTTCTGAAGGCAAAACTAGGGGGTTCTGCAAATGTGGTGGCGAGTGACGGATCACTCTGCACCATTATTCCACGTTTGTGTATAAAACTAATGTCGTTGTGCTGTCATCTTTGCCAAACATGCTGTCATAACTCAACTCATTTATTTGACTAAGGAATTATAACACTATTTGTGAAAGCACTCATTCAGTATTTGATTGTGTATAACTTAAACAACATAGCTTACCTTTGTGAATGTTGTAGCAGAAGACAGAGAAGAGGGCTATGGAGATGGAGAGGAGTGAACACACAGGACACAGAATGACCAGCAGCATCCAGTAATAATCACCAGGAGCATCAGGAAGAGGACAAGATGGAGGCGGACTGGGTGGTTCTGAGGTAACACACGCACGCACGTGCACACACACACACACACACACACACACACACACACACACACACACACACACACACACACACACACACACACACTGAATTATCTTGATTCAGATCTCACACACAACATGAGTTGCAATACAATTCCTTATACCTTGTAGAAAAAGATGAATATTTTTGCCGTTTCGACCGGTTTTTACGTCTTTACAGTAATAAAGACCCAAATCAGCTTCTGCAATGTTGCGAATGATCAGGAAAGCTTGCTCGGACTCGCTTGCGCTTCTAGGAGTGTATACTATTTTGAAGCGTGGCGGGGTCCAGTGACCCTCCAACCTCAGGAGTGACTGATTCACCTCAGAGGCGTTTCTATGCCATTCAACTGCCCATATGTCGTCATCGTTAAAGTCACAGGGTAGAACAATGTCCTCTCCTGGTCGGACCCTCAACTCCACATCAGCACCAGAGGTCTTCTCCACAAAGAGGAAAAGTGCACCTGCAAGCATTTTACAAGTGGCACACAATGCTTCAAGGATTAAGATTTTACATTCAAGAACAAATAAATCCCTAGAATAGTAGCAAAAGCAATTAATTTCAATACTAAAAGCCATACTTACTCAGATGTAACAAACATATTACACGCATGATGTTCATCGCTGTAACTGAGGGTAGAAGAGGAGCGGATTTCCGCCAAGGCGACATACACTTGCAAAAGGAGTGGGGCTCACTGATTGGTTTACACAAATGGAAAAATTCAGGGTTTTTTTACCTCAGAAATTAGGCTGACGTGAGTGGTAGGTCTACATGTTTTCAGAAAACACAACAGCTTTGATGTTTTGGCCATCCTTTTGCTGCATCAAGTGAATGAATTGTGATTTGCGGATACAGATCATATGAGTATTTGGATTTAGTTTTTTTTTTCAATTGCTTACGCAATTCTTTTTTTAATTCATGGTACTATTTCTAAACCATACCACTCAGATTTCACAACTACCTTTCAAGTTAGTGAAACCGATTGCTAATTCTCAGTCTTGATACTTATTGCAAATCAATACACACAGTTCTCTTTGTTTCGTTGTGTTTGACTTTGAAAAACTGAACTTTATTTTTATTTATGTACTAGATTGGGTTGGCTGTTTTATGTTGTTCATTTCTGAAATGATCTGCAGTGCAAAGGAGAAAGTAAAGGTGCCGGTATGCTTGCTGCAAGATACGCGAGCGCGTGCACGATTCATTCATGAACGCGTTAACATGCGTATTTAATGTCCATTTCGCGCGCGTTGGACACGGCAGCCAAATGCGTGCGTCAGGTGCAATAGGCTATCTTCAAACTCACTGGGGGCGATCGTAAGATAGACTGCGCAGTTCCACGCGTGTGCTTGATATGAAAACGACAATGGCAGCAACTTTTAAGAGTGTCTCATTGAGTTTGTCCGCCAGTATTTTGTGTCTTGGTCAACTGCTTTTGAAGCAAGCATGTGATGCCGGTTGCTCGCGGTGACGCGCGTAATTTACAGCTCGCAGCAAGCATACCGGCACCTTTAACACCTGAAGGCCTTGAAGTTGTTGATGTCATATTTAGCATCATGAACAAAATCTCTGACACAGGAAGTGGGCAGCCTCAGTCCTAGCACTCTCACACAATGTAGTTGTTTAGCCCTGAGAACAAAGTCATTTGTACATTTTAATGTTCTCAGGAAATATGGAGACAGAATGATTTCTTTATTAAGAAATATATACCACACCACTCACTAATAAGGAATAGCCCACTATATGTTATGATGTAGGTAAGCATTTTCAGCAAGTGAATAGGGTCGCCGGCGACCCCTGCTGCAGTAAGAGGCTACGAGAAATGAAGGGATGTTAAAGAAACAGATTGATAGCTTTCCCTCATCAAAGATGCATCAGCCCACAACTAAAACATGATCATGACCAAGATAGATTATATGTATTGGTAAAATATTTCGGGAAAATTATATCTGTACTTGTACAGCAAGTTCTCCAATTCCATCACTGTTGATGTTGCTGTTTTAGCATCATAAGAAAACAGGTCAGAGTGTAAAGACAGGAAGTCAGCAGCAGTCTCCGGCCTCCTGTGTGTGGCGGCTACCACCCCAGACCCCCCTCCTCCCCAACCCCCAACCCCTCACTCATGCTCAAGTGAAGGACAAATACCCTTCCTCTGAAAAGGGGAATGGCAGAAAAAGTTTGAGAAACACTACAGTATACAATACTGTATGGCTAAATATGGTTAATTACTAAGGAAGAGTATGAATAAACTCTGTTGGTAAGGATCAGAAATGGAGTTGGTAAATTACACAAAATGCAACTGAATTTCAACAAACCTTGTTTTAACGCACTTTGGGAGTAGGAAATCAAACAGATTTGAAGGTGTGACCTTGTCTATTGACCAGCCACTATGTTAAGACAGGAAGCTGATGTCAGGTGTTCATTAAGGGTTTAATGAGGGTTTAACCCTCTCGAGTTTAAAGGGACACTAGGAAATGGTCAAACAAGGTACTGCAACTTTGCTGTTCATTGAAACTGGGCTGCCTATTGCCAAATTTGATCTTTACATGAAAGTGTACTAAGTAATAAACAAATATTTTCTAGTAGGCCTACGGTCCAAGTACAGTCATTTTTGCAGCTAAAAATGGCTATTTTTGGAAATTCAAAATGGCGGACCATGGAGAAGATCCCCTTTTTCATGAATGAAAAGTGCAATTTTTCCAGTCATAATGAATACTTAGAATTTGATGCTGGTGGTAAGTATTCATGAAAAAGGTAACATTAGTGAATGGGCAGCATGGATTCTGGAAATAAACAACTAAAAATCTCACACAGTGTCCCTTTAACAATGACATTCAGAAAAAGACCCAAACAAGACAACAAATGCAGTCTGACTAATAGTGTGGAGGGAGCCCACTTGACCTTGGCCAAAGCAAAGCAACATGAACGTAGACTGCCATCAGACTAGAGGCAGTAGGCAGTACAGTGTATGCCAACTCCGTCTCGTCCCCTACTCTACACTTGCCACAGAAAGGCAAAAGGAAAACTATGCCATCTATGGGTAGACAGGTGTAATGTGTGTAATTCTCACATTATACAAATATTAATTTAAATATCCAGTCTCTATATGATTTGAAAGTCAGTTTGCATTTGTTCCACCAGCGTCAAAAGTGAGGATTTCTGGATTGTGTTATTCCACGTATGTGTATATGACTGTTGTTGTTGTGCTGTCTTCTTTGCAAAGCATGCTGTCGTAACTCAAGTCATTGGTGTTTCCTGTTCAATACGAAAGAGAAATGCTGTTGTTGCATGTCATCATTTGTATTTATTTGACCAAAGAATTGTTACACTGAAAGTAGTAGATGCTCATGGCTGAACAGAAGCGAATATCTGTATGTGCTGACAGTGACACATCTACACGAGGAGTGTTGAGCACAGTGATTGGTTAACACAATTGGAAATTTTTCACAGTGCTTTTTAACCTCAGAAATCAGGTTGATGTTGGCGATAACTTTACTAGGCCAAGCAGCTACATGTGAAGACAGTCTGAGTGTCCACATCCTTATTTAGGCCTTTCGTGTTCAAAAAGGGCGCTTTTGCATAATAATGATACCTGGATAACCACCAGTCAAGCATTGGAGAAATAGACCTACAACTTTCCTACATAACAGTATGTGGTACTAGACCATGAGCTTTTTTATTGATAATTTATTGTCAGTGGTGGACAAAGTAAAAGTAAAAGTACTTTCGTGGTGTAATTACAACAGTAGCACATGATATTAGATAGCTGTTACACCGTTTACTCCATTTTACCTGGCCTACCTATTGAGATAGACTTTGTTATTACTGAAAAACTATAAAAACCTAACAAGGACCCACCACAAACTCAACCCAACCTGTGCAGAACCAGCTTATCGTAAGACAAGTACATTGGTCTACTTTTTACTCAGATAAGTTACCTGTGTTGGAAAGAAACTGTGTTTATTTATTTTTTACTTTTACTTTTACTTTGTCCACCACTGTTTGTTGTTTACTAAGGATACAGGCTTTTTGCTGAAAGACAGACTCAATTTGGGTGACATTTTCCTTTCCACTTTAATGGAACTACAGTAGGCTATATACTCACTTGCTATTTTTATAAATTATACTGAAGCGTTACAATTATTGTATACTTTAACTACTATTGATCAGACTGAACTATAATTAATATTTAACTGCTACCAATCTGTAAACCTGTGGTGAATGTCAATGATATGTGAGTGCAAGTCTCTACTTCAAGCACCAGATTTTTGTTCAACTCAATTGACTTGTTTTAGATGCCTTGTGCGAGAAGATATGTTTGAAAAGTGTAGTCAAAGATATTGCAACTGCTTAACCCATTAAGACACGACATTGCAAATTTGCTGTTACCAGAAAAGCAATGGCTAAGTTGTAGTGCATTACTAGCAGTTTAGTAGTATGGTAGTTAACGTTTCAATGACTATTACAGCGTGCCACTGGAGGCATGCAATAAAGGCTGAATGAATCCTTCTCCATTACCAGCAGGGGAAAACCACCACCAATGTTCTTCTAGCAAAAGAAGATGGAGAACTGGCATGAGAATAAATTGATCATGAGGGAGAACAAGGCTACTGTTCTAATGTTCAAGGCTACTGCTAATTAACTATTTATCACCAGGAAGTGTTCTGAAAATGGGTCACCATTTACCCTGCATGGTTCCGTCCCGCCGCAATGCTCCCTTGGTGGTGCTGTTTGGGGCTGCCCCCTTCCACAGGTGAGGCATAAATGGAATTTCGTTGTGTGCAGCGAGCACTGTGTGCTGTCAGAGACTCTTTATATAGGAGGACACGAAACACTTCAGAAAGCATCCATAGAAATGAATGGGGGCAATTCTTAATGCCAATATAGTGTGTGGCTGCACATCTACCTCCAGTCCGGCAACAAAAGCCAAACAAGAGCTGAGTCACAATGACAATGGGAGTTTCCCAGGTGGACTGTCATGACAAAAAATGTTTATAAACTAAACTGATATATTACTGTTAACCATACATAATACAAAGTAATAAAATCATATGATGTGTGTAAAATAGTATTTGGCAAAGGTTTTATAGAGAAATGAGGATGGTTCTTAAATAACAAGCACACACACAGCTGAGGTGCTTATGTTGAGAGTTGTCTGCAGCCCCAAATATGCTGCTGTGCAAGATGCAGCCTTTGCAGGTCTGATGCACAGTAGCAGATAAACCACTACGAGGTCAAGATTTTACACACACACACACACACACACACACACACACACACACACACCATACCAATAAATAAATGGCAATAAATGGCTACAATCGATACAAAATAGCCGTGGAAACATATGAACCAATTATAGAGCTAGTGAATGTTGATGCTTGACCTTTATTTGTCATACACAGCTTCAAAGTTCAATACAGAAAAAAGTCTGATACGATTATCAATCCTTAAAATAAAAAAAAGAAGCTTAAAATGTTAAATGAACTGTGTGTGTGTGTGTGTGTGTGTGTGTGTGTGTGTGTGTGTGTGTGTGTGTGTGTGTGTGTGTGTGTGTGTGTGTGTGTGTGTGTGTGTGCGTGTGCACGTGCATGTGCGTCTCAACTATCAGTTTTTACAAGAAGTTGACACAGGTTTTCAGACTCAAAATTGCTCAAAGTTATAGAAAAGTTTGAAGACAATTTATGTAAGTATATACAGTATCAATGCTGCTCAATCTTATCTTTGCATCCTTCAAATTACATACCGGTAGTTCTTATTTCTGAGTAGGTACTACATTCATTGTTCCTTTGAATCTTTCTCTTTGGTCTTGTTTTATCTCCCATGCTGGGTATGTCCAGTGATGCATAGCACACATCTTCATCCTTTAGGGAAAGCAAATACAGCTGCAGATAAGTTCCTATGAATCTCTCAACAGAACTCAACAGAAATAGTCTGATATATTTTTGGGAAATGACTACCTGTCGCCTTTGGTGTTTCCTGGAGTCTGTAGTTGCTTGTGTCCGAATTTCCTTTTTGTTTGCCTCTAGAGATAAAAAAAAATACAACAATAACAAATCCACAATCATTGTAACATAAATGTTGAATATAATTAAAAGGGATGCATACGTAAGTATATTTTATATGGACTGCTGTCACCATTACTGTGACAAAGGCAGAACACCAAGATGGAGGAGATGGCAGCCGAGAGGAGCGAACAGACAGGACACAGAATGACCAGCAACATCCAGTAGTCAACAACAGGATCATGAGGGAGAGGAGGACAAGATGGAGGAGGACGGGGTGGCTCTGAGGGTGACACACACACACACACACAAACACACACACACACACACACACACACGAGGAGAGAGAGAGAGAGAGAGAGAGAGAGAGAGAGAGAGAGAGAGAGAGAGAACAAATAAATAAAGTAAATTCATGCAGTCAAAGACAAGACCAACAAAATGTTGATTGATCCTTAACCCCTTTGCACAGAGCCTATGTCATAACATTACTGTCACCAAGTCTAATCTGTTACTTAAGGCTCGCGGTAATGTCATAGCAATAATGTTAAAATTTAGTTTATTTTGAGTCTTTCCAACAAAAGTGAATGGGCCCATCTGCGCAGAGAGGCTACAAGAAATATCAAATATCTTTACTTACCCTGTAGTAACAGACTTATGGGTTTGCCCTGTCGACCTGTGCTCACTTGTAGGCAGTAATAAAGACCCAGATCATCCTCAGTGATGTTCTGAATCATCAGGAAAATGTTTTTGGATTCGGCGACTTCAACAGAGTGTAACATTTTGTAGCGAGGAGGGGTCCAGAGACTCTCCACCTTGAGGGGTGACTGGTTCACTTCAGATGAGTTCCTGTGCCATTCGATTGACCATAAGTTTTCCTCTTCAAAGTCACATTCCAGGGTGATGTCGTCTCCTAGTCGGACCCTCAACTCCACATCAGCACCAGAGGTCTTCTCCACAAAGAGGAAAAGCACACCTGCAAACGTTTCAACATGCATCATGCAACATGCATAGATTTTTAGATTAGAGGCTTCACATAGTTAAGACATATTTCATACTTAATATAAACCAATATAAACCAATTTGTTGATTTATTGCCAACAATATAGGAAATATTGACTTATTGAAAAAAATACAGCAATAAACGTCTATTTCAATGTTAAAATCACACACTTACACAGCAAACATATCATGCGCATGATGTTCATCACTGTAACTGAGGTACAAACGGATTTCCGCCAAAGGGTCACTTACATTTACTCAAGGAGTGGGGCTACATGATTGGCTAACACAAATGGAAGATTTCGATGTGTGTTTTTAACCTCAGAAATGAGGTTGCTGTGAGTGGCACAGATTTGATGTTTTGGCCATCCTTTTATGTCAAGTGAGTGACTTGTGACTTGTTGATACAGACGGTATGATTCTTTGTTGCAATGGTGTGTGTGTGTGTGTGCAGGAACCTTGTAATACCATAACTTTACGAGGCCAGTGATGTGAAGAAAGTTTGAGGGCTCACATTCTTTCATGTTTTACTGAGTGTAAGTACTGGCACTTCAATTGTTTTACTTGTTAAACTTTGGGGAATGTTTTATGTCAAATAAAGAAGTGATCTGCAAAGCAGATACCAAACTTAATCCTTGATGTGATGTCACTGTTTTGTTGCTAAAGAAAGTAAAGATGTGTCATAGAGCCAGGAAAGATCTGTGTCGAACTGTTAAGAAAACAAATTAATTTGACAATACACAACGAGACCACGACAATCAGATCAGGGTACAATTGGCTTTCGCAAAAGGAGAGAGATTGAGATGCCTAGAGAACTTGCTCTTTGGTTGCCCTCCGAACTCTCTGGGTGCATTCCAACATGCACACTCCTGTCCTCCACTTGTGCTTGTGGCCTCGCCCCGCCTCTGTGGAGAAAACAATTAAGTTTCCCAGCTGTCAGCCTAGCCACAACAACTTTTGAGGGACTATTCCTCATTCACCATCTAGTTTGCAAATGAGAAAATGACTTTACAATTGAGATTTTTTGAGATATTGAAATATAATGCTGTTGTCAGTGATGTCATCACAATGTATTACCTCCTGGTTCGAGGCCACAAGAACAAGTGGAAGACGCAAGGTCACATATTGGAACGCACCCTCTCTGTCTCTCCTTCCCACTGGGACTGTTTTTAATGAGGAGACACAGGAAAGGAAAATCACAGGGTTCACACAGGTCCATGGAGAGAATAACTCCCCTTCGCTTTTTATCAGAGGCAGCCTTAGCAATCTTCCTAGTCACATAGTTCCCTGGTGAAAACTTCAAAAGGTTTATTTTTTTATGTTTTGTTCAAATGTTTCCCTTAATTGTAGGTGGTCTACTCTAAGTTCGAGAACAAGTCAGACAAAGACAAACACACACACACACACACACACACACACACACACACACACACACACACACACACACACACACACACACACACACACACACACACATGGATTTTGAAAGATTTTTAAACCTCAGAAATGAGGTTGACGTGAGTGGTAGGCCTACATGTTTTAACTAAACACCACAGCTTTGAAATTTTGGCTATCCTTTGTAACTTGTGGGTATAGACCGCGCATCAATTGTTTGAAGTATTCTAAATGTACAGCATGCAGTACAGCACGCAGTATTTGACCTCGGTATTTGAAAATGTCTGGTTATGGCCAGGCCCATCACTAGGTTTGAGAGACAGGGGGGGCTTAGCCCTAATTTTTTCAGCGCCCGTGCTAAGGTTTTGTCTATGAATTCATTATTTTAAGAAATCCCGCACACTGTCCATTCCACCTGTAGAGATAGCTCCCAGCTATCTCCTGTTATGTCCGCAGGGGGCAATGTTGGGCTATATAATCAATAAAACCTGGAGCTCGGCATTCGAGTGCTCGCTTACATGTCGTGTCGTGTCGTAGGCCTACTTCAACACGGTGTCAGAATTGGTCTCTCAAGATCCACGCTAATAACCAGACCATCAAGAATACGAATGGGTACTATTAAGTTACCGGTGTCAGAAACAGCTTCGTTTCGCCTCAAGGTTTGATAGTTCTATCAATACATCATTCTGTGAAACATAGCTAGCCGCACCTGTATGTTTACCTCAGCCAGAAGTTAGCATTAGCCCTGAATTTACGGTACTCACCTAGCCTACAAAACTGCAGCGGAAACGTAAAAAGAATACTTCCTCGACAGCCGACATGACTGAACAGCAGGCGTTCTTTCAAATCTCCCCTCCGTCCAAGTTTGACTTTGGCTCAGTAGATTTGAGCGGTTCCGACATGCTTCAGGTCTGGATAAACAGTCGCAGGCAAAGCAAGTGAACACCCTACTGTATGCCATGGGACCGGAGGAAACATTTTGTTTCATTTCGAGACGATTCGAGCAAACACAGCCCCTTCTCTAGACTCTACCGGATTTTCACCTAGGGTGTACTCACTTTTGTGAAGACTTCACCACGGGGTGGCAGCGGCTTGAAGTCGGAACAGCGATGGGGTGTGCCATTTCTCAGATACTCTTTGTCACAGCATTTGAGATCATTCTCATCAGTGCTAGGCAAATGGCAGGAGGAATCAAACTGCCAACTGGCCAGAGGCTTCCCCCGCTAAGGAGCTACATGGACGACGTCACCACCCTTCTTCAGACAGCGCCATGTACATCAAGGCTTCTGAAGAGGATTGATGAGCTGATGTCATGGGCAAGAATGAAGATCAAGCCCTCCAAGTCCCGTAGCCTGTCACTCAGGAGAGGAGTCAGGAACGACAGCACCACCTTTGTCATCGGAGGAGAAAAGATCCCACTACTCGCAGAGCAACCCATCAAAAGCCTGGGGAGGCAGTACACTGCTGAGCTTTCCGATAAGCAGATGGGGAAAGCTGTCATGAAGCAGCTCTCAGATGGCCTGGCGAGGATCGAAAAGCTAACTCCTGGGGAAGTACAAGGTCTGGTGCTACCAATTCACTCTCTACCAGAGAGTAATGTGGCCCCTGAAAATGAGCGAGATCCCCTCATCGACCGTGAGTAAGATGGATGGGAAAGCCAACTCATTCATCTGAAAGTGGTTGGGGCTGCCACGGTGCCTCTCTGACACTGGCCTGTTCAGGAGAAACATGCTCCAGCTACCACTGAAATCTCTGCAGCTGGGGTACAGGCAAGAAAAGACCAGGTTGGTGCTCGAGCTTCGGGAGTCCACAGACGAGTCAGTGAGGAAAGCCAATGCCAGGGTCCTAACTGGCCGCAAGTGGAATGCCTAGACAGAGGTCGACCAAGCTGTCAGTCGGCTGCAACACAAGGAAATCGTGGGAAGAGTCCAGGTAGGAAGAGCAGGCCTAGGATGGGGAGATGCACCACGCTTCTGGTCCAAGGCCCACCGCAAGGAAAGGAAGGAGATGGTGGTGGCGGAGGTGACAAGGATGGAGGAAGACCGCTACAAGATCAAGGCCGTGTCTCAGGGTCGGCAAGGAAGCTGGACAACCTGGGAGGGAATCACAAACAGAAACATCAGTTGGTCAGACATATGGAAGATCCCACAGGCAAGACTCAGCTTCCTTATCCGCTCAACGTATGACACGCTTCCCTGTCCTCGGAACCTCAGCCAGTGGTTCGGAAAGGAGGAATGTTGTGCACTCTGCACTATGTACCTAATGTTCAATTTTGAATTCCAAATAATCTGCATGGGTGCAAATGAGAGAGTACCACCTGAAGGCCTTGAAGTTTGTGGTTGATGTCATATTTAGCATCATGAACAACAATTCTGAGTGGGTACAGCTGGAAGCATCCTACCTCACGCTCTCACGCCTTGTAGTTTAGCCCTGAGTACAAATATATTTAAATTTGCAGTTATGTACCCAGGACTATTATAAGGGATGTTAGATAATCAGATTAACTGATTCCTTTCACCATAAACAGATGTCCCACAATGACCATATTTAATTCTTTTAACAAGTGCTCTATTGGCATACTTTACCATCTGAAAACCCCCTAATGGATGTTCTGTGGTTCTATTAAGGGTCAAGGATTTTTTTTTTAGAATTAAAAGAGGAATGGAACTTGCATTTCTTGTGTACACAGGCTGACAGAATCCAGGATTCAGCTGAAAACTATTTAGGGGCCTACCTAAGAGCTATGTGATGAAAGTTTGGGTGCTTTCATCCGTCTATTTACTTGAGGTGAATACGATTACTTTTTGTATTTACATTATATTTAGGGTGTGCATTTAATGTCTTTGATTCTCATTTCAGCATTTCAAAAAATGAAATAGTCATCCACATATAGAAACAAAGGTGAAAGTATTGACTGAAGTCCTTTGAAGTTTGTGGTTTGACACTTTTTAGCGTCATAGCCAGCAGCTCTGAGTGTTAAGAGAGGAAGTTAGCAGCTGAGGTCCTCCTCATGGCCGAACATCACCCATAGAGATATCTGTTACCAACCCCCTCTCCCATCCCCTGCGTCATGTCGTTTAAATTTAAGCTTTTTGCTTGGAGATATTTGGCATATCAATTGTATACATTTTAATTATTTATTACAGTCATACTGAAGTGATTGCAACAAACACGTTGAAAAGGAAATTTTAATGGTATGGTATATGCTAATGGTTTATCTTGTCAATTCCTGCATGTGGTTCTATTTCATATACTAAGACTATCTGGTTAAACAATACACATAATGAAACAGAATTTCATAGCTACTATTTAAAGTAGCGACTTTCTCTTTTCTTGACCAGCCACAACATTTAAAGACAAGCAGTAGTTCCCTGGGGGTGTTTATACATTTAATATAATGAGGAATTGAAGGAAAAGATGAACACATATTAACAAGAAGACTAAGGCTAGTCTGACTAAGGTAGGTCTATAGTGAGAATGAAGGCCACTCAGTCATGGCCAAAGCAAAGGCAACATCAACCCAGACTGCCATCAGCAATATAGGCCTGCTATGAGCAGTGTTGGGAATAACGGCGTTTAAATAAACGGCGTTACTAACGCCGTTACTTTTTTCAGTAACGGGTAATCTAACTAATTATTCTTACTGTCAGTATAACGCCGTTACAATTTCATACACTCCGTTACTGCACGTTACTGTTTGGGTAGCCTATGCGTCGTCACCGTGCGTTCTATTACCAAAACCTCTCCATACGGTCATATGGCCACGTTCGCCGCTGCCATCCACCCAGTAGAAGTCAGAAAGAGGGACAGAATGAGTGTGTGTGTGCTGCTTGGTGAACAGTGTTTGTCTGATCCCAGGATTATTGCGTTTGCGTCCGGATAGGTGGCAACCCGCATCACCGGGGGCTGAATGGAGGGAGCGCAAGCTAACATGACCAGAACCACTCTCACCCCTAATTCCTCCACCAATAGGACTACCTGTATGGACACTACGACTGCATTCGCCACTACCGCCGACTCACTTGAGATCGGATAAAGTCACCGAATGAGTTTCAATGTGTGTGTGTGCTTAGAGAACATCTTTGCATCCGGCATCACTGCCTTCGGAAGTTTCGCCGCGGTAAACAAAGAGTGCTCGTCCGATCATTATCCTCCTCGTGACATAAAAACTGTCCTTCAGAGTCAGAATAGGCAAATAACATGCTCAGAACTTCATCATGATTCAACTTCTCACTAACCACGATGAAATAGCTCGCTGATAGTTCGCTGATAACAACACAAACTCTACTCGTACGCTTCGAGACAAAGACGCAAAGTGGCTACTTCCGCATTTTGTGGTCGCGTCACAGGTCGCGTCTTTTACTGCTTCACGACTCTGTGAACTACAAAATGACGTAATCGTAGTCTTGTCAGAGACAGTTTAGATAGAAAATCTCTGGTCTTGTTTGAAAGGATAGCATTTAGTAATAATTAAAATGTAAATACTACATTTAGTAGTAATTTAAAGTTGGATTTAACATGCACATTTTCAGTTGAATTTAAATAAGCCTATTAAAATGTGTTAGGCCTATTTTCTTTTATTAAAAAAAATATATATATATATAGGCTATATATTGTCCATCCAGTGGCTTTGGTTTATTATGTTGCAATAAATTGTTGTTTGTATCGTTACCTGTCTTTACCGTCCTTCTCTATGTGGTTTATGAAACATGGTCGGGGGGCGAGTAACGCAATAGTTACTTTTACTGGTAACTAGTTACTTTGATACCGGAGTAACTCAGGAAGTAACTCAGTTACTTTTTTGGAGAAGTAACTAGTAACTAGTAACTAGTTACTTTTTCAAAGTAACTTGCCCAACACTGGCTATGAGACAGCTCCATCCCCTCCCCTATTGACCTACAAACAGGTCACACCTCACACAATAAAGAACAGAAAAGAACAAAGAGAAACTATGGGCCATTTACAGGTGGTTGGTACAACCAACAATTTATGACAATTGATGATATTTTGACTTTGCACAGGTCACACATGAAAGAACCATATTAATAACAACCCTTGCATTCACATATTGTACAAATAATGATCAAATATCCACAAATCTCTGTAGGCTTTTAAAGACAGTTGCATTTCATTTGTTACGTCAGCAGCGTTGTTATTCCACGTATGTGTATAAAACTAATGTTGTCGTGCTGTCGTCTTTGTCAAACATGCTGTCATAACTCAAGTCATTGTTGTTTCCTGTTCAATGAGAAAGAGAAATGCTGTTGTTGCTGTTGTTCACCATTTTCATTTATTTGACAAATTGTGATATTATTTGTGAAAGCACTCATTCAGGGTGTGTGATCATGTATAATTTAAACAACACATCTTACCTTTGTGAATGTTGTAGCAGAAGACAGAGAAGAGGGCTATGGAGATGGAGAGGAGTGAACGCAGGACACAGAATGACCAGCAGCATCCAACACTCACCACAGTCAGGAAGAGGAGGACAAGATGGAGGAGGACTGGGTGGCTCTGAGGGTGACACACACACACACACACACACACACACACACACACACACACACACACACACACACACACACACACACACACACTAGGCTTGGGCGATGTCCCCCTAATTGGCAGCTGACGATGTTTACAGTGAGACGATGCGATGGACGATGACATCGTCGTCGTTGGGGGGGGGGATTATTTTTTTATTACATTTTTTTTTTAATTATCATATGTTTCGTTTTTTTGGCTTTCGCTAAGCTATTATTTTAATATATTTGCTTTAAGAGTAGGCCTAAGTCAAATATATTAACAGTTTTTAAATTCTTACAAAAAAAAAGTTTAAACCTCCTCCAGCTGCGCTACAGTCTGCAACAGAGATGGTCGCTCCTCTGCTGTCTGTGAGAGCGACTCTCCCCGACCGACCCCTCCCCATCGCCCTTCTTGTCTCTCGTGTCACCCATCAGCTGCTTCAAGCCCGCTCTTCCAAACTCCACCGCGTGGAAACTTATTTTCAGTAAATTTCGCGATGCAGCCTACTGCAGGCTGCTACTAGAGTGTGTTATTTAACGGCGTAGTTCTATTTCAAGACCAGCTGTGTCACGGCGTTTTTTGCATAGGCCTACCGGCACATAACTTTAGCCATGCAGGGAAGCCCAGAACGTTTGTCAAATGGAAGAGATGAGAACCCACGCGTGCCTTCTCGAGGTTTTGCAATGGATTTTAGCCCGAGTTAGCAAATTACCCGACGCGAATGTTTCTTAAGCACACGGCGAGACTTTTTAATTCATCAATGGAAACAATTGCGGTGAAGCCACAAAGACGCGGGCAGACATGGAATCGCTTGCGCTCCCTCTTGGCAGTGGGCTAATCAGAAGTGTAGCCTACAATCTTGTGTGGATAGCCTACTTCACAAGACATCTCCATCGCGGAGAGATTAAACATTTTGAGTCGAATTTCCGTTAAACATGAAATGGTAAACTGTCGCAATTGCTGAACGATTTGTTGCTTTCACTTTAGGCTACTCCGGAGGGAGAACCAATGCCTCATGACTCTCCGTTGTAGAAACTTAGGTCACATAAATAAATGTAGGCAATCAGACACTTACTTGAACTCATATGCAGCAAACAATTGTAGGGCTTAGTTCACAAGTTTTTTTTTTATTCCATTGCTGTTTTTTTCGTAGCTATAAAATTCACTCTGCTTGAGGCTTGTGTTGACAACCTCGGTCCGTTCAGTCCTGCTACCACAGCCCTTATTATAATCTGTGCCGCTACCTGCGCAGTCCGCTGCTACTAAGGATTTTACGGTAATGTTTCAGTTTATTGCAATGCCAAGCACCGTAATGATGGCAATAGCAGCGGCTTCAAAAATACAAATTCCTTGGCATCACGATGTTGGCTGTCCATCGTGATGCCAGCTGTCCATCGCCGATGGACGATGACATCGTCTATCGGCACAACCCTAACACACACACACACACACACACACACACACACACACACACACACACACACACACACACACACACACACACACACACACACACAGACTTGTATGCTATTGGCCTAAATGTCCCTTCCTTCTACAACACAATTCGATATAAGCTCATGCACACAGACACTTAAGATGAATCTAGAACACACTTTCTTCCTTTTATGGACATAGGAGCACTTTATAACCCTAGTTAAGTACTTATGAAATTATAGAAAAGGCATCCATTTTAACACAAATCAAATCAGACTGTTTAAAATAAGTGTCCTTACTTACCCTTTATCAACAGGTGAATGGTTTTGCCCTGTCAACCGGTGTTTACATGTTGACAATAATAAAAACCCAGATCATCCTCAGTGATGTTCTGAATAGTCAGAAAACTATTGGAGCAAAGATGCTCTACAGAGTAACGTGCAGGGGTCCAGACACCTTCCAAAAGAAGGGGTGACTGATTTCCTTTCCCTGAGTCTCTATACCACTCGTTTGCAAATTTATTTGTATCTTTGAAGTCACAGTGCAGGGTGATGTTGTCTCCTGGTCGGACCCTCAACTCCACATCAGCACCAGAGGTCTTCTCAACAAAGAGGAGCAACACACCTGCAAGTCACAGTGTTTTACATTAATACAATGCACGAATACCACTGACCGCTCAACCCAACTACCAGATGCCTCATAGATTTTACATTTTTACACATTTCACGCTCAAGACAACAGAGATAAGATCATATCAATAACCATCTATTTCACAGTTAAAACTCATGGACTTACACAGAGGAAGCAACATATTTCATGCATGATGTTCATCGCTGTAACTGAGGGTAGAACAGAAGCAGACTTCCGCCAAGGGTCATACACTTACATTCACACAAGGAGTGAAGCTACGTGATTGGTTTACACAAATGGAAATGTACAACTTGTTTTTTTTTAACCTTAGAACTGAGGTTGAGTTGAGTGGAACATGTTTTTAGAAAACACTTGTGTTTTGGCCATCCTCTGTCAAATGAGTGACCTGTAACTTGTGGGTCAAGATTGTGTGAACATTTGTGTAGATTTAAGTGTGTGTGTGTGTGTGTGTGTGTGTGTGTGTGTGTGTGTGTGTGTGTGTGTGTGTGTGTGTGTGTGTGTGTGTGTGTGTGTGTGTGTGTGTGTGTGTCCAGGATCCATTCAATACATATATTCACTAAGCCAGCCGTGTTTTGTTATTCAAGACATGTCCACATTATTCTTTTCATTCATTATATTTGGTGTGGTGGGGGATTTATGTAGTTGGTGTTCTTTTCTACATTCCAAATAAAGAAGTGACAGTACAAAGGTGATATACCAACTGAAGCCTTTGAAGTGTGTGGTTGATGTCACTGTTTTAGCATCATGAAGAAAACAGCTCTGAGTGTAAAGACAGGAAGTCAGCAACAGTCTCCGGCCTCGTGGTGGGTGGCGACTACCGCCCCAGACCCCCCTCCTCCCCAGCTCTCAACCCTCAAGCCCTCACTCATGCTCAGGTGAAGGACAGAGGTTGTGGCAAACACATTGAAGAAAGAAGGGTCCCGAAGCAACAATGCTATTGAGCACCAGAAGTAGGCCTACTTCAAGCACCAGATTTTCGTTCAACTCCATAGACTTGTTTTGAATGGCTTGTGTGATAACATATGTTTGAAAAGTCTAGTCAAAGAAAGCAGGGGAAAACCACCACCAATGTTCCTCTAGCAGAAGAAGATGGAGAACTGGCATGAGAATAAATTGATGATGAGGGAGAGCAAGGCTACTGTTCGATGGAAGCCGTGTGGTAGCCCTCCATCAGACATCTGCTGATAAACTCACCAAGTGTTCTGAAAATGGGTCACCATTTTCCCTGAGCATGGTTCCGTCCCGCCGCACTGCTCCCTCAAGGGGGGTTTTGGGGCTGCCCGCTTGCACAGGTGATGCATAAATGGAATTTTGTTGTGTGCAGTGAGCACCATGTGCTGTCAGAGACTCTTTATACAGAGGAGACTGAAACTCTTCGGAAAGCGTCCATAGAAATGAATGGGGGAAATTCTTAATGCCAATATAGTGTGTGGCTGCACATCTACCTCCAGTCCGGCAACAAGAGCCAAACAAGAGCAATAAAAGTGCTGTGTCACAATGACAATGGGAGTTTCCCAGGTGGACTGTCACAATAAAAAGTTTCTAAACTAAACTGATATATTATTGTTAACCATACATAATACAAAATAATAAAATCATATGATGTGTGTAAAATAGTATTTGGCAAAGGTTTTATAGAGAAATGAGGATGGTTTTTAAATAACAAGCACACACACAGCTGAGGTGCTTATGTCGAGAGTTGTCTGCAGCCCCAATATGCTGCTTTGCAAGATGCAGCCTTTGCAGGTCGGTGGCTGATGCACGCAGCAGATAAACCACTACACACACACACACACACACACACACACACACACACACACACACACACACACACACACACACACACACACACACACACACACACACACACACACACACACACACACACACACACACACACACCAGTAACGTTGAAACATATGAACCAATCATAGAGAAAGTGAATGTTGATGTTTGAATTTTATTTTTTTTAAACGCAGCTTCACAGTTTAATTAAGTCTAATACGATTATCAATGGAAAAAAAACAAGCTGCCAAAAATGTCAAATGGACCTTGTTGTGTGTGCGTTACTGTCAGTGTGTGCGTCACAGCTATGAGTTTTTACAAGAAGTTGAAACACAGGTTTTCAGATTCAAAAGTTACAGAAAGGTTTGACTTCTACACGGCAATTTCTGTAAATAGCCTATATACAGTATCAATGCTGCTCAATCTTATCTTTGCATCCTTCACATTACATACCAGTAGTTCGTATGTCTGAGTAGGTACTACACTCATTGTTCTGTTCTATCTTTCTCTTTGGTCTTGGGTTTTCTCCAATACTCGGTATGTCGAGTGATGCATAGCACACATCTTCATCCTTAAGAGAAAGCAAATACAGCCACAGATAAGTTCCCAATGTGAACCTCAACAGAAGTAGCCTGATACATTCTTACAGTAAGGAATGAATACCTGTTGCCTTTGGTGTTTCTTGGAGTCTGCAGTTCCTTGTGTCCGAATTTCCCTTTTGTTTGACTCTAGACATCAATACAGCAATAACAAATCCACAATCATTGTAACATAAATGCTGGCAATAATTAAAAGGGATGCATAAGTATACTTTATATGGACTAATCGTACCTTTACTGTGACATAGACAGAACACGCAGATGGAGGAGATGACAGCAGAGAGAAATGAACAGACAGGACACAGAATGACCAGCAGCATCCAACAGTCACCAGGATCAGGATGAGGAGGACAAGATGGAGGAGGACTGGATGGTGGCTCTGAGGTTAGAAGTGAGAACACACGCACACACACACACGCAAGCACGCACGCACACACGGAGAGAGAGAGAGAGAGAGAGAGAGAGAGAGAGAGAGAGAGAGAGAGAACACATAAAGTAAATTCATGTAGTCAAAGACAAGATCAACGCAAATGTTGATTGATCCTTAGCCCCTTGGCACAGAGCCTATGCCATAACATTACTATCATTACATCAACAGTATAATCTGTTGCTTAAGGCTCTCTGTAATGTCATAGCAATAACGTTAAGATTTAGTTGAGTCGTTCCAACAACAGGTGAATGGGCCCATCTGCGCAAACAGGCTACAAATAATATCAAATATCTTTACTTACCCTGTAGTAACAGACTTAGGGGTTTGCTCTGTTGACCTGTACCCACTTGCAGGCAGTAATAAAGACCCAGATCATCCTCAGTGATGTTCTGAATCATCAGGAAAATGTTTTTGGATTTGGCGACTTCAACAGAGTGTAACATTTTGTAGCGAGGAGGGGTCCAGAGACTCTCCACCTTGAGGGGTGACTGGTTCACTTCAGATGAGTTCCTGTGCCATTCAATATTCCACACGTTTGCCTCTTCAAAGTCACATTCCAGGATGATGTCGTCTCCTAGTCGGACCCTCAACTCCACATCAGCACCAGAGGTCTTCTCCAAAAAGAGGAAAAGCACACCTGCAAATGTTTCAACATGCATCATGCAACATGCATAGATTTTTAGATTAGATGCTTCACATAGTTAAAAGACATATTTTACAATATAATAAACCAACATGTTATTGCTAACAAGTTAGGAAAAAGTTTTACTTATTGAAAAAAATACAGCTATAAATGTCTATTTCAATGTTGAAATTACAGACTTACACAGCAAACATATCATGCGCATGATGTTCATCGCTGTAACTGAGGTACAAACGGATTTCCGCCAAGGGGTCACTTACATTTACTCAAGGAGAGGGGCTACATGATTGGCTAGCACAAAATTTGGCTGCATGTTTTTAACCTCAGAAAAGAGGCTGTCGTGAATGGCACAGATTTGATGTTTTGGCCATCCTTTTATGTCAAGTGAATGACTTGTGACTTGTGGATACAGACCGTATGATTCTTTGTCGCAGTGTTGTGTGTGTGTGTGTGTGTGTGTGTGTGTGTGTGTGTGTGTGTGTGTGTGTGTGTGTGTGTGTGTGTGTGTGTGTGTGTGTGTGTGTGTGTGTGTGTGTGTGTGCGTGCGCGCGCCTTGTAATACGGAACCTTGTAATACGATAACTTTACGAGGCCAGCGATGTGAAGAAAGTTTGAGTGCTCACATTCTTAGGCCTACATATTTTACTGTGTAAGCAACTGGCACTTAAATTATTTCACTTATTACATTATGGGGAAATGTTTTGATGTCTTTGATGTTTGTTTCTGCATTCCTAATAAAGAAGTGATCTGCAAAGGTGAACGTACCAAATTTAGTCCATGAAGTTTGTGGTTGATGTCTCTGTTTTTAGCATCATAACCAACAGCACTGAGTGTAAAAGGAGACAGGAAGCATCTGTCGACCTCTCAAACGGAATGCTTTAGCACTGATAACTATTCTACAGACCTACATTGAAATACATTTAATTTTGTTTCTTTTCACAAAACCAGACCCTTACAAACCTGGTTTAGTTCTCAGTACCTACAAGCACAATATTTATCCACAACAACATTGTAGTAAACATTGTAGTCCTCACACTCACACGACTTGTAGTTTAGCCCTGAGTACAAAGTCATGTATAGGCCGACATTTGAAATTGCTGTCATGTACCCATGACCGTTACAATAAGATAAACAAAGGCATGCTAGAGAACCAGATTCACCGACTCCCATACGTAGATGCCATATGTAGATGACTTTTATTTATTTTATTTGGTTTTATTATTTATGTGTTTATCATATATCCAGGCCAGGGCCTACTTCTAGCAAGTTTAAAAATACAAGCCTCTGTTTAATGGCTTTCGTTTTTCATAATCTTACCATCTCTGAAAACCACCTAATGTATGGTTCTTATGCTTTTTAAGATTTAGAGGAATTGAATTTTGTGTGAACAGAAAACTCGAGTGTCTCACTCAAATGATCTCACTCAAATTATTTTATTACACATTAGTATATTTCGGGCATGGGGGCATGGTCGCTCAATGGTTGTACCATGACACCTGTGACCAGCGTTTGATTCCAGCCAGAGGTCTTTTCTAAAAAAAACCCATAAACATCCCAAAAAATATCTTTAAAAAAAAATCCTGTTTGTCTTGTCTTGGATTTTCATTTCTGTTTTACAAAAAGCAAATCAGTCATCTACATAAAGGCCATGTGTAGAAACAAAGGTGAAAGTATTGACTGAAGTCCTTTGAAGTGTGTGGTTGATGTGAATGTTTTTAGCATCCTAACCAGCAGCTCTGAGTGTAAAGACAGGAGGTCAGCAGCTGAGGTCCTCCTCATGGCCGAACATCACCCATAGCGATATCCGTTACCAGCCCCCACTCCCACACATTGAAAAAAGACACATTTTAGTGGTATGACATATTTTAATGGTTTAAGTGGTATCCAGCCCACCAGAGTGGTTCATCCGGCCCGGGCTTAGAGAATAAAAAATGAGTATGTAGGGGGAAAAATGAAATCTCTACTTGGTCAATTGTTGTACATGGTTCAATATAGGCTTGCTATGACACATCCCCATTCCCTCCCCTACTACGGGCCTACACACAGGTCACACCTCACATAACAAGAGCAGAAAAGAACAAAGGGTAACTAGGCCATCTACAGGTGTACAGGTGTAATAGAAACAAACAATGTATTACCGACAATGTATGGTATTTTGACCATTTTCAGTAATACTTGCACAAGTCACACGTGAAAGAATCATGCTAATAATAACAACCCTTGCATTCCCATATCATACTGCTAAAATATCCACAAGTCTCTGTAGGGTTTTAAAGTCTGTTGGATTGTGTTATTCCACATTTGAGTATATAACTGATGTTGTTGTGCTGTCCTCTTTGCCAAACATGCTGTCATAACTCATTTCATTATTGTTTTCTGTTCAATTAGAAAGAGAAATGCTGTTTTTGAACATTATCATTTTTATTTATTTGACAAAATATGTAGCACATATTTTGTGAAAGCATTCATTTAAGGTTTGATTGTGAATAATTTAAACCACATAGCTAAAATCCATATCTGGATAAAATCCATAATACTGTATTGTGGCTTGTGGAAAAAAGCCAGAAAGCTTGGGGGGGAAAATATAGCTCGTAGATGGTGGCAACACAAATTCCAAAGTGCCTTTGAAACACTGACATAATCTTGAAGCGTTATCTTGAAGCAGAAAACACTTCAGTATTCTGTATACACACCCATACAAGATACAAGATGCAAGATATTTTACTGTGATGTGTACATGTGTGTACAAAAAAAGGGTTTAAAAAAACAGTAAAAAGTTTGTAAAAGTTAGGAAAAATTGTATATAAAAGGTTTTAAAGCTCATTTGAAAAGGAGTTGGAGAAAAGGGGAGATAATGAATGATGAGTGAAAGAGTGGATTCCTTCCTTGGAGTTCAACAGCCTGATAGATTGAGGAAAGAAGCTGTTCCTAAGTCAGCTGGTTTGGGCGCTTATACACCTGTAGTTGAGGGCAGATGGTAGTGGGGTGAAGTGTGTATAGCTGAGGTGGAGTGCCCTAAACACTCTTGGTCAAAACAACACAGAAGTGAAAGTAAGATGCCGCGTTGATGTCTATGGGTGAATGACTTTTTTGGGCTCAGACGTCAGGTGGAGTAACGGCATTTAATGCCCAGAAACTAATTAATAATTGGCAGTTGTTATGCCGCAATTAATATGCTTCTTCTTAGATAGTCCACTAAAAAAAATCCATACGGTTGCCCCGCCCTGACGTAGCCTGGTCCTGACCATCCCATAATACTACCACTTCATTTCGTATTTATTCGTGGTGCAGAGCCAAGTCTCTTGGCGGAAGTACATAGGATGGTGCGCAAGGCTAGCCCTGACGTGTGTTACTGCTGAAACGTCACTAACCCCTATGCCTCAGTTCCCACACACAGAAAAGTGCCTCCAGTGTGGTAAGTAGCATGCTGACTGCGGCTTGAAGGTTTTTTAAATGATTTTATTTTATTTATTTATTTATTTATTACAAATGTCTCAACTTGAAATTGTTAATTGAACTGAATTACCATGCATTGTTGTTCTGTTTGTCTTTGCAGGATGTGTACCTGTGTGTTTGTGTACATATTGTTGTTGTGTACGTTATTAATATGAAATATCTGTATATCGGTTCATCATGATGTCGATGATGTATGGGTGTTGTGGCTAATCACTATTAAATCAAAGATTCAGTAAAAGCTGATAATTATTGAATGGATATGGGAAATGCTGTGGAAACAGAACAGAGGCAAATAAACTCATTGCTCTCTTTTTGCTTTTTTGCCCTCTAAACAGAGGTCAAGATGTTTGTTCTTAAATGCTATAAAATAGCACAAAATGTGTTTCACATTCATTTCACATACTGTAGGTACTGTATTTCCATTGTTATCGTTAGCAACTGGACCTGTTCAACAAGTTTGCTGTAGATAAGATCTGTTTTGGGGGAAATCCCATAACTATGCAGGCATTATATTCCACTCTTCCAAACAGTATACTTCCTTTACTGAGCTGAAGCAACCTGACATGTTGGATGTTCTCTCTGTGAGCTGATTGAGGGATGTTCTTCTCTGCTCTCTAGAGTAAGACCTGCTCCTTTCTCCAACATGAGTCTTTCCAGGGAACCACACATAAACCCAGAAGCACAAGCACAGGTTGATACTGCAAATAGGTGAGGTGTGGGTGTTGTGTGTATTGCTGACTGGTAATCATACAGGGCATTTTCACGGCTGTCCGAAAGTCGTCAGGAGCCGATGCTTTTGTTCTTTTTTGTTTCAGGCTTTCCCTTAGAGACCAGCCCACGATTTAAATGGGCCGGGCCATCTGTGTATGCTATTATAATTGTAATATGGAGTGAGGGTGATGGGCTGGTCTGGCCAAAAATGCCTGTGTCGGTTTGTGGTCCCAGACCAGTCCTGGTTGTGTGTGTGTATGCTGGTATATTTCTTAAGTGTAAAAGGTAAACCAGAGTTTATGTACAGCATATTTTCCTCCAGCCCTCTTCCTGTGAAGAGGCCAGACTCCCCTGCAACCAGCTGTGTGTCCATGAAGAGTGACCAGTCCCTTATTCGACCAATAAAGTTTGGAACAGAAGACTCCTCTGATCAGAAGTAAGTTCAACATCAAATCAACCAATTAATGAGATTTTGCATGATAAAGTGTTTAAGTCAGTATTCCATATGAATCAGAAGTAAAACTCAGAAACCAAAATGTATGCCACCCATTCAAATGCCTATTCTACCTCAATGTGTGTGTGTGTGTGTGTGTGTGTGTGTGTGTGTGTGTGTGTGTGTGTGTGTGTGTGTGTGTGTGTGTGTGTGTGTGTGTGTGTGTGTGTGTGTGTGTGTGTGTGTGTGTGTGTGTGTGTGTGTGTGTGTGTGTGTGTGTGTGTGTGTGTGTGTGTGTGTGGAGGGGTAGTGTGAGTGTGTGTGCATCTGAAATGTGGTCATATAAGGGGCACAAAAGGCCCCAATAATAGAAAAAAAAAACAGAAAAGGGGTGATTTGTTGGGTACAAATTCCCAAAGTCCCAACTTGGCCAATTATATTGTACTGGTAATTTGTACTGGTAAGTTGTTATAAAGAAAAACAAACATAGGTCTAAGGTGAGGTCTGGGCAAAGTTTATTATTTTCAATGATTGTATTACAATGGTGTGTGTGTGTGTGAGAGAGAGAGAGAGAGAGAGAGAGAGAGAGAGAGAGAGAGAGAGAGAGAGAGAGAGAGAGAGAGAGAGAGAGAGAGAGAGAGAGAGAGAGAGAGAGAGAGAGAGAGAGAGAGAGGGAGAGAGAGAGAGAGAGAGAGAGAGAGAAAGAGGTTAAAAATGATTTGGTACACTCCGGCAGTGTTGCACAGCAGAGATCCAATGGTCAACACAAGGAAATGGATAATGGCACAGAAGAGGTGGAAGACAGAGGAAACAAAGAGGGGTGTTCTGCACAACAGAGGTAAGTTGGCGTCCAGTGGTCCTATAGCCTGCAATCACATCCTGGAGCCCTGTTGGGTTGTCTCAATTATTATTGGTTCTAGAAGCTGACAATAAAACACTACTGTAAATATTTTACTGTATACCATCTGCATTTTAAATACATTTGTAACTTGCTGGCTGGATCTGTGCGTGACTGCGTGCATGCAAGTGTGCGGTTGTGTGAGTGAAAGAGGGTGAGAGAAAGATAGAATGTGACATCGTTATTGTTAAACACTTAAACTGGGAGTAGATGTGAATGTTAAGCTGAATTCAGTTAATTAAATTAACTGTATATTGTTTGTGTTGCAAACAGATGCAAACAGATGCAAAATCATAAAATCCTTCTAAAGGAAACATTTCAGTTTTTCACTGAGGGAATCACAAAGCAGAAAAAACGCACTCTCCTCAATGAGATCTACACAGAGGTCTACATCACAGAGGGGGGCAGTGGAGAGGTCAATAGTGAACATGAGGTCAGACATATTGAGGCAGCATCCAAGAGATCAGCTACGTTTGAAAAACCAATCAAATGCAATGACATCTTTAAACCTCTACCTGGACAAGAAAGGGACATTAGAACCGTGCTCACAAATGGAGTGGCTGGCATTGGGAAAACAGTATCTGTGCAGAAATTAATTCTGGACTGGGCTGAAGAAAAAGCGAATCAGGATGTTCACTTCATATTTCCTCTTCCTTTCCGTGAGCTTAATCTAATTCAGGAGGAAAAGGTCAGTGTAGTGGATCTGATTACCAAGTTCTTTTGTGACCTCAAAGATTTCAGTTTTTTCACTGATGGCAACTGCAAAGTGCTGTTCATCTTAGATGGTCTGGATGAGTGTCGTATTCCTCTCCATTTCTGTTCCAACCCAAAGTGTTATGATATAACAGAGGCAGCCACAATGTCCACTTTGCTGACAAACCTTATTGAGGGGAATCTCCTGCCCTCTGCTCTCCTCTGGATCACCTCCAGACCAGCTGCAGCCAGTCAGATCCCTTCCCAGTGGTTGGACCAGGTGACAGAGGTAAGAGGCTTCAATGACCCCGGGAAGGAGGAGTACTTCAGGAAGAGAGTCAGTGATGAGAACCTGGCTAAAAGAATCATCACACACCTAAAGTCATCCAGGAGCCTATACATCATGTGCCACATTCCTATCTTCTGCTGGATTGCAGCCACTGTACTACAGAGAATATTGGCAGAAATAGAAAAAGGAGAGATCCCGAAGACTCTGACTCAAATGTACACACACTTCCTGCTCATTCAGACACACGAAAAAAGGAAGTACACACACAGAAATGAAACAGACAAAGGGATGATTTTCAAACTGGGGAGACTTGCATTTCAGCAGCTGCAGAATGGCAATCTCATCTTCTATGAGAAGGACCTGAAAGAGTGTGGCATTGACGTCACAGAGGCATCGGTGTACTCAGGAGTGTGTACCCTGATCTTCAGAGAGGAGGCTGGATTGTACCAGAGTAAAGTGTTCTGCTTTGTGCATCTCAGCATTCAGGAGCACCTTGCTGCATTATATGTCCACTTCCAGCTCATCATCCAGATGAAAAATGTCATGAAACCAGCCAACCCATCCTTGTATGAGCTGCACAAGACTGCAGTTGATCTGGCCTTGCAGAGCAAAAATGGACATCTGGATCTTTTCCTCCGCTTTCTTCTGGGCCTCTCACTTGAGAGCAATCAGAATCTATTGAGAGCCCTGCTGCCACAGACAAATATCCAATCACAATGGAGCACAGATGAAACTATCCAGTACATCAAGAGGAAGATCGGGAAGAATCCCTCCTCAGAGAAATGCATGACTCTGTTTCACTGTCTCCAGGAGCTGAATGACCAGTCCTTGGTAGGGGAAATCCAACGCTACCTGGGTTCAGGGGGTCTAGAGGGAGCCAAACTCTCCCCTGTACAGTGGTCAGCCGTGGTGTTTGTGCTGCTGACCTCGGAAGAGCAACTGGATATGTTTGAGCTGACTAAATATGGAAGATCAGAGGAATGTCTGCTGAGGTTGATGCCTGTAGTCAAGGCCTCCAGATCAGCTCAGTAAGTCAACAATTAATCAATTATAATTAAAGTAAATAAGTGTGTGAGTGTGTGCATGTTGTAACAGTGTTGTGTATCATGACGTGTATCATTCCTCAGATTGCGCAACTGTGGCCTGACAAGTAAAAGCTGTTCCTCTCTGGCTTCAGCCCTCAACTCAGGCTCAAGTCTCAGACAGCTTGACTTGAGTGGCAATCATCTGCTGGACACAGGAGTGGCACTTCTTCATTGTGCATTAACAAATCCACTATGTCAACTGGAGACACTACAGTGAGTATAGCTGCTCAGCTGTGTGTGTGTGTGTGTGTGTGTGTGTGTGTGTGTGTGTGTGTGTGTGTGTGTGTGTGTGTGTGTGTGTGTGTGTGTGTGTGTGTGTGTGTGTGTGTGTGTGTGTGTGTGTGTGTGTGTGTGTGTGTGTGTGTGTGTGTCTGTCTGTCTGTCTGTCTGTGTGTGTGCTGTCTTTCTGTCCTTCTGTGTGGGCCTGCACCTTATACTGAAAACAAACAGCTACCTGTAATATGACCTGACTACTAATCAGTGTCCTTTGGAAAAGTGTAAGTATGTTGAGATGGATGATGATTTTTCTCCAGATTGCGCAACTGTGAGCTGACAGAGAAAAGCTGTTCTTCACTAGCTACAGCCCTCAACTCAGGTTCAAGTCTCAGACACCTGGACCTGAGTTTCAACAATTTGCTGGACACAGGAGTGACACTTCTAAGTTCTGCGTTAAGAAATTCACTCTGTCAACTAGAGACACTACGGTGAGAACAGCAGCCTCATCTACTGTGTGTGTGTGTGTGTGTGTGTGTGTGTGTGTGTGTGTGTGTGTGTGTGTGTGTGTGTGTGTGTGTGTGTGTGTGTGTGTGTGTGTGTGTGTGTGATGTGATGTGATGTGATAGTGGTGTTGTGTTGTGTTGTGTTGTGTTGTGTTGTGTGTATTTATACTTCATGTATCATTGTATTTCCTCAGGCTGAGTTACTGTAAGCTGACAGAGAAAAGCTGTTCCTCTCTGGCTTTATCCCTCAGATCAGGATCAAGACTGATGCACTTGGATCTAAATGGCAATAATCTGTTGGACTCAGATATTGAGGTTCTCTCTCTGATATTCAGAGGTGCAAACTGCAATCCTTAGAGTAAGTACTGAGTGGAAGAGTTGAAAATGTACTGGTAAAACAATGTCAACGCCTGCATATCTTTGTATCCTTGTATCTGCTTAGCTTGTTGTTTCTGTACCTGTCTTTGGGGTCAACCTCAACTTGGGAGTTCGTCTTACCATCCACATACTGTACACATAGATACTGACCATATTGAACGTGGAGTAGTGGAGCCAACCACAAACTCTCTGTTTAGTATTATGTTTATACCATGACATGTACTTCTTACTATACTCTAAAACATATAGGCATCATGGGCACAGTCTACTACTGGTTACCTACATAAGTCATACATTCAAAATCATACATTTTTGGGCGCTGGTTCAACATGTCATGGCAAGGACAGCTGTCCTCAAGTCATAGCCCCTCCACAGGAGTGCCCCAAGGGTCGGTGCTGGGGCCCCTCCTATACTGCCAATTAGTATAATACATGTCATCCTTCACAAAATACAGATATACAGGCGGCTGACAGCTTTGTCTGGGCCTGGGACAATGGGCCTTTCCCATTACTAATCTCTACCCCTACCCCGGCGCCTTCCCCATGCCCCTCGTGCTTTCCAACGAAGCTGTAAGGTGCAGGGCTTGAAACGCAACCGCTACGAATTGGGATACCCCTTCAACAATCATGGAATGTCACTGACAGCTGTCACTAATTCCATGCATTAGGACGTTAATAGCGACTGTTTTCATGTGCGTTTCACAGAGAAAAGGGCCATCACACATTAGGACAATGTTAAACTAAGTACAATGGAATAATTATTACTACTTTAAAACCGTCAATTGCGGCGAAAATACTGAAACTTGTGTGCTGTTGTGGGTGCCGCGGCTTGCCGCCAATTTTTAAATGAATTCGCAATGCATTCAGGGAAACCTGTCGTAGCCCTCCGTTGCGGAGTCTGGTGTTGGAAAATCTCCGCGCGGAGGGGTGGAAAGCCCTTTTTCCTACCCCTACCCATCTGTCTGAACGTGAATAGGTATGCCACTACCCCTACACGTGGACGCGCAAAACGGAGGCAAAGGGGTTCGCGTAGGGCTAAGGGGTGTAATGGGATTCACCCAAAGTCATCTGAAAGGGGCAGCCCAACCCAATACAATGTAATGAGGTCCCACTTCTGCCCCCCCTCTCCCTGGGCCCAGGACACCTGTCCCCTTTGTCCCCAACTTTGTCCCCATAAGTTTATTGTACACCTCTCCTTGAGTCAAATGATTGAGTTTTTATCTTTCTCCTGTTCTGTCTTTCGATCGTTCTCCGTTCTCCTCTTGTATTGCTTAAATCTAAGTTTTCTGCTCAGAGAAATGTGAAAAATCAGTTGTATGTTTTGTTTGTTCTTTAAAGATTGTTTGTTCTTTATACTTTATAGATATCATGCTGAAGTGATGGACTTGTTGCTGATAGACATTTTTGCTGAAGGTTGCGGAAAACACAATAAAAAATTGAAGAAGACAAGTTTCATTGTTATTAACCAGACACAACATTTAAAGAAAGGAACGGGATGGGCCTTGACAAAGGCGAAAAACAACATGAATGCAGACTGCTATCGGGCTGCATCCCACACAGGTTACACAGCTCCACAAAAAGCCAAAAAGGGCAAAGGGGAAACTAGGTTATCTACATGTAATAGGTTGGACTAGGTCCCCTGTTAGTGTGCATGTGGTAATTGAAAACAGCTGCCCGTGTGGGCGAGGGCGGAGCCCTTCCGGTTAGTATAAATTGCCTACTATGGCCCAATTCGAAACAGGAGGCAGTGACTCGATGACTCTCCTCCTACATAAACATGTCACTGATCAGATAGGTGAAGTTAGCTGATGAGGCAGCCGTTATGAACGGCACTAACGAGTGCGCCGCCTTGCGCATTTGATGTTACGGCGATTCTATGGCGGGAGTTACGTTCATCATGTTAGCGCTTAGCTTACGCATGCTATTTGAACGGCGAATGATCGTCAGACGGCGGAATCGTAAAGTAGGCTATAAATAGATCTAGCGACAGCATATTTAGATACTACAATGTTGATTTATGCATTCGATTTTCAATATCTACATACATAAGTGTCAGAATAAAGAGTATGATAAGGTAGTAGCTTGGGTAGTAGCCATGTTTGTTTTTCAGGTTTCCGGTTGAGAGGGAGGTGGCGCACAGCATGTTGGGTACCAAGGCAGCGAAGTCAGCATCTGATGTATCCTCGAAATATCCTCGTTACGCCCACAAATGCAGTCAACTGCCGAGAGAGGAAATAAAGCAATTTTTCGTTTCGATCCACACTTCATGACTCGATGTCCAGTTAGCTCACTGGAAGGACAGCTGCCTTCCCTGTTTCGAATTGGGCCTATGTTGGCTGTTAGCCAGGTGTGGCTAACCTCGGTACCGGTTGGCGCTTGGGGAAGCCCTGTACGCTGGGTGCAGTAGGTGATGTTGGCGTGTTGGGTTTTGGACCCATACTGGAGCGCGTACTAGAGCGCAGCTGAAATGCGGACGCCAGGTTGCTGCATGTAGCCTAACCGGCTTGAAGGTAAGCCCTTCTGCATTGTGCACCTGGCGATACTCAATTAGGCCTATGTTTGTACTGTGGCTAACGTGATGTTGTTTCACTGCAGCATTGCATGGTGAAGCGAGGGTCAACCGTAGACTTCCAGGCTCGGTCCAGTGCTTCCCAGTTGCAACTTAAGGTAATTTCTAATTTACCGTCACTCTGTGCCTGTGGCTTTCACGCCACACCTTGCACATTGATAATGGCATTTCCCTGGCATTAACCCAGTCTCTTGTGCTTTCTAGGTTGAGCACATATTGTCAATGGGCTGGGGTGGGGGGACGCCGCCGTCTTTCCCTGTGTTTGTGTTTTGTTATTTTGCCTTTTATCACCACGAGCTCTCTTAGTAGTGGCAGGTTGTTGTTCTTTGCGCAGGTGCGCAACGCCTTCGTTTTTCAGCCATACGGTCTGACACGGTCAGCTCCAATTACCCACCCCTTAGACAAGGGATGAGTTATTGGGGACTGGCCGGTTGAGATTAGTAGCATTATCGTGTAAACTTATTGGTGAGGTGTAGATCCCCTGAGTGGTATAGTAAACCCTCCGCCAAGAGGCCTGATTTGATAAACATAGGCTACCTCTTCACTGTGAATCATTTCAGTGTGCTGTGACTTCTTTTGTTTATTTTGATTATGGTTTGTGTGTACAGTTTTGATTGCAGTGTTCTTTGACATTCACAGTGTAGTGTGTAGGTAACACGCTCAGTAAATTACCTGTACTAGCCTACTCAGTGTTCTCGCACTTCAGCCGTCACCGTTTCTCGATATCTACCTGTGTTGACTTCAGTGGAGTTAGAACTCTGTGTATGTAAACTCAAGTGAACTGCCTGCACATTTTGAATACAAACTGAAAGCAGAAGAAAATAAAGACTATTGTTTGTGCAACAGCTGTGTCATCCTTTGTCATCTAGAACCTGTCGGGGAAAATTGTATTTTTAACATCTGGGTTGTCTCACCCTTAAACGAGACTGGCGTAGTCACCTTTTAAAACCTAATTACTTAAAAGTCAGTAATCTTAGGAAACCCCACTCTACTACATACAGGTAGGCAAACCAATTAATGACCACATTTTTAGAAATATTAAAATAAAATCAGTATATTGTGAAACTTGCAGGCATGAGAGCATTGATACTAGAGCATGCGATGGCTTTTGCCAAAAAATAGATGGAACATTTATAGCTTCTGGCTGAAGCCATTGCGTGTTCTACACTGTAACAAATAGCTGTTTATTTACGGCAATTCTGCAACAGCATTCTACTGTTTTTCAAAAAAACAGACAACTACTGTGAAAATATTACTTTGAGTCACATGTTGAGCATAAACAGTAAGTACTGCACAATAGCAGTATTCGCCGTTGTGGAAAAAACTAGAGATGCACCGGATCCTGATTTTTAGGATCCTGCCGGATACCAGATCCACTGCTTAAGATCCTGCCAGATCCGGAACCGGATACCGGATCCTACAAAAGGGTTGAAACATATAGTCTACTCGCACACGTGGGCCCTTTTTATTACGTTGGCGCAAACTATTTTTTAGACTCATTGGCTTATTGCCACACTGCCTGCAATAGCCGCTACCAAAGGGATTTCACTCCATGCAGTGATTGGGGTTGTGAAAGACTGAAAAGCCTAGACTAGACATGCACCAGACCCTGATTTTTAGGTAACATGCGGGATACCGGATCCACTGCTTAAGATCCTGCCGGACCCGGATCCTGTGAAAAACTCTATTATCCTGACGGATCCGGAACCGGAACCGGAACCGGATCCGGTGCATCTCTAGAAAATAAGTTATTTTAGGCAGCACCAATGAAACCCATTCATCCTCCACTTGTCCGTGATCACCATCAAACTTCAATACCACCTGAAGAACTGAAGTCATTCTGACTGGTTAAAGATGATCTGATACTATCAAGCATGATGAAACAATTTCTAAGGAAACTACAATACTTAAAAAGTGCTTGATGCAGCAAAGTGTGAGTAGCACATGCATTTTGATAGTGATGAAAGTGTGAATGGCTGAAACATTATAAGAACTTGTAACACTCTTGCAACAAGCAGCCCCATCTAAACCAATCTGCTAATCAGTGCCTGGCCTCACCTGAGTAGGGCTGTTATGCCATTATTCAATTACGGGCATCACCTGCCAAGGGCCTGATGACTCTGGTCACATGGTACTCTTGCACCTGTATATAAATCTGGGCTATCAACACTTCAGTTGCTTGCCTGCCTGCTGGCTGGCCTGCATGTCACAGCATAGCACTTGTTTGCCTACAAGCTTGCCTACAAGCTTGCTTACATGCTTGCACACTTTCCTCTTTGTGAAAGCTTGCTGTATGTGGCATCATTTGTGGCATTGTTGCATATAATGTGCCTGCTGCAAATTAGGCATTGCTTTGAGAGCTAGCTTGTAGTGCTGCTTGTTTGCTGTGCTACTTGGTGCAAAATATTTTTTTTAAAGACTGACCAATGCTATATTCATCATTGGCTCATCAAGAGATACAGTAAAAAGCCCACCTTGCACACTATCATTGTAACATAGCACTGCATACTCTGAAATTTTATTCACTTTCAAAGGACCACCGCAAACCATTTTCTCTATACAGCATAGCGCCATAGTATCATGCTCAAGGCACTCCAGTCATGGTGAACGATGGGAGGGTGGGGTGGTAACATGGCCAGGGTACCACAGTTATGGAGAATGATGGGTGGGGTGGGAAGTTGCCATGGCCATATTCATGAATACAACTATGACCCAGTATTTGCCTGTCATCACACAGTACAATTCAACTTTTTAACTGAAATGTACTGTTATTGTACTCATACTACTGCATAAATATTGTAGAGCACTTTTAGTTTAACAATACTAATACTGTGAACGTTCTGTAGAGTACTGTTATTTAACAGTTCAATAGCTGCTGAAAAAATGTTATATACTGTGATACATTAAACAGCAATGAGCTGTATTTGATTTTTGGTGTGAAATAACAGTAGAATTACAGGTAAATATAATTGCCAGTAACTGCCGCTATTTTGCAGGGAAATTTTCTTAGAGTGTATGGCTGTGTACTAGACGGAAGTGTGTGTAGCTCTGCTCCACCAGCGGCTCTGACACACACAGTCTGGTGTGAACCAGGCTACCACATCAGTACCATATATTGAGTATTGTCTCCTTGGCTGACCATGCTGTCAAAATCTTGAATGAATCCTTTCTGTTTCCCGTTCAATTAAAAAAAAAAAAAAGAACACTACATTATTTTGTTACGTAGGCCTTCAGGGTGGCAGACCAGCCACAAATTATTTTACGTCATCACAGTATGTACTCTGCAAAGTGGCAAATACACCCTCATCTCATTGTCAGGACTTGTAGCAGTAATGTAGCAGGCCTAGTTTGACAATTTGGGCTAAAGCCCACACCCGACTACGCCAGCCCTGAGGGCTACTCCCCCAGAGCAAAAGTTAAGTTAACTAGGAGAATGGTGAAGATAGACTTAATATTGGGCCTGTGTTGTAGTTTATTTTCGGTAAATCGCTTTTTTCTGTTGTACCATTTGTTTATTTCATTTAAGGCTACAAGCGCCTTATTTATATTCATTTTTGTTTGAGACCAATCACGCCTACACCTTCCCTGTGTGGTAGCAAACAATTGTTTGTTTGTCAAGTGCATGTTAACTCTGGTGGGAGGCTTAGGTCAGCTGCGGATCATCAATGATCCAGTCCCCCCCCCCCCCCCCCCTTAGTCTGTAACTGGCGTGATTGAGTCATTTCTTTTGTTTATTTGTGTTGTATTACTCTGATCCTCTCCTTTTCTTCTTTATTTTACAGGTGCTGAGTGCCCAAAACAGGGTGGCAGTAGATCCCAAAGGTGGTGGTATTTCCTGCGTATGTATGTGATCACGTATGCCCGTTTGAATTTCTTGTAGTTTAGTGTTTGCAGTGATTTGATTTATTTACTTATTCTTCCTTGGTTTGCTGTGCTTTTTGAGTTTTCTTTTTCCTTTAGTTTGATTGGTAGTGAGTGTGTCACGTGTGTTTGCATGGTGTAAGCCCCCCTTCATTTCTCAGTAGCTGGCCCCCTGCTGGCAGGCCTCAGCCCTGTTTACTTTGATCCTCCCCTCCTAGCTCCCATACATGTCTTGTCAATTACTGTGTGAGTGAAAGTGTTGAGTGAGTGAGTGATTTAATCCTGTGAATGGTACCTTTTTAAAAACATTGTCAATTGTAATAACAATAAAGTAGACCACTTTGTATTTTTCTAACTTTGGTCTCTGGTGTCATTAGTCTACGAACCTTGCGTGTCCACATTGAAGTGTGTTCTGGGTAATACTCTAGGGGTGAGAGTCCCCTGGTGGCGTAGTCGTGCAATTGTTCCTCTTTAAAAAAAACAAATTTTATTCAACCCTTTCAACTTTACGGCCAAGGCTACATAATGATAAAATGGCATCCAGTTTAACACAAATTAATGTAGACTGTTAAAATAAACCTTACCTATTATCAACAGGTGAATGGTTTTGCCCTGTCGACCGGTGCTTACATGTTGACAATAATAAAAACCCAGATCATCCTCAGTGATGCTCTGAATAGTCAGGAAGGTATTGGAGCAGAGATGCTCAACAGAGTAACGTGCAGGGGTCCAAAAACCTTCCAAAAGAAGGGGTGACTGATTTCCTTTCCCTGAGTCTCTATACCAGTTGTTTGCAAACTTGTTTGCATCTTTGAAGTCACATTGCAAAGTGATGTTGTCTCCTGGTCGCACCCTCAACTCCACATCAGCACCCATTTTCTTCACAAAGAGAAGAATACCTGCAAGTGTTGACATTAAGATATGGCAGTAAGACACGGCCCCTGTTATGTATTAGATGTTTCCAGAATGGCAATGACAAACTCGTACTGTGTACTGTCAGAGCGGTGGAGTAATGTTGTTTTTTTCAGTGACTATTACACAGTTCCACTGGTGGAACACTGCAAGGAATAAGCAGTTAAAATACCATTGAAGGATTCTACTGTATATCTACTCTATAATAACCATCTATTTCAGTGTTGAAATTCACATACTTACTCAGATGTAGCAAATATATCAGGCGTATGATGCACATCTCTGTAACTGGGGGTAGAGCAGAAGCGCATTTCCACCAAGTGGTGATACACCTACATTTGAGCTCAGTGATTGGTTTACACAAATGGAAAATTTCCTCTTTTTTTTTTACCTCAGAAATGAGGTTGACGTGAGTGGTGGGCCTATATGTTTTAAGAAAACACCACAGCTTTGATATTTTGTCCTTCCTTTGTAACTTGTGGGTACAGAGTGTGTGTGTGTGTGTGTGTGTGTGTGTGTGTGTGTGTGTGTGTGTGTGTGTGTGTGTGTGTGTGTGTGTGTGTGTGTGTGTGTGTGTGTGTGTGTGTGTGTGTGTGTGTGTACAGGAACCATGCAATACCATAACTTCATTAGCTATATGTGAAGAAAGAATGTGTGCTCATATTCTTAGGAACAAAGTTGACCAACCACCGTACACTAGTGGACTTAGATTTTTTTCAGTGATAAAACCATTGCGCACATGCTCGAAATGTAAGACACTTAGCCATCTTGACCAGGCTGATGTAAGTATAAGCACATAGTATTAATTTAATGTAGGCTCTATGTATACGTTTATGAAGTCATCAATTTGATCATGATGATTCCATGAATCATATTACGATCACTATCATAAAATCACTCAAGGTTTAAGTGAAAGTTGTGGTTCTCTTGGCTGGTTTACCCTGCTGAACACCATACAAACACAGGAAACAATCATTTATTTCTAAGATGCGTAGCTTTATTGCCACAAGGGTATAATTACATACCCAATGTTATGTGGTAGTCAATTAAGGTAAATTGTTTCCTGTCACAAGAAAGTCACTTGACCCTAAACTCTGGCTGCTTCCCACATACATTTACTTCCTGGTAGTGAATTCTTCATTACCGTTGCCAAGTAGATTATGTTTTCAATATATGGTGCACATGACTGCACTCATTGATTTTTACACAATTGCCTTCAAGTGCTTGATTGGAAACAATAAGTCAGTTGCTTGGTTGTGAAAGGAAATATTTAACAGAGATACTGTAGTAGTGATTCTAGCTTGATTTCTGAGTTGGCCTTTGCCCATGGTCTTTGCCTTGACAACATTCCGGTAGCCTAGTAAACCAGCGCCACTCGCTGGACGCCAGTCTCACATTTAGGCTGGTTTATCAGGCTAACATTCTGGCATACTATAGGGCCAAAATCAAGATGTCACCCATCAGTGTGGTTTTGCTTCAGTAACTTTTTCTAACCAATATGATGACTTCATCAAAGCCCCAAATAAATGATCACAAAAGTAATGTGTTTCAGAAGTTCAAAGACAATAAAGCCAACAGGAAGTGTCCTGAAAATAGGTCACCATACACACTGCACTAAAATTGAATTGTTAGCATTACATAAACCAAAGCATCGGCGTCGTTAGACCATTTTTACCCGGGCACGTGCCCTGGTATGGATCTGCGGTGCCAGGGTAACGGGCACTGATTTTTAAAATTAATAAGGTATATTTTTAATATACCTTTATTTTTTATTATTTAAGTCTGACTCATCTGGCAATCTACAAAATACATGCTTGCATTTTTTTTCTTAAAATAGGCCAAGACACTAAAGTTAGAATTTAAGTCTGACACGGACGCAGCCTGCCCTACCCTAATCAGAATCCAGTTGCCGCCACGGCCACTATCTCTCGGAGCATATTGCTGAAATGTTTAATATTTTGTGTGTACGTGTGCGTTGATGACAATGTAAGTACATAATTTCTGTTTGTATTTATGTTGTATTTCATCCTCTGGTGTTTGTTAGATGCTGTTTAGTCTGGTAACCCTGTAACTTTGGTTTTACCGCGAGCTCCATTCATTTCAATGAGGAAATGTCTGTTTCTTAAATGGCTTCCTAAATGCTAATTTCTTGGTTTAAAGTTACATGAGTAGTCCGGTTTGGAAGTGCTTCGATAGTAGTTTCGACCTGTGGTGTTGTTTCCACCGTTTTGTGACTGTTTGAGTCAGTAATTTAGCTTCCAAATATTGCATTGTCGCGCTATGGAGACACGTGAACACTCGTCTTGCTTTTATGGCGGCAAGAACTGCTTCTTCAATGTGTGGTCTTAAAGCGCCACCCTGTGGACACTAAGTGTACTGCACTTGATTTTCCCTGGATTAACCCCTTAAGTGCCTAGTTCTCACTTGTATAATTACTGTATTACTTGCCACTTGCAGTAATTCGTTTTTTCCCCCTGCCACATTGATGTTACTGAGGTGCAATTAGGCCTATATTATTATGTATATATTGTAATGTAACTTGATGTGCATATTTGACTACCTAATTATTATGAAACTGTATATTCTGCATATTTTAGTATTGTGTAGAATTTGCCTGTATAGTTTCTAATGACTCTTTCTGTAGGCCTATATGTTTATCTTGCAGAAACCACACATTTATCACACACCTTCTGTAATGTATCCATATCTTTACTACCATACACTGAATATATGCAACTGTTCAATGAAGAACACTTTTGATGTCTGGAATCAATAAATCTCTTAATATCACCTAAAGTCGCAGCGGTTCTCTGACCGGAACACATAGTCAGTGAGGGGGCGACTAGCCATCAACGTACACGTCCGTCACACATAGCTTGCATATATATAGAAGAATGCCCTGTTTTTGTTATTCAGTTTTTTTGGTGTGTCAGGTATGTAGAGTTATGGAAGAAGTAGGACTATGTTGTACTAGTAGGCTAGTAGTTAGCTATTTTATGATATTTTGCTGGCATTGAATTATTTTTTATCTCAATGACCGGAATTAGATAACAGCCTACTGTATTAGTTAGCCTATAATTCCAATTCAACTCAAACAACATTGTTCTTGTAGATGGACATCAGAAAGTTATTCTCTCGGATATCACAGGGATAAAGCAGCAATACATTATCTCTGCCCATTCTTTAAAAAAAATAATTGCCCAAATTTTTTTCAGCTCGCGCGCTTCGCGCGCTCGCATTTCTTTTTGGTGCCCAATTGTGCCCCTGTATAGTATTGGGTCTAGAGACGCCCCTGTGCAAAGTAATGAAAGTAAAAATGTATCTGCTTCATTTTGTCAAAGTTCTTGTAGAGTAATGAACACGGCTGCTATTGAGGCACATGGTGATGCTGAGGTGTTCCTCTGCAGGAGAAGTATTGTTGACCTTGATCTACAGTGCACATTCACACGGCTGTGCAAGCAAGATGCAGCCTTTTTAGGTCGGTGGCTGATGCTTGACTAGCAGCAGATAAACCACTACACATGAGGTCAAGGTTGCGACTACAACATCATGGAAAGTATAGGCTTACAGAGAGCACATGAGGAGCTGCAAAGAGCTAAAACCACATGCATAGCGGAGCTCGGCACAGACCTTAAGTAGGCTAGGCCTACTACTAGTCCCTTTATGTTTCAGCTCAACAAGTAGGCCTAACATATGACATGACATCATCTGTCATCCAATGACCATGAAAGAGCGTAAAAGTGACACCAATGGCAAACATAATAATCTTGTAGGTTTCGCTATATGTCGGCTACTAATAGGCTAATATTTATCACTAAGGGTCGGTTGGTTAAAAATGATTGAGCTGAAATGTTCACATTGGTACAGGTAACTGGTTTGAGCAAGAAAGAAAGCTTCTAGTTCACGTAACATTTCTTTAATAATTTGAAGAAACAAAAAAAATAGCTATCAAAGTACCAACAAAGCTATGTGTTGCAATAAACAAAGTTGTATACAAGGAACAAAATGGTCAAGCTTGGAACACAAGGCGTTAGCTGAGGATCGCTCTTCACTAAGCATGACTTCGTTAACCCTTTGACTTTCAGGATCTGACATAATTTGCTTCCATAAACCCTACCAATATATTATTACTAGCAATACTGTACTTAACACAAATTTTGTCTGCCAGATTTTTTTTTTCAAATTTCAATACAGAAAAACACAGACAGGACCTTCAATATAACCACAAAAAAGACACACAAATCAAGCAACAACGATTTAAGATGAGATAAAAAAGATACTGCAATATTGTAAGTGTGTGTGTGTGTGTGCATGTGAAAAGACCCGCCGGCAATACAATTTAATGGGACCTACTTTTGAACCTCGTCTTTTTTTTTACAAATACATAGTTGTGTGTACCGTAAGCAAGTATATATCAATGCTTATCTTTTTGCCATGCGTACATCACATGTTACCAGTTCTTATGTCGGAGTAGGTACTACACTCATTGTTCCTTTGTAGCTTTCTCTGTGGTCTTGGGATTTCTCTCATACTGTGTGTATCCAGCGATGCATAACACAAGTCTTCGCTCTTAAGGGCAAACAAATGCATTTGCAGAATATAAGTTCTCATTGTCAGCTTAAGATGGTGACATCTAAACATCCAAAATTATAGCATATGACCTTTACCTGTTGGTGTTCCCTTGAGTCTGTCGTTACACTTGTTTGCATGTCCATTTTGCTTGCCTTTACGGTAAGAAAACAACAATAACAGTGCAATGCAATCATTGTATCAAAAATGCCATAATAATTAAAGTCTACGCATTAGTACGTGTGCGGACTTGAAAGTTGTGGACTGGTGTCACCTTTTTGTGACACATGCAGAACATGAAGAGGGAGGTGATGGCAGCTGAGAGGAGAGAACACAAAGGACACAGAATGACCAGCAGCATCCAGTAGTCACCAGGATCATCAGGGAGAGGAGGACAAGATGGAGGAGGACTAGGTGATGGCTCTGTGGGTGTAACAGAGAGAGAGAGAGAGAGAGAGAGAGAGAGAGAGAGAGAGAGAGAGAGAGAGAGAGAGAGAGAGAGAGGACAAATATACTACAAATAAAATCCATGGCGTAAAAATGCAAGAGAATATTGATTGATGCTTGAAATAAATCTCTGTACTTTACATTACGTTACACTTTGCAGACACTTTTATCCAAAGCGACTTGTAATTATTCACAAGGTATTGGTTACAGTCACCAGACCACTATTGGGCTAGGTGCCTTGCTCAGGGCCACCTCAGTTATGTATTACGGTAGGGAGTGGAAGGGTGGGATTCAAACCTGCAACAATCTAATTTAAAGCCCATCTTAACAATTTGACCACTGCTACCCCCATACTGACCCTGTAACAGCAGATAAATGGTTTTCCCCTGTCGGCGTGTGTGAACTTGTTGGCAGTAATAAAGACCCAGATCCCCCTCAGTGATGTTCTGGATGTTCAGGAAAACATTTTTGGAGTCAGTAATTTCAACAGAGTAACGAGGAGGAGTAAAGCCTCTTTCCAAAATGAGGGGCGTCTGGTTCACTTCAGATGCATCTCTACACCATTCGATCACAAATATGTTTGTTTCTTTCAAGTCACAGTGTAGCATGACGTTGTCTCCTGGTCGGACCCTCAACTCCACATCAGCACCAGAGATCTTCTCCACAAAGAGGCAAAGCACACCTGTAATATTTTCATAAACATGGACCAGTTCATGAATGCCATTTATTTGATCAACCAACTATATAGTAATACAATTTACATATTTGAAAAAATCAACTGTGCAACCACAGAATCAGATGCTTTATAGAATCAAGAGATGTGTTTTATATTGAAGACAAACAACAAAGAGTTGCTATAGCAATAAATATATATTTCAATGTTAAAATCCATATACTTACACAGATGTAGAAAACAGATCACGCGCATGATGTTCATCACTGTAGCTAAGGGTAGAAGAGGAGCGGGTTTCCGCCAAGGGGTCATAAAGTTACATTTACACGAGGAGAGGGGCTCACTGATTGGTTTACACAAATGGAAAATTTCACTGTGCTTTTCAACCTCAGAAATGAGGTTGACATGAGTCGTACATGAAAACGCAACAAAACACAACAGCTTTGATGTTTTGATCATGCTTTTATGTCAAGTGAGTGACTTGTGCTTGTTGATAGAGACCATGTGATTATTTGGATTTAAATACAATTACTTAACTAGGCCAGTTTGAGTGCTTGCATCCTTACTTTTGTGTCTTCTTGTATTAAATAACTGTGACTTATTTTATTAGATTTTGGGCAGATGTTTTATGTCCTTAATGTTTCTTCTTTCCAAATAATCTGCATGGGTGCAAAGGAGATAGTACTACATGAAGGTCTTGAAGTTTGTGGTTGATGTCATATTTAGCATCATGAACAACAGCTCTGAGTGTGTACATTACAACATGAAGAGAGGCAGTGTCCATCCGTGCACTCTCATGCCTTGAAGTTTAGCCTTGAGAACAGTTGTAGGCCTACATTTGAAATTGCAGATATGTACTCATGACATTACAATACTGTACTGTTACTGTATAATACTGTTACTGTACAATAAGATGAATATAGGGATGTTAGATAATCAGAATCACTAATTCATTTCACCATAAACAGACAGTACCATGATGAACATTTTTATTTTGCGCCTACTTTTTTAATACGTGCTTACCTTGTAGCCTTTTGTAAGCTTGAGAATACAAGCATCTGCTAAATGGCTGACTCACATTTTCATACTTTTACCATCTGAAAATCACCCAATGGATTTATTGGGTCTGTTGATCATTGTTGTGGTTTTTGGGGTTAGGATTAGAAGAGGAATTGGAGCATGACTGTCTTGTGTGCACAGGCCTAATGGATTCAGCGTTCAACTGAAAAATCTTTATTCTCAACACGACTAAAAGCTTTTACCTTAACTACTATAAGATATAAAAAATGAGGACATCAGGATGGCATGCACATTTGTGTTGATGTGCTGTGAAGTTGATGTGCTGTCTTCTTATAAAAAATAATTTCTGGGAACAGTAAGGTACTTGTTATATTCCTGCACAGCTGGAGGGACGGGTAAGGTTTCCAGTCTCCATCTGTCCTCTGTCTTCACCCTCCGCCAATGGTGTTGCCACTGTGGGCTTTGTGGATGCTGGAACACATCTGGACCACACAGGTGTCCTTCCACTGTACAAAGATCAATCGCCCCTCTCGGATCCATCGGATGCTGCCCCTTGGATTACTGATTGCAGTAAGGTGCTGCTTGAGGAAGCCCACCCGCTTCTCGAAGATGATACCCATATCTTCTTCTGAGCAAGCAGATGCCGGAACAACATTGGGCTCCTAAATAAATTGTGCACAACCAGCTTGTGCCCTGTCCCAAACACTGGAGAGGACACTGGCTCCATCATGGCATCATCACTGAGGCTCCTTCCAGATCTTAACAGGCTTTCCCCCACATAAACGATGAAGTCCCAGGTGTATCCAGACTGGGTATCTGCCAGTTTCCCAATTTTACAGGTTTGTCCTTCATATACTGGTGGATTCCTATTCTGGTTGCCATGGCGGCGCATTCAGATGCAGCGGCTTACAGCTCTCCCTACTTTCGCACTTTCTAAATGTTTTTTGTATGTATTTTTTTGTTTTGTTTGTTGACATCGGACAGTAATATGACCTACAATCGTGTGGAATTAATTGACATTGGTTTTCAACAAAAGAGGATGATCTGCCGTGAGTTTCAAAACTTCCATAACATTCCGGACGAAATAGCGAGACCGCTTGGATCACCGTGGATTGTTTGCGCATCTTTCAAGCGTCGCAGGCGGAGAAGAGAGAGGAAGCAAAAGAGGGGGTGCAGGGCTGGACTCTTGACTAAACTAAGAAAACGGCCACTCAAACCTCCGCTACCAAGCCTTTATCTCTCAAATGTCAGGTCCATGGTACACAAAACGGATGAGTTGGAATTACTGCTCGCTGGGAATCGCTGCGTTCGAGATAGTTGCGCACTTATCATCACGGAGACGTGGCTTCACGCAGAAATCCCCGACGCTTCGGTGCAGCTTGAAGGACGCACGCTACACAGGTGGGACCGGAATAACAACTCTGGGAAAAAAAGAGGAGGAGGGCTCTGCATCTACGTGCATGAAGGTTGGTGCAATAGCAGTGCTGTTTTGGATAGCCATTGTTCTCCCGACCTAGAGTGCATGTCAGTGAGATGTAGACCATTCTATCTGCCAAGAGAGATAGCCGCTGTTGTGATCACTGCTGTTTACATTCCCCCAGACGCTAATGTTAAAATAGCGCTCTCTCTGCTACTTAACATCATTAATGACCATCAGAGAACCTACCCAAACGCAGTACACCTACTGGCTGGGGACTTTAATAAGGCCAATTTAAAAACGGTATTGCCTAAATTCCATCAGCATGTTAAATGCCCAACAAGAGGAGAAAAAACTTTGGACCATGTATACTCTAACATCAAGCATGCATATGTAACAGTGGCACATTTACAGTTAATTAAATTCAACTCAGCTCTTGCACGACTACGCCACCTAGGGTGGGGGAAGACAACCTAGGAGTGAAATTACCCCCCAAATTAGTAAACCAGGACACAGGTTCGGAGCACTCTCAGGCATGAGTCAAGTGTTTATTCTCTTTACATTATAAATACAATAGTCAGCTGGTCAGTAATCAGGTGGATACAAATGTGCAGTGGTGATGCAAGGGACAAATACTCATACATTACAAAAATACAATATGGATGAATTGTATTACAGACAATATTGCACTGATCCCTATTAGACGCCCACAGGCGGGTCGTTATGTGGAGCAATATGGCCACAGGCCACACACACACACACTACGCACACACACGCACGGCACCTGTGCGAGAGAGGAAGGGAGGCTACACTCAATCGTACGAACCGCCCCCAATACGGGGGAGACAGGGCAATGGTGTCACTCTTAAAGGGGGGGAAAAGCTAGGCTTAGGCTAACCAATAGCAGCACGGTTGAAAAGGGATAGTTAAAGACTAGGGAAAAGGCCACACAAAATAAACACACAATAAGGTACTCACACAAAAATAAAAAGAAAACACACATCTACTACTACTACACGCAGCAAAATAGTAATAGTCACCCAAGTGCACACAGCAATGGAAAAGTGAGGGAATCCACCACCCGAAGACCGGCGCGCTATGGCAACTCCATACCTATACAGGGAGGAGAGAAGAGAGAGACACTCAATGGCGAGAATGACACGTACTACTGTATTACACAAATTGCATACACAGTGATGACTAGATGCAACTTAACTTTCGTATAGCACGAGAGAGGGGAGGACTACACCGCCGTAGGTTGACTGAAGGGGGTGTACACTTGCCTCCGGTGCCGTGCCTAGATGACAATCACACACGCATACAGACACACACGCACTCACAACACACACAGGTAACTAGACCTGCGCAGTGCGCAGCGAGGAGGCTGGCGTCCCAAGAAACGGACCAGAAAATAAAAATAATTAAACCAAACAAAAGCAGGACGAGCAGGTGGAGCCAGTCGGAACCGGCGCAGAGTGTGACGGCAACAAAACAGCAACCTCCGAGGAGTGTAGCTAGCAATCCCCAGCGTCAGAGAGGCACCGCTAACCTGATCATAGATCCGTGGTTCGGAACAATCGCAATTTGGACCACACACATCCACTGACTGCAGTCAGGTACCCAGGGGCCAACCACTGTGGCCACTCCAAGCCAGCGTAAGCACCACGAATCAGGCCTGCCACAGGGCACAGATGATGGGCAACACACTGGTGCAGTATAGGCAGCGCGAAGTGAACACCAGTTCACAGCAGAGTGCAGTTCCACGCAAGAATGGCTGAAGGTACCAAATCTACCGGATAATGATCACGGCCAGCAGCAGCTCACACGCCAGCCGGCGTCCTTTGCCGGCAAAACAACAGCGGGGCGGAAAGAGACCCACGTCACGTCCAAAAACTACATTTATCAACATAAAAGTCCTGCCAGTAATGGGCCAGCCAATCACAGACAAAGGACCAAAATCAGTCAGATTGAGGGGTGTAGACCAATCTGTCACACATACAAAGCCACACCCCTACCCCACCTCGGCCAGTCTGATCATCTCTCCCTATTCCTAACCCCCGCATACACCCCCCTCAGCCGCCAGTCAAGGCCCACACGCCGTACAATTACCACCTGGCCTGACGATGCTCTCCCCAGTCTGCAGGACTGCTTTGAGCAGACACACTGGGAAGCCTTCCATCATGAGGATCTGAGCACATATACAGACACTGTACTGTCTTACATCAAGTACTGTATTGGCATGGTCACTGTGGAAAAGACTATCCAGGTTTACCCAAACCAAAAACCATGGGTGACCAGCCAAGTTCGCACACTCCTTAGGGCCTGTGATGTAGCTTTCAGGTCTGGTGACAGAGTGCTATACAGCAGTGCTCGCGCCGACCTAAGAAGAGGCATCAAGGCAGCCAAAGTTGATCACAAAAGGCGGATTGAGGAGAAGCTGAACAACCCCCGGCAGATGTGGCAGAGTATTCAGTCCATCACTAATTATAGGGGACAGTCTGTGTCTCATGGAGATGGAGATGCAGCACTAGCGGAGGAGCTGAACAGCTTCTTTGCCCGCTTTGAAGCGCAGGCGCAGCATTCAGGCGTACCACTCCAGCCCCTGCAACAACCCATTCCACACCTTAGCACCCCCCCACCCACTCTGGAGGTTGCGGCTGATGACGTGAAGCGAGTGCTTCGTGCTGTGAACCCGAGGAAAGCAACAGGCCCGGATGGTGTACCAGGTAAGGTGCTCAAGGCATGTGCGGCCCAACTAGCACCAGTCTTCACTGACATTTTCAACCTGTCACTGAAACAAGCCACCATCCCAGCCTGCTTGAAATCTGCCACCATCATACCTGTTCCAAAGAAGGCATCTACTACCACCCTCAATGACTTTCGCCCTGTTGCACTCACTCCAGTCATCACCAAGTGCTTTGAAAAACTTGTGCTGAGGCATATAAAGGCCTGTCTCCCCCCAACCCTAGACCCTCATCAGTTTGCATACCGGGCAAACAGATCCACTGAGGATGCAATAGCCATTGCTCTCCACTCTGCACTGAGTCACCTGGAAAGACAAGGAAGCTACGTCAGGATGCTCTTCATCGATTATAGCTCAGCTTTTAACACCATCATTCCTGACATCCTAATCCCCAAGCTGAGACATCTAGGACTTCCATCATCCACATGCTCCTGGATCAAAGACTTCCTTGTTAATCGTCCCCAACAGGTGAAACTAGGTCACCATCTCTCAACCACCCGCACCCTCAGCACCGGCTCGCCCCAAGGATGTGTGTTGAGCCCACTTCTCTACTCCCTCTACACGTTTGACTGTAGCCCCATCCACCCAGAGAACATCATTGTCAAATTTGCAGATGACACAACAGTGGTGGGGCTGATAACCGAGGGAAAGGAGGAGGCCTACAGGGATGAGGTCCTGAAACTTGGAGAGTGGTGTGCATCCAACAACCTGGCCCTGAACATCTCCAAGACAAAGGAGCTCATCCTGGACTTCCGGCGTAACAAAGATGCTCCTGCCCCCCTGTACATCAATGGAGAACGTGTAGAGCAAGTGAGCTCATTTAAATTCCTAGGTGTACACATCTCCGCTGATCTCTCCTGGTCGACTAACACCTCGGCTCTGGTAAAAAAGGCCCAGCAGCGATTGCACTTCCTCAGAGTACTTAAGAAAGAACAGTTTGAGTGGAGTCCAATATGCGGACTTCCCTCCTCCCTTGCTCACTTGCCTGCTTGTGATCTCATGATGATGTCACTGACAACGGAAAATGAATTCGATATCTTGCAAAAGCGCAATTGTAAAGTCATTTTCTCATTTGCAAACTGGATGATGAATGAAGAATAGTCCCCCAAAAATTATTTTGGCTAGGCTGACAGCTGGGAAACTTTATTGTTTTCTCCACGGAGGAGGGGCCAGGAGGCGGGGCGAGGCCACAAGCACAAGTGGAGGAAGCAAGGACGCATATTGGGATGCACACATAGACTCAAGCTTGCTGGTGACCTTTTACCGTTCCACCATAGAGAGCCTGCTGACCTACGCAGTGTCAGTGTGGCACTCAAGTTGCACTGAGGCTGACAGGAAGAGACTGCAGAGGGTGACCAAAACAGCACAGAAAATCATAGGCTGCCCCCTGCCTCCCATACCCACCATCTACAACTCACGCTGCGTAAGTAGAGCCAGGAGTATCATTAAAGATCCCACACATCCTGGCTTTCATCTCTTCACACTGTTGCCCTCTGTCAAGCGCTACAAGGCATTGCCAGCCAGAACCAATAGGATGAAGAACAGCTTCTTCCCCAAAGCTGTTACAACAATGAACACACACTTACTGGACAATGTTCATCTATAAAGGACTGTGCACTACGTAGGGAAGCTAAAATCTCGGTATACGTTGTATACTGACAATAAAGGCTTTCTATTCTATTCTATTCCTACACTGGCCTGTGTATGTGAGGCAACCATGCACATCAATATTTCGTGTTCCTGCCCTCTAGGCCGTAAGGTCAGCCTGACTCCAACCAGCCACAACATTTAAAGACACAGTGTTGAGAAGGCTCATGTCTGGTGCATTTATTTACAGCCAACAAACATTCGCAGATATCATAAAAAGTTGCAGAAATGCAGTGAATATTTTGACCATTTGGGCAACCCAAAGACAGCCGATAGGGGCAATAATGCAAGGGACAGCTCCACCACACACCAGGGGTTAGACATCATCATACTGTAATATAAAGCACAAAAACACCAAAGAGACAACTGTGCCATGTAGGCCTATAGGAAGGCAGAGGTAACAGAGACTTTTTTCCATTTTATGTGATACATCTCATACGTGAAAAAAACATTGATAGCACACTCAGAGAACTATTGATGGCACATATCCTTTATCCAGGAGTCATATTTTCAATGTCAGTGTCACTGTGTTTCTTTTCTTCCACTTCCCAGTGTATAACTGTGGGAATGTCCCGTTTATAGATTGCATTAGTCCACAATTGTGTATATAACTAATGTTGTTGTGCTGTCTCCTTTGCCATCCATGCTGTCATGAATCTGGTCAATCTTGTTTAATGAAAACAGAAAGTATGCTGTTGTTGCACTCACACATGCATCATTTGTATGTGCTGTAGATGACAAAGTAAGAGTTACAGATGTTCACTGAGTCAGGACTTAACATGTGTGTAGCTGTGTAAAAGTAGGCCTACCTTTGTGGAGATTGTAGCAGAAGACAGAGAAGAGGGCTATGGAGATGGAGAGGAGTGAACACACAGGACACAGAATGACCAGCAGCATCCAACAGTCACCACAGTCAGGAAGAGGAGGACAAGATGGAGGAGGACTGGGTGGCTCTGAGGGTGACACACACACACACACACACACACACACACACACACACACACACACACACACACACACACACACACACACACACACACACACACACACACAAAGCAGAGTAAGCAGAGCGCTTAGGGGATCTACCACTTTCACCCCAAAATTAGGGCCTCCTAAATTAATATTGACTAAAAAATGGAGGGTGCACAACCAAGACGCATTATTCACCAAATAAACTATACCAGCAAAGAATACCAGTGTGCAGTGATTCATCCTTCCTTTACTTGACAAAAAATATGTATTATTATTATTATTATTATTATTATTATTATTATTTAATTATGAGGGGGTGGCCTTCTGACCAGTTATGCTTAGGGCCTCCAAAACCAGCAGCGGCCCTAATAACATCACCCCACCACTTAAATTCCTTTCTTTTCACAGTTTAATTCTTTTCAAAACAGAATACAGAATACAGTCTTATATTAAACTTAATCTCCACTTACCCAGGAACAACAGATTTGTAGTTTTGCCCTGGTGACCTGTGCTAACTTGTAGGCAGTAATAAAGACCCAGATCAGCATCAGTGATGTTCTGAATCATCAGGTCAACGTAACTGGTGCAGGTATGCCTAAGAGTGTAGCGAGGAGGGCTCCAGAAACCTTCCAACCTGAGGGGTGACCTATTCACTTCAGAGGAGTCTCTATGCCATTCGATTCCCCATTTGTTTGCCTCTTCTAAGTCACAGTGCAGGGTGACGTTGTCTCCTGGTCGCACCCTCAACTCCATATCGGCACCAGAGGTCTTCTCCACAAAGAGGAAAAACACACCTGCAAGCATTTTTGTTATCCAAAGAAATGCTTAATCACAGTTGATGAAAATACACTCAAGAGAATTAATGACAATGCAATGCACTACTGTTGCACAGTACAAGGTAAATGTTGTTGTGAAAAAGAGTATAAACTTACACAGATGATACCCATAAATGGCATGCATGATGCTCATCTCTGATACTGAAGGTAGAGCAGAGAAAAGAAGTGGAGGTCTGTCACACTCTTACATTTGCACAAGGAGTGTGGCTATGATGGGTTTATACAAGTTTCTCAACAGGGGCTACAGGCATTTGGGAGCTCAAGGGGGGCATTGAGAATACAAGTACAAGTCTATGATCTGTTTTCAATGCAAAGGGTGGCGTTGGCAGGTGATGAGGTCAAAGGGGCATTCGCTTAGAAAAGTTTGAGACTGGTTTACAGAAGTTCATTTTTTTTAACCTCAGTGAGGTGGAGGGGCTACGCATACGTGTGTAAACACTACAGCTTTCATGTTCCGGCCTTTGTTTCATTTTAGCCAGGAGTGAGTGCCAAGGCAATAAATATGTAAACAGAATAATTTAGAAGTTGTTTAACATTTTTTTTTTTTACAACGCATTGATTTTGGCCTCTCGTTAACATGTAGGCTGCAGTAAATGGAATTTCAAAACTCTGGTTTTAACAATATCACATTTAGAGGGCTAAAACACCTGTGACAATTGGCATTTTTATTTTTATCCAAATGTTGTGTTTATACTTAAGTGGGGAAAAAAATCTGCATTTAAAATATCTGTACATGTGTAATAATCAGCACCATATGTCCATTTGTGAGAGTTTGCGTTTGCGTGTGTGTGTGTGTGTGTGTGTGTGTGTGTGTGTGTGTGTGTGTGTGTGTGTGTGTGTGTGTGTGTGTGTGTGTGTGTGTGTGTGTGTGTGTGCGCGTGCGTGCGTGCGTGCGTGCGTGTGCATGTGTGCATGCGTGCGTTCGTGTGTGTGCCTGCCATAGACTATACACCATTTATTGTCACTATACACATTCACAATGCGATCGAAAACACTCTGTGCGGGCATTCAAGGTTTATACTGTGTACAGAATAACCTTGCTATGTAGAGTAGAGTTAGAGTAGAGAATAGAGTAACTTTATTGATCCCCAGAGGAAAATCACAAACGTACAAAATATAGGCCTACAGTAGCCTACATATAAAAAGAAGGGCGATATACAAAAGAATAGAATTAAAAGCAACTATTATTATTATATATTATTATTATTATTATTATTATTATTATTATTATTATTATTATTATTATTATTATTGTTATTATTATTGTTATTATTATTATTAAACATTAATAATTCATAATTAATATATAATGTCCAACAAATAGACCTCACTTACAGTATTGCTTAGTGTATAGTTGGTCAAAGTCACTGTTTTATAAACACCAGCTAGTGAATCACACAGGAAGACAGGCAGCATCCGCAGCATCCGTGCTCTGTCTGAAGTCCTTGAGGTTGCAGTTGATGTCACTATTCACATCATGAACAAGCTGAGCGTGTAAAGACAGGAAGTCAGCAGCCTCTGGTCTCGTGGCTCTGGCCGACCACCATCAACACCCCCCCCCCCCACCCCCTATATTAAAAAAGGCATCCAATTTAACAAATCTATTCAGACTGTTTAAAATAGGTCTTCTCTTCAAAGAGGAACAACATACCTGGAAGTGTTTTGCATTAATACGATGCATGAATACCACTGACCGTTCAACCTAACAACCACAATCAGATGCCTCATAGATTTTACACTTTTACACATTTTACGCTCAAGACAGCAGAGACAAGATCATATTGATAACCATCTACAGTATTTCACAGTTAAAACTCATAGACTTACATAGATGAAGCCAACATAGTTCATGCATGATGATCACCGCTGTAACTGAGACGAAGAACAGAAGTGGACTTCCGCCAAGTGGTGATGCACTTACATTTACACAAGGAGTGGAGCTCAGTGATTGGCTTACACAAGTGGCAAATTTCACAGGTTTTTTTACCTCAGAAATGAGGTGTACATGAGTGGTAAGGAAGAAAACACAACCGCTTTGATGATTTGACTTGTGTACAACAGGAAGAGAGGAAGCATCCGTCCTCGCACTCTCACACCTTGTAGTTAAGCCCTGAGTAGAAAGTCATGTAGGCTTCCAAATTACATTTCACTTAAGTTAGCACTTACACTTACATGTAGCTTACACTTTTATTCAACCTACAACTATTTGCATGGTACTTGCTAGAGTCTCTGGAACAATGTAGGAGGGGGGGGCCTTGCTCAAGGGCACTTCAGCCATGGATGAAGGTGTAAAGATAACGGTGGGATTCGAACCACCAACCGTTTGATGGGGGGTGGTTGTTGTGTTGTCGTCTGGGCCAAGCAGAATGAATGAGTGAGTCTGCGCACATTCACATGATTGTTGGGATTAAGTATGTGTGCATGTCGGTTTTGTAGCTATGTGTGTGTGTGTGTGTGTGTCCATATGTTTGACTGTAATAAAGTGTGTGTGTGTGTGTGTGTGTGTGTGTGTGTGTGTGTGTGTGTGTGTGTGTGTGTGTGTGTGTCAGGCAAATGCCTTCAAAACCCAATATCACCACTTTCACATGGTGAGGAGCATGTTATTGGGATTTTAGGCTGCATTGCGAGAAAGAAAACCCAACTGTGTCACCTTTTAGATGCTTTAACGTTTAATAATAGATGCTTTAACTTTTAGGAAAGTGGGATAGGTGGGTTGGAGTTTAGCGTGGCTTGAGTTGGAGGTGAGGTATATGGCCGGGGCTATGAATCACGGCCAAGACCAAGATCAGGGCATGGCAGTGTAGCAGGCAGATGACCACTCACTGGGTCTGGACTGGGTCTTGTTGGTCAGGCGCTGGTGGTGACCCGGAAACCCATCTCCTGTCAAAGCCTGGAGTTAAAATACACAAGTCATTTCGTCGTTAGATGTTAGATTCTATAGTCTTCCTTTTTTGTACCTTCTCAACATAATGCCCAACATCTTTAACTACCTCACCTGTGCCACCTGTGCCCTGAAGGCTTCAGAGGCCATCTCGGCCTCTATGCCTCCATCTCAGCCTCAGCCTCTCCCTCGGTCTCCTTGTCGGAGCTCAGCCAATCTACAGACACACACAAACAAGGACGCTTCTACCTCAATATCATATCCACTACCATGAGATAAGATATATGGTACGGCATGTAACAGACTTTTATTGTCAGATAATGTTGACGTTCAGGGATGTCTGATTGTGATTCTGAAAGTCATCATCAGGGTACTCTATAGGCTGGTATGAACCTGGGAGGTTCGCAAGTAAGCACTTTAGTTCCAAACATAACTGGTGTGGGAATGGGCACCGGCACTGTTCTGGTCGGCCAGAAAGCGGTATATGAGGATTAGTGTTATTTTTGCCAAATGGCATGTACGATTATTGTCATTTTACTTGGTTCAAGAGAAGCCACAACACAACATCTCACCGATATTAAAGAGGGTCCTGCAGAACAGGACTCTTTCTTCCTCCTCTTCGAAGAGTATGTCCAGGCAGAGCGGGCTTGGGCATCGGGAATCATAGATCTCTACTCAAAAGCACAGGATGATTACGTCAGTTTGTGGGTCAAAGACAGTAGGTAAAGCTTCACTTTGCAATACATTATGGCACACCTTTCACTTCACTTCATCCCTATCTGTGACTTGCAACGCAAGAAACATACCATAGAAGCAACTACATAGTAGTTTTTAACCCAAAACATAACTTGTTCCTCGTTGCCTATTTGTAGCACTAATTTCTGGGCCCTCTGCACATGCTGCCTAATCCCCCTCCCTCTCCAACATGTTTCCTTTTCTGTTTTAACTAAGTGCACAAAGGTGTGCAATGTGTTTTTAAGTGCTGTAATTAAAACAAGTTAAATTAAAAGAGTGTAGCCTAATAATCACTCAATTTCTCTTCCATTACTGATAAGCAGACATGCTACTGTAACTATATGGCAACAATGCTAAATATGATATGTGTGCAAGCCCACATTTTCCAGTCTATTTTTTCCCCTGTCCTCACTTGCTTGTAGGCCTTTGGACACGTTGCGAATGGCCATTTCGCTCTCTGCCAGGCTCGCCTTAATCCTGAGATGCAGCATATCCCAGGCCTCCCAGTTCCAGTCTGCAGTCATATCGAAGCTGACTGGCAGCTTCAGTTCCTCTTCCCTTTTGTCTTCTGCCCTCATGGCCGTTTCCACCTCTACCTTTGCCACCCCAACTCGGGAGCTTCTCCTTTTGAAGCACCTGGTGATGGCCTTGCCGATCGTCTTCAGGCCGGCCATCAGGCAGCAGCCTGGAGGCGCCCGGTCTTCCGCTGACTCCGCCATTTTGAAACGGGAAAACATAGTATAGAAGAAAGAAGAAAGGTAGGGATAGGTTAGATAAAAGAAGAAAAAAAGATAAAAGAAAAACCGAAAATAGTAAAAAGAGATAAAGAGAAAATTGTAAGCTCAGATGAAAGTAAAAGTAAAGGCAGTAAAAGTATAGCAGTAGTAGTAAAAATAGATATTAGGTAGTTGAAAAGTGCTGTGTATGTTCAATGTATATGCTCTCTCTCTGTATGTCTATCATAGAATGACCCATTGATACTCTAGTTCAAGGTTAAATTCTGAAATTAGAACTCCCATTGTTGGGTAAGCATCCTGTTCTTGTGCTTCATTAGTGATGTCATAATGATGCAGCACATTGATTGTATATTATTAGAACGGTTAATGATGCAACAACATCAAATAGAATTCCAATGGTCCTGTTGGCTTTATAAATATAAATTAAGTAATTTTCAGTCCTTGGCAAACAAAATGTAAAAGATTTTGGCAAAAATAAACAAATAAGATTTGTTTTTCAGACTCTCTGAACTGTACTGATAAAACAGTGGATTTACTTATGGTGTTTGGAACTTTTTCAGGTTAAAAATTGAAAATTGCCAAGAGTCTTTGTTTTCCTGTCAGTCTAAATTAATCCCTCCAGGTACACTATCCTTTGTGTTTGTCACAGCCACACCAGGCTCTCCACCAATCACGCCCTCTCTCCAATCACCTGAAACCACAGCTTCACGCTCACTCTCCCATGATTACTAATTGGCCACCTGTTACCCTCGTTACCCCATTACCCAACCTCTCACCTGCCCTTTGTTTTCTTAATTGCCAGCCCTATGTAAACCCCTGTCTTTGTTCATTCTTTGTCTGGCTTCGTCTTGAGCTACACGGACTCCAAGCTCCTTGCCGTTTGAATCTCCCAAGAAGTATCCCTGAAGTTAAGTTTCATTTTGGACTTTTGATCTTATTGAATTGTTGGACTCTGCTTTATTTTCATTTGGACCGAATGCCTTACTCCTACGTTAATCTCCATTTTTGCCAAGTGTATCCTCTGAGCGTTGATGAGTCCAGTTTCTGTTTCACTGTATGAATTCCTGCAAACCATCAAGTAAAATCTGAAAACTGACCTCCTGTGCCTTGAGTCTGTGTTTCGTGACAGAAAGCCAGACCAGGCAATGGATCAGCCTACAATCAATCCAACCCAAGACCACTTTCAAGACCTGATGGACGAGTTCGGCCAACCACTCACAGCAGCTGCTACTCCGCCGCTGCAACAGCAAATCCTCCCACCTCAGCCGATCCAGCAGGCCCCACAGCCACCGCAGGTCCAGCAGATGCCACAGGCCCAGCAGGTGACTCCATTGGCTCCAGTGATTGCCCACTCGCATGTGATGAACCCTACACCCTATTCTGGGGACCCTGAAGGCTGCAAAGGGTTTTTGCTACAGTGCTCCTTGGCAATCGAGATGCACCCTCGTCGTTTCCCAAATGACCGTGCACGCATCGCCTACATCATCTCAATGCTGACCGGCCGTGCTCTCCAGTGGGCAGAAAGCGTGTGGAACAACCCTGGAAATGCCACTACATCTCTTGAAAACTTTGTCGCTCACTTCAAGGAGGTGTTCGGGATTCCAGAGAGAGATTCTACCATCCAGACCAAACTCTACAACCTGAAACAAGGTAGAAGCGCTATCACACAGTATGCCCTGCGTTTCCGAATACTAGCTGCATCTAGTGGCTGGAACGAAGCAGCCTTGATCACCACCTTCCGCCAAGGGCTCGAACCATCTCTCCGCCTGCACCTGTCTTCCTATGATGACTCCATTGGATTAGAACGATTCATCCAGCTTGCTATCAGAGTCGCCCATCGCCGTGAGGCTTGCATGCAAGATGCCAATGTGCTAGTACCAACCTCCAACCGCACGCCGAAGAGTGATGATCCTGAACCCATGCAGGTGGACACCACAAAGCTCAGTCCCACTGAGCGCTGCCGTCGGATGACACGAGGTCTCTGTCTGTACAGTGGGTCAGATGCACACCTCATCGCCAAATGTCCAGTTCGTCCACCACGTCCAACGGTGAGTTCAGTCTATGCTCCTGAAGTGCATCTTAAGCCTCTCCTTATCCCTGTTTTCCTCACTGTTGCCTCTTCCAAACACTTGGTTTCTGCACTCCTTGACTCAGGCTCCGCTGGGAACTTCATATCTGGATCCCTTTGCCATCAACTCCAACTCCCGAAGACCCGCTGCTCCACAACCTTCATCGTCCACTCAATAGTGGGGAAGCCTCTCGCCCACAAACACAATTCCAAACAAATGTTCTAGAGCTAAGTTTAGGAAGCCTTCACGTAGAGCCCATTAGTTTCTTAGTGTTAGACAATGCCACAGTTGACATAATACTAGGCCTTCCCTGGCTAAAGAAGCACTCACCTGCCATCTCCTGGACCACGGGTGAAATCCTCCGTTGGGGTGAATCCTGCCATGGGTCATGTTTTCCCCAACTCCCAATCCAACGGGCCCTCACTGCCCCCCTGTCAGTCCAAGCTACAACCCTTGAGAGTCCTCACCAGAACCAGCCCATTCACATTCCTCCAGAGTACTCCTCTTTCGCAGATGTCTTTTGTCCCCAACGTGCAACCAGTCTACCTCCACATCGACCATGGGACTGTGCCATTGATCTCCTGCCAGGACATCCAATACCACATGGAAAGATCTACCCATTGTCCATCCCCGAACAACATGCCATGGAGGAATATGTGGCCCAGGCCTTGGAACAGGGCTACATTCGACCCTCAACATCCCCAGCCGCCTCTCCATTCTTCTTTGTGTCTAAGAAAGATGGCGGCCTGAGGCCCTGCATCGACTACAGGGCAATGAACAAAATCACCACCAAGTTTCGCTACCCCCTGCCGCTTGTTCCAGCTGCTCTTGAACAGCTACGAGGAGCAACTGTCTACTCCAAGCTGGACCTCCGTAGCGCTTACAACTTGGTGCGAATTCGCAAGGGAGATGAATGGAAGACCGCATTCATCACACCCACAGGCCACTACGAATATCTGGTGATGCCCTACGGTCTTTCCAATGCCCCATCCGTCTTCCAAGGCTTCATGAACGAGATATTTCGTGAGTACCTCAACAAATTTGTCATCATTTACATCGATGATATTTTAATATACTCGTCTGACTACCAGACTCATGTGCAGCATGTTACCCAGGTTATGTCTAAGTTGAGGCAGTACAGCTTGTACCTCAAAGCGGAGAAGTGTGCATTCCACCAGACCACAGTCCAGTTCCTGGGATATGACGTCAGCCCACAAGGAGTGAGTATGGATGATGGGAAAGTGGAAACAGTGCAGTCCTGGCCTCGTCCGCAGACCATCAAAGAGCTCCAGCGTTTCCTGGGCTTTGCAAACTTCTATCGACGCTTTATCCACAACTACAGTATGCTAACTTCCCCATTGACCTCCCTCCTCCGTAACAAACCCAAATCCCTGGCCTGGAACTCAGAAGCCACACTGGCATTCGACCAGCTCAAGAGAGCATTCACCACAGCACCCATCCTCTGCCACCCAGACCCTGAGAGAGCATTTGTGGTGGAAGTTGACGCATCTACATCTGGAGTTGGAGCCATTCTGTCCCAGGTCCAAAAAGAATCTCATCGCCTCCACCCTTGCGCCTACTTCTCCAAGAAGCTCACAGCTGCAGAGCGCAACTATGACGTCGGTGATAGAGAACTGCTCGCCATTAAGCTTGCCTTGGAGGAGTGGCGTCACTGGCTGGAGGGGGCCAAGCACCCATTCACTGTCCTCACTGACCACAAAAACCTGGAATACCTCCGCCAGGCCAAAAGATTGAATCCCAGACAAGCAAGGTGGGCCCTGTTCTTCACACGCTTCCAATTCACAATTACCTACCGTGCTGGTTCCAAAAATGTGCGAGCAGATGCCCTCTCCCGTCTTCACAACTCTGAAGAAGACACTGACCCCCCTGAGCCAATACTGCCCCCAGAGATCATTGTGAGCCCCATACTGTGGGCAATTGATGCCCAGATTCGAGCTGCCACCCAGACTGACCCTGCTCCGGCTAATGCTCCAGCTTCCCATGTCTATGTTCCCAAAAGTCTACGCAGTCCACTCCTCACTGCTGCCCACTCATCTCTTGGGACCGGACACCCTGGTGCCAATACCACTCTCACTGTTCTCCAGAACCGCTATTGGTGGCCTGGAATGGCAAAGGATGTCCGTCAATTCGTCACCCCCTGTTCAGCATGTGCAATATCCAAGAGTCCACGCCACTTGCCGGCAGGCAAACTTGTCCCATTACCCATTCCACAAAGGCCCTGGTCACACCTAGGTGTAGATTTCATCACGGATCTCCCTCCTTCCAATGGCAGCACCTGTGTTCTTGTCATCGTAGACAGGTTCTCAAAGGCCTGCAAACTGATTCCAATGAAGAGCCTTCCAACAGCAGCAGACACAGCTGACGCATTGTTCACACACGTCTTTCGGAACTTCGGCCTTCCAGAGGACATTGTGTCGGACCGGGGGCCCCAGTTCATCTCTCGATTCTGGCGGGCCTTCCTGCAAAAGTTGGGAGTAACTGTTAGCCTCTCCTCGGGCTATCACCCTCAAACCAACGGCCAAACTGAGCGGAAGATCCAGGAAATCGGACGATTCCTGCGCACATTCTGCCATGACCGCCAAAACAGCTGGGCCCAGTTCCTCCCCTGGGCCGAGTATGCACAAAACTCCCTGCACCAACCCTCCACTGGCCTTACCCCTTTCCAGTGCATGCTCGGTTACCAACCACCTCTCTTCCCTTGGTCTGATGAATCATCTAACGTCCCAGCAGTTGACGCATGGCACCGGGAAAGCCAGAGAGTCTGGAACAAGGCTCACCACCACCTGCAGAGGGCAGTCCGCCGTCAGAAGCACCACGCTGACATCCGCAGGTCCCCTCCATTCGAGTATGCGGTCGGGCAGAAGGTGTGGCTGTCGACCAGAGACATCAGAATGCGTCTCCCCTGTAAAAAGCTAAGTCCCAGATATATTGGCCCCTTCACTGTCACACAGAAGATAAATCCAGTCACCTTCAAGTTGCAGTTGCCTCCTAGTTACAAGATTCATCCAACTTTTCATGTCTCGCTTCTCAAACCCTTTCATTCACCTGTCTCCTCTTCTCCCACAGAGCCTGGTGTGATTGCGGATCCTCCACTGCCACTCCTCCTGGACGAGGGTCCCGTCTATGCGGTCAAGACCATCCTTGACTCTCGGCGCCGCAGAGGTCGTCTGGAGTATTTGGTCGACTGGGAAGGTTATGGCCCTGAAGATCAGTCGTGGGTTCCCCGAGTTGATATCTTGGACCCCACCATGCTCGTCGACTTTCATATGACCCACCCCAGCCGACCAGCCCCCCGTGGTAGGGGTCGACCGCGCCGCCGAGGTCCCTCGTCCTCGGGAGTGCCTCCTGGAGGGGGGGGTAATGTCACAGCCACACCAGGCTCTCCACCAATCACGCCCTCTCTCCAATCACCTGAAACCACAGCTTCACGCTCACTCTCCCCTGATTACTAATTGGCCACCTGTTACCCTCGTTACCCCATTACCCAACCTCTCACCTGCCCTTTGTTTTCTTAATTGCCAGCCCTATGTAAACCCCTGTCTTTGTTCATTCTTTGTCTGGCTTCGTCTTGAGCTACACGGACTCCAAGCTCCTTGCCGTTTGAATCTCCCAAGAAGAATCCCTGAAGTTAAGTTTCATTTTGGACTTTTGATCTTATTGAATTGTTGGACTCTGCTTTATTTTCATTTGGACCAAATGCCTTACTCCTACGTTAATCTCCATTTTTGCCAAGTGTATCCTCTGAGCGTTGATGAGTCCAGTTTCTGTTTCACTGTATGAATTCCTGCAAACCATCAAGTAAAATCTGAAAACTGACCTCCTGTGCCTTGAGTCTGTGTTTCGTGACAGTGTTATTAACCAATGGCTGTACATATTTATGTATACAATAGGCTATATGGTATAAGTCAATATTAATATAAGATCATAATATAATGTTGATATTATATAGTATTATATTCATATTATTGAATATTAAATTTTATAATATTCTTGTTGAGAATATAAAAACAGATCTCCAGTCTGTGTGGGAGTCTAGTCTGTCACAGTGTCGCTGGTCTTTCTGTCAGCTGTAGTCTGTCTGAAGGAGGCAGTGTGTGGCTCTGAGCTGGTGGCTGGTCTCATTCCTGAAGGTGATAGAAGAGGAGAGGGGGCAGACAATGGGGTGCGTTTCTCAACAACATCATTCTCTGTGTGTGTGTGTGTGTGTGTGTGTGTGTGTGTGTGTGTGTGTGTGTGTGTGTGTGTGTGTGTGTGTGTGTGTGTGTTCAGTACTTTTTAATTTTTCTCTTAACCAATTAACATTATTTTATAGTCATCATTTATCTGCACAGGAAGAGCTTGGCCGACGTTGAGCATGCCTAGGCCTACATGCGTGTGCTCATATGCGTGTCTGCAGGCTTGAGTGTAATAAAGTTTGTATGTTTGTGTACTGCACTTGTATCAATGCAGTCATGTGAAATGTTTGTTAATTTTTTTCCAACACCTACTACTACAACCCCTGGCAAAAAGTATGGAATCACCTGTCGTGGAGGATGTTCATTGAGTTGTTTCAATTGATAAAAAATAGAAGGATGAATGGTACGACACAAACCTCAAGTAATTTTCAAAGGGGAACTGTCTGGCTTTAAGAAACACCAAAAGAAATCAAGAAAAACAATTAAGTTAGTAAGTAATTGTTACTTTTTTAGAGCATGCATAGAGAAAAAAATATGGAATCACTCAACTCGGAGGAAAAAAATATGGAATCATGAAAAACAAACAGACAAAAGAACGCTTCAAGACTTTTTTGCACCACCTCTGGGCTTCTTAACAACCCACAGCTTCTGAGGAATGGCATTAATGGATGAAAAACAATACCCTTCATCAATTTTACTCACTCTTTCTCTGATTGCAGTTACCACATTGGCTTTACAGGTTGGAGCCTTGTCATGGACCTTGTCATGGACCTACCTCAGATTTTCATTTGGTTGAGGTCCAAACTGTTTGTAAGCTGACGATATGTTTTTCTTCAATGGATGACATCACGGATTTTACAGTATGACAAGTAAAGATCCGTTAACATCCAAAGAAAATATTTCATAATCTCCAAGCATCCCTCTAATTAAATGGATAAGAAAAGTGTCCCAAACATTAACGTAGGTTTGTGTATTTATTGAAAATGTAATGCTGTCATGTCCCCAGTGCCTTCACCTAATAAGCAGCCCTATACGCTTTTGTCAGTGACTGTGGGCATTTCCACGTTTTCATTAGTCAGTCATCCTCATTTTCATTTTTCATCAATCCCATGTAATAAGTGCACCAGACAACACTTCCAGCATCAAATTGTTCAAAGAGGATTCACAATTTGTCAATTAATTAGACTTCCATCCAGTCAAACTGTCTGAATGCTTTTTTTGGGCCATTGCATTGTTGTTTTTCCAATTTGGGTGCATGTGTAAGTTCAGATATCCGTGAATGTCTCTGTATGTAAAGCCCATTTGCTTTAGGTGATTGGAGATGGTTGCCAATGCCTTTTCAATAAATACTCAAGTTTATATTGAAATGTTGACAATTTTCTGATCCAATCAGTTGAAAGGATGCTTCGGAATGATGAAATCATTTCTCGAAATGGTAATGTACCTGTCCATTGGCAAAACCTGTGAATACATTCTTTAAAGATAAAAACATAAGGTCAAGTGTCAAGGCCTACAAAAAGCCTTGAACTCAAATCCAAGACGATATCTGTGGTGGAAATTTGAAAAAACATGGTCAATGGCAAGGCTCCAATCCGTTAAGATGATCTGGCACTGTAATCAGAGATAAAATGGGGCAAAAATGAAGGGAATGTTTTTTTCCTCGTAAATGCCATGCCTCAGAGACTGTAAGTTGTTCTAAAATCCAAAAGTGATTCAAAAAAGCTTTTGGAGTGCTTTTTTGTTTGTTTGTTTTTCATGATTCCATATTTTTTTCCTCAGAGTTGAGTGATTCCATATTTTTTTCTCTGTGCATGATCTAAAAAAGTAACCATTACTTACTAACACAAATGTTTTTTTAAATTTCTTTTGGTGTTTCTTAAAGCCAGACAGTTGCACTTTGAAATGACTTGAGGTTTGTGTTGCATCTTTCATCCCTCTATTTTTTATAAAATAAAGTGACTCAATGAACATCCTCCACGACAGGTGATTCCATACTTTTTGCCAGGGGTTGTAGGATTCATTCATTGAAACATATGCACCAATTGTAGAGATAATAATTGTTTATGATTTAACTTTATTTTTTATAGACCTACATTATTTCACAGTTCAATACAGAAACATATCACAAATCCTTAAAACAAAAAACGAGCTTCAATAATGTCAAAGTGTGTGTGTGTGCGTGTGTGCGTGTGTGCGTGTGCGTGTGCGTGAATGCGTGCATGGGTGCATGAAGGTAACATAAGTTGTCACATTCAGATCGGCTCAAAGTAACAGAAAAGTTTGGTGCACTATATTTTTGCAAGACAATTGTATTTACAAGTATACAGTTACAATATCAGTGAAGCTCAATCTTATTCACTATGCAAAGCATTCTTCAAATTACACACCAGTAGGTTTTATTTCTGAGTAGGTACTACACTCATTGGTCCCTCGTATCTTTCTCTTTGATCTGGTTTTTTCTCCCATGCTGGGTGTGTCCAGTGATGCATAGCACATCCTTAAGGGAAAACAACTCCACCAGCAGATTAGTTGTCACTGTAAGCGTTAATAGAGAGACTTCATACTGTATGAAGAAATGACTAACTGTTGCCTTTGGTATTTCCTGGACTCTGCTGTTGTACTTGTCGGATTCGCCATGTTGTTTGACTCTTAAGTTGAAAGCAAAATACAACAATAACAAATTCACAATCATAGTAACAGAAGTGCTGGCAATAATTTAAAGGGATGCATAAGTATATTGTATATGGATTGGTGTCACATTTACTATGACAAAGGTAGAACACGAGAGAAATGCACACACAGGACACAGAATGACCAGCAGCATCATACAGTCACCAGGATCATCAGGAAGAGGAGGATAAGATGGAGGATGATAAGATGGAGTAGGGTGGGTTGGCTCTGAGGGTGACACACACACACACACACACACACACACACACACACACACACACACACACACACACACACACAGCACATACGTACGTGCCTGTGAGTTATTACACTGATTACACCATGTATTGCATTGCACACAGCACAGTCCCAGGTCTAGCAGGCTACGGTCAAATCCCCATTGAAAATGGGCCTACAATAGATATCTCTAGAACCAATGTTTGTACAAATTTCAGATATTAATTGAGCCCACCGCATTTATTTTAGTGAATGTGGATATACATCGAAGTGGGCTAAAGATCTGAATAAATTGTGCCGTATTGTTCCTCCCATGTAACCAAAGCCTTATAGAAAGTTTGGGGTCCATATGATACTTAATGTGAAATTCATTACAAATTTTTCCTTTTCCCCATATAAGAAAAACAAAATAGGCCTACCCAGACTGCTGAACATTTGCTCCATACTGGTAGGCCACACCCTGGAGGGACATTTCTTGGAAAGTTGACCGGAACATACACTCAGAATGGCGGACAAGATTGCTCTGGACCCTTTGCATGTGCTACACCAGGAATAGAGCTCCCTTCTGGAAGACGTTTCAGAATGCCTTGCTGTCGAAAAATTAAATATAGGCCTAAATGCTCTTTTCTACCTCATTCTATAGCATTGCTTAACAAAGGGGGAGAACAGTTAGTAGAGTCATAATTGGAGGTTCCGTGACCAACCTCTGGCAACAATGTTTTGATGATTGATTTGACCTCTATGGACCCTTTAAAAAAGATTTAGCCCCCATGTCCCTCGCAAAAATCCCGGGCTTTTTTGCTAGAGAGCCAAATTCAAAATGGCGTCCGGCGGCATCTCTAAAAAATAACTTTTGATCTGGATGACCTAGAATCATGTATGAAGGCACTTTTTCATACAAGCCAACCATGAGGATTCCAAATCTGACATCATTTTGGTTATAAAACTTTGTTTTGACAGCGAAATTCAAGATGGCCGCCATCTAGAACCGTTATTTTTGACCTTTTTAGGCCGTCACCACCCAAAAATTATCATATTTGGACTGGGAACCTCCCAATTTGTGTGACTCCATTTCTCATGTAAAGATATTGAGAGAATATCTGATCTACAAGCCCAGAATTCCTCACATTGTGGGGCGTAGTGGGCTTGTAGATGGGCTATTTTAACAATGTGTCTTTTTTGTAGGCTATTATTTGACAATTTGGCAGGTATTTTAGCATTGTTTGATGATTAGTTTGGATGCAGTGATGGTCTTTTACTTTGAGTGTCCTTACATTATGACCCCACCACCCAAATCAGGGGGTCTTGACCCACAGGTTGAGAACCACTTATCTAGTTAAAAAAAGACCTTCACGTTTCACATTTTCCAAGCATTCTTGCATAGAGAAGCCCGTTGAGGAACTCGAGGCAAGAGCTGCTGAAATGGAAGAAGTGTGCTCACAGCAGTGATCAACTTGGTTGAAGACAGTCAGTTTGTGAAGCTCTACAGCTGCAAGAACACTGTGTTGTTGAGGAATGTGTGGTCTTATTCAACCCCAATGGCACATACAGGAAGACGCAGAAGAGCAAGCTCATCTTGAAGATCTCCCTCCACCCTGTTTTGATTTAAGAATCCTATCTTGCTCTAATTCAGTCGTTCTCAAACTTTTCCCATCATTTGCCCCTCAGAGGGTCTGGATGCCTCCGTGGCCCCTCCCCCTTTTAGTGGGGTAAAAATCACTTCTGGCTGGCGCTATCATAGTTATGTCTGACCTGAGGTAAATTAGTAAATAAATGGTTTCTAAGCAAAATCAGTACTTGCACAAACTGATTTTGCGATTGCTGCGCAGAATTAAAGGAAAGGTGAGATAAAACAAAGAGGGACTGCAGTCGAATGCAGTGCAGATGTGTGTTCATTTCCTATTCTATTCAAATCAATGACAATGAATAATATAATGTTGGTGAGGGGGGCTTTAAACATATTGGCTTATTGGCCATATAGGAAATCTTTTTTTTGGGGGGGGGTGGCAGATATCACACTGTGATGCCTCCGCGCCCCCCCAGGAAGGCTTGCGCCCCACTTTGAGAAACTCCGCTCTAATTGACATAGGCATGATCTGGAGGATGGGAACTCCATCAGCAGAAGATTGGCAGGCACAGGACGGCACCCTATACAAGTAGGTTGGGCTATGCCCAAAAGCTGTTATCCATCATCCTTGCCTTCTCATGCTCCCAGTATCATCGGTGCCAATGATCCCTACGATACACTATACTTAACAAAAGAAGACGAACAGGACCTGCGCATACATGGTAATGCACATACATACACATGAAATTGACAAGTTCCCATCTGCCAAGTCTTTCAAAATGTTATTGTGTAGTGTCAAAAACAAGAAAAAGACTACACCATTGAGCAGTCTGAAGCTCTTCACTGTTTATGATGGTCAATGACAGTCAGGTTGTAGTGACCCTGTTGTTATTGATGCAGCTGATACCGATGTCTACGGCAGCTTCCTGGCATGCTAAGCATTAAGAGAGACAAAGAGACGGTCCTCTTCCGTGACCTTTTGACAGAAGAGATGGCAGACTGCATTGTGCAGCTACACTATTTTACAGGCTGTGATGCCAACTTACCTGTAGGGTTCTATGAAAAAGGAAAATCATCAGTACATGATAAGGTGATAAAGAGCTCTGTGGCAAGGCAGCAACTCTCGGTTGCTCTCTGTTCACCTTGAAGAGGGAGTACAACAGCTGCTTGTGTTCACGATACAGATGATCTATGCAGACAAGAAAAGTAGCACCATGGCTGAAGCCTGTGCTTCCAAGTCGAAGACCATGAAGAGAAAGTCTTTTATCTGTCTCCCTCCATATGCAGACAGCTTATGCCAACTCTGTCCCAACTACTTGCCGTATCTAGTGTGCCACCCCACACTAAAGAACCACCCATCGCCACTCAAACATGGTTGAGAGTATAGCGTATAGCTTCCCTGGCTCCTGTATTCCCCGGTCTTTGTATGGGACTGAGGAACTACCGACCCTTTTCCTCAAAGGGGTCCCATGTTCCCCGCATTGTATGGCCCAGGATGTTTCACATGCATATCTCTTGCACGAACGGTTGCCATGCGTATTTCATGTCAAGTTTGCGAACAGTGGCAGCCTAACCCTAACCATAACTCTAACAACAACCCTCGCTAGTCATGCGGCAGCAGTCTACTTGGAAGCAGCAGGAATAGAACCCCTTTTTGAAAAAAGGGTTCTAAGTTCCCCGGTGGCGGGGGGACATAGGACTCGGGGAACATAGGGGTGACCCTGGGAGCTCATACACTGATGATTTTCCTTTTTCATAGAACCTTGAGTTGGCATCATGGCATTGTGCAGCTACACTGTTTTACAGGCTGTCTGCCATCTCTTCTGTCAAAAGGTCACAGAAGAGGACCGTCTCTTTGTCTCTCTTAATGCTTAGCATGCCAGGAAGCTGCCGTAGACATCGGTATATCAGCTGCATCAATAACAACAGGGCCACTACAACCTGACTGTCATTGACCATCATTAACAGTGAAGAGCTTCAGACTGCTCAATGGTGTAGTCTTTTTCTTGTTTTTGACACTACACAATAACATTTTGAAAGACTTGGCAGATGGGAACTTGTCAATTGCATGTGTATGTATGTGCACCATGTATGCGCAGGTCTCGTTCGTCTTCTTTTGTTAAGTATAGTGTATCGTAGGGATCATTGGCACCGATGATACTGGGAGCATGAGAAGGCAAGGATGATGGATGACAGCTTTTGGGCATAGCCCAACCTACTTGTATAGGGTGCCGTCCTGTGTCTGCCAATCTTCTGCTGATGGAGTTCCCATCCTCCAGATCAGGGGTTCCCAAACTTTTTTCCCTGTGCACCCCCTTGTACATTTCAATGTGGTTCGCGCACCCCCTCAGCGAATATTTTGGTGTGCTGAATCTGATGGCCACACAAGTATGGATTCACTGCTCATTCACTGCATATTAAGCACAGTCGTTTTTGGGGAATTCTCTTTTCCAATAGCCTTGGAATTAAACTACACTTCAGATGGACCCTTCCAGCATAGAATGCACCATACAATTAAAAACTACTTAATGTTCATTAATACTGGATAAAAAAACGACCATATCCGCCATTGCTCTATTCAGCTCGCGCACCCCCTTAAGGCAGGCCGTGCACCCCTAGGGGTGCACACACCCCAGTTTGGGAAACCCTGCTCCAGATCATGCCTATGTCAATTAGAGCAAGATAGGATTCTTAAATCAAAACAGGGTGGAGGGAGATCTTCGAGATGAGCTTGCTCTTCTGCGTCTTCCTGTATGTGCCATTGGGGTTGAATAAGACCACACATTCCTCAACAACACAGTCAGTTTGTGAAGCTCCCCCAGCTGCAAGAACACTGTCTTCAACCAAGTTGATCACTGCTGCGAGCGCACTTCTTCCATTTCAGCAGCTCTTGCCTCGAGTTCCTCAACGGGCCTCTCTGTGCAAGAATGCTTGGAAAATGTGAAACGTGAAGGGTTTTTCTACTAGATAAGTGGTTCTCAATCTGTGGGTCAAGACCCACTGTTTTGGGGGGGGGTCATGATGTAAGGACTCTCAAAGTGAAAGACCATCACTGCATCCAAAGTAATCATCAAACAATGCTAAAATACCTGCCAAATTGTCAAATAATAGCCTATTAAAAAAAGACACATTGTTAAAATAGCCCATCTACAAGCCCACTACGCCTCCCAATGTGAGGAATTCTGGGCTTGTAGATCAGATATTCTCTCAATATCTTTACATGAGAAATGGAGTCACACAAATTGGGAGGTTCCCAGTCCATATATGATAATTTTGGGCGATGACGGCCTAAAAAGGTCGAAAAAAACGGTTCTAGATGGCGGCCATCTTGAATTTGCAAAACAAAGTTTTATAACCAAAATGATGTCAGATTTGGAATCCTCATGGTTGACTCATATGAAAAAGTGCCTTCATACATGATTCTAGGTCATTCAGATCAAAAGTTATTTTTTAGAGATGCCGCCGGACGCCATTTTGAATTTGGCTCTCTAGCAAAAAAGCCCGGGATTTTTGCGAGGGACATGGGGGCTAAATCTTTTTTAAAGGGTCCATAGAGGTCAAATCAATCATCAAAACATTGTTGCCAGAGGTTGGTCACGGAACCTCCAATTATGACTCTACTAATTAGACCATTTTTAGTAAATTAATTTTAGTAACTTAATTAGTAAATTTTTAGTAATTTCTCTTCAGTAACTTAACTTAGTAACTTTATAAGTGACTTTTTAATTTTTATTGGACTGTGCTGCCCCAATCAGTCTATGGACAAAGACTATGTTTTGTGTGTCTTTAATGTGCGTTATGGATATGCGTTTAGCCTACATGTGGGTTGTGGAGAAGTGTCATGCAAGACACATTTCTGTGCAAACAGACAATAAAAGGATATCTTATCTATCTTATTTTATCAGTAGGCCTACTGGCTACTGCAGGCGACATAGCTTACACAGCATAGGCTACCAGTCCAGCAAATAACTAGGCTTGGCCTACACATGATTGAACCCACGCCCGCACGACACGCTGCCTTCTCGTTGTAGGCTATTTGACGGAGGGGGACTTTCTGATCATCAACTCTTCACATCATATGGAACGCAGAGAGTGCGAGCAAGCACACAGATGAAAGTCCCCAGCTGTCCATAGGTCTACCGTCTACACAATTCCCCCTACTACCTCAGGATCAGTTTCGCTTTCGTTTCCAGACGCTGTTCACTGACCCTCCTGTTGACTGCTGAGACACAGAAACGAACGGGAACTTTCAAGGCGTTCAAAGAACGGGAGTGGGAGTGAAAGGAGGACGGTGAGTGATCCACAAACACGAACTTTTAAAAACTTAGGATAGATTCAACATATATAGCCCACACACAAAACTAACGACCTTAGGCTAGGCAACTTACGGCTTGAATATCCTCTTAGTTCGTTGCTGAATTAAAGACCCCGCAAAGCGTAGCGCACGCGTAATGCAAATTACGACGTGAAACTAATTAGTTGTAATATTCTTTCAAGAAGGCCCAGAAGAACTACTCGTGTTGTTGTTTTCCTGATTATGCTCTTTATGTAGCTACGTGCTGTCTATTGTCATAGGAGGTTTTAGGCAGGGGCGAAAAGGTTTACTATTTTCTTAAGACAATTAAGCAATGTAATTTCGATGTTAGCTACCACAGTTTTTGTCTTCAAACAGCGTGTTCCTTTTGGTCCGTTAGTATCATTTCTCTGGAATAACTACCTTGCCTCTTCTGTCTTTGTGGAAAAAAAATAAACCCCCCAAACACCCATTTGCACCAGTCTTCTCTTGATGACTTCATCAAGTTGTGTTTCAGGACCCACGCTGTTATCATGCGGTTTGGATGTCCAACGCCCCTGTCCTTGAAAAATATACATTCCCTCACGGCCTAGCTGGGGCTAAAAAAATAAATTTGGTGTTTGTGACTTACTCTGAGTCTGTCCCCTTCCATATGTAGGCTACAGACTGCTGTTGCGCCATATACTAATTAGTTCACTCCACCTTCTACAATGAAGATGGTCTGATGGGCCACCTCCTATAAATTGTGGGCCAGTCCCTTGGGGGAAAAAAATAAACTGCCTACTTGGCCCATGATGACTAACAGAGCACCAGGAAAGTGTCCTGTATGCCAGATTACCAGCCCTGCCCCAATGACTGACCAAGAACTGTGAGGCCAGAATATCATGCCTGCAACACTATGCACACTTAGATTAGATAGGCCTAATATCTTGAGTCTGATTTGTTGTTATTCAAATGCTCTGTTTTTTTCTGCTGTTTCAGTACCAATAATGGGATCATCTATTCCAAAACCAGGTATGAAGTCATAACTATATCATTATAGTAACTACATCATAACTACACAGTTGCAAAATTACACCGAATCATATCTCAGAGACTTGTTATTCAAGACCAACTGTATACTCCCAGACCAATTGAAAAATCAAGCCAGTAACCTTGGGCAGCCGTGGCCTAATGGTTAAGGAGGTGGTCTGAAGATCAATGTGTTACAGGTTCTTACCTCTACCTACAACTCCATCCATGGATGCAGTGTCCTTGAGCCAGGCTCATAACCCCACATTGCTCCAGGAACTGTAATCAGTAGGCCTACCCTGTAAAATAACTAAGTTGCTTTGGATAAAAGCGTCAGCTAAGTGTAATGTAATCTAATGTAACCTGACTCTCCTTTGACTGCTAGTCGTGAGGCCATGATGGTAATGAAACACATGAAAGGAATCATGTGCATAATTGAAAACTATGTGCCGTCTGCTTTTTCGTCAGCGTTTGAGTCTCACATTTGCGACAACCAATTGAGGCGGGGAGAAGACCTTGTTTTACGCTGTGAAGCAAACACTCCTGAGGTGGAAGTGATTTGGGAGAAGGATGGACGAAGACTGTACAAAGGAGATCGCATTGACATTGTCAAGGACGGGAGAGACTTAAAACTCACCGTAAGCCAAGCCAAAGAAGAGGATGAGGGCAAATACACGATAAGGCTGAAGAACGACAAAGGCAGTGATGCGGAATCAGTCACAATATCCATACTTCGTATGTAATCAATCAGACATCTTTATCTTGATTACTTACACAAATGTGCCATTTTTTTTTACAGGAGGTGGCATTACTATGTCATTTGTTCTGTGCATGTGCGTAGGCCTTACAGTTCTGTTTTCTCTGTCTTTAAGAATATGATCAGGATTGGAGAGAAATCAACTGGGGGTGAGTTCTACCTGTTCTAATGTTTCTTAACATTATAAAAATGAACAAAAAGTCCTCTTAGACCAGGATTTTTCTGCTCCTACTTTTTACGGTTATGGAAAGTCACAGAAAAATGAATAAAAGTGGGAGCAGAAAAATCACGGTTGAAAAATACTTTTTTCATTTTAATTTATCTTGTTAATTGGTGGACCTGCTCCTAGGTCACACATTTTTGTGCGGGCTATAGCTTACTCCTTTTAAAGTGAAGCGAAAGCTCACCTGGGAAACTCCAACTACCATTGTCATTGTGACACAGCACTCCACAGCACACAAGTGTTGACTGCACACTGCACACAACGAAATTGCATTTTATGCCTCACCCGTGCAAGGGGGTAGCCCCCAATGTCGCCTCTAGGGATCAGTGCGGCGGGACGGTACCATGCTCAGGGTACCTCAGTCATGGAGGAGGATGGGGGTAGAGTACTGGTTAATTAGTCCCCCCACCAACCTGGCGGGTCGGAAGTCTGACGCCCTAACCGCTTAGCCATGTCTGCCCCTTTTCATTAAGACTCATATTTCCATTCATGATAAGAAATGCTAAACACATCTAGGGCCTATTGCTGTCCTCACCACTTGGTCTCCTCTTGAAGATCATGATGATCATTTTCGTTGCGTGCACCTGTGTTGATCGGTCGGATGTTGTCGGAGACTGCTTTTTAAGCAGATTTTCTTCCTTAAGCCCACAGAAGGAAACTAAGGTCTTGAGGGAAGTGTCATGTTTTATGAAATGTCTCTGTGTGATTCGGTGACAGCATCTCTCTAATATACCGCTGAAATGACGAAAGTCTAAACCAGGGATGCCAAATTTGGCCCGCGGAGCGATTTTATTTGGCCCGCGAGATCATTTCAAATGTGTATTACAGTTGGCCCACATACACCATAACTGTGTAGCGCATAAAGATTTGAACATCAAAATACATTATATCACAGGAATATGAGTGGGCCCAGGCCATTTAAACAGCTCACACTCAAATGCAACAGAATATCAGGCACATTTGAACTATATGGGAATCTGTTATAAAAATAAATTTAAACATGAGCAATTTTAGTCAATCTTCGTTAAAAAAAAAAGAATATTGAGTTCGGCCCGCGACTTCGCTCCAGTTTTTGATTTTGGTCCTCGGTCAATTTGAGTTTGACACCCCTGGTATAAACAAAAGTATCTTTTCTTTTGCCCCACTAAATAGCAGGAGTCAGGCCATGCGGAAGAGCCTCCGGGAGTACAAGCTGAGCGGTCAGGGCCCCAAGGAGTTGCGCATCCTGCTGCACGGCCCTGTGGGGTCTGGGAAGTCCAGCCTCATCAACTCCATCAACAGTGTTTTCCAGGGCAAGGTGAAGATCGGGGCACTAGCCTCTACCCAGGAGAGCAGGAGTTTCACCAAAGTAGTGAGTGTCATATTCCTTGCACGCTGTTTTACACCATTTTTGCACAATTTACCTCACAGCAGAACCTGCCCTCTCTAGTGCTGAAAAAATACTATCTGCTGCTCTTATTAATGTTGTAGATCTGACTTTACTTCACACAAATAGTGTTATTCGTATTATTTATTGTCACAGTATGGCTCGAAACCTAATTTTCAGATCAATTTTATGTTTTGTGCAAGTGAAGAAACAGACAAAGGTGAAACCCCTGATTTGCTTTTCAGTATGAAAGCTATCGCATCAGTGACAAGGACACTGGCCTCCTGCCGTTTGTCTTCAGTGACGTCATGGGGTTTGAGCAGGGGGACTGTCATGGAGTTCTTGTGGATGACATCATCGGCATCCTAGGGGGGCACATTCCAGAGAAATATGAGGCAAGTGCCCTTCTCACTTATAAGACAGAAGAGGTGTCAAAAGTAACAGTAAAAAAAAAGAAATAGTTTCCTTCCAATACAGGTGTTGTACTTACACCATGAATTTATTTTAAATTTTACTTTTGACACATCTGTAAGACAGTTGTGTACAGAATGCAGATGTGATGTAGCTTTGCACTGTAGTTAATATAAAACAGTATTATATGTTGATGTGCAAAACACAATACTGAATGGACTGCAATTTTGCAAATGTGTACAGTCAGAGGTGTATCAGATGGTAGACTATTAATTTGGGTTGTGCACGGCCACACAGACACACACACACACACACACACACACACACCACAGAGAGAGAGAGAGAGAGAGAGAGAGTTACATGAAAAAAATAAATATTTTAATCTGGTTTGTTTAGTTTAATCTAGAGGATCCTCTGTCCAAAGAAGACCCCCGTTACAACAGCAGCCCCAGTCTGAGTGAGCAGGTACACTGCCTGATCAGTGTGCTGCCAGCTGACAAGGCCAACCTGATGGCCGACGGTGTGTATGAGAAGATGAGGGAGGTCAGGGAGCGGGCCAGCGCTATGGGTAAGAATGAGAGCAATGCACAGTCCAGTCAATCACACATTCAAAACGTTTTAAATGGGTGTAGGATCAAGATGTCAGTTCAAGTTACAGTGAGATGCCAGATTATCACACAGTGCTAATCACGTGACCCGAAACACCACTAAAATAACTGTAAAAGGGAGCATATTGATGTGCAGGTTATCCTGCATCTTCATCAGAATAATAGCAACGCAAAAACAGTATATAATAGTGTAATGGATGGCTCCACGTAGAATGCTGCATTGCATTACACTTAGCTCAGCTGATGCTTTTATCCAAAGTGACAGGGTATAGGCTACAGTCCCTGGAGCAATCTGGGGTTAGGTGCCTTACTCAGCAACCCTTTGGCCAATGTTGGTAAATATACCTTCAGACTCGTTGTTAAAATAGCCCAAACCAAAATCCTAACCCCTAGGGGTTAGTTACTTGCCTGATTATCATAGACTTGCAATCGAGATTCGATCTGAACGCCGCCAAAGGTGTTGCGTCACTAGGAGGGCACAGCCTGGCTAATAGGCTACAGTCCCTGGAGCAATCTGGAGTTAGGTGCCTTGCTCAGCAACCCTTTGGCCAATGTAATACCTTCAGACCCGTTGCTAAAATAGCCCAAACCAATATCCTAACCCCTAGGGTTGCTGTAGTGCGTCGCAATGTCTGGGTAGTTCACTTCAATACGTTGCTGATATTTACACAACACTGGAAGGCCTTTGTTTCCTTTACATTGTGCTGATGGCTGTAGAGCGAAATGCTTAAAAATTATATTCCAATTAAAACATTATATTGTACTGTAATATTTCTACCACCTCAAAAGTGATGAGCTCTCTTTCTCATCTTGCAGGCATACCACAAGTGGTCTTCATGACTCGCATTGATGTGTTGTGTCCACTTGTGAAAGACAACCTGCAGGCCATCTACTCAAGCAAGATCATCAAGAAGACAGTGAGTCACATATTTAGACACTCTGATCTCTCTCTCTCTCTCTCTCTCACACACACACACACACACACACACACACACACACACTCTCTCTCTCTCTCTCTCGTTAGTCACAGTAGACTAATTGTATGTTAACTTTGTCAGATGGAATCGTGCAGTAACCGGCTGGGTGTCCCCATGAACTGCATCTTCCCAGTGAAGAACTACCACGAGGAGATACAACTCAAAACTAACATGGACAGTCTCATCTTGCATGCTCTCAAGTCTGCCGTTGGTTTTGCAGATGATTATGTAAACAGTTTGCATAGATCATAAAAATATGCCAGTTCTCGTTTTCTTTACTCCTAATACACTAATCATAAAATTATGGCAACTGTGCATCAATCCAAAACTACTTTCACAAACACAAGCCAAGAGTGAAAACTCAACCCTTGAAATACTTCTATTTCTACAATGCATTGCTCACTTGGAGGTTTGCAAAGTAACAAACACTTATGGGTCTAAGCACTACACACACGGACAAAAAGTAATCTGCTTTTTTTGAGCGGATGTTGAGAAAGCAATAGCAAATAGAAAAGAAAAGTGAAAAAAAAAAGACTGAAACAGACGCACAGTATACACATATGGTTTGTAATGTCTCGGGGTATTGAAGCTTTTATAGTGAAGCATGGACAAGATACCACAGCCCTTATAGAACAGCCTTGCCCCTCGATATTACATAAGCCCCATTGTACCAGTTGTTTGTATTAGTTCTATGGTTTTTGGCTGCAGTTCCAATGAGTTCTCCACTAGTCGCGCATCGGAGACCAGAATGAATGGGACCCAATGGAGCTAGATGCTAAAAATCTTAATTTTCACACAGGTCTCATCAACAAAGCTCAGATTTGAATGTCGTTCTGGAGACTTCAATAAGGGTTTCACTCAACAGTTTAATAAAAAAGTACATATGTTAGTTTGATTTGTTACAGGAGGCGTTTTTGTCGCTCACTACTCACTAGCATTTGCTAAGGATGTGACGTCATAGACACTTAAAATCACTTTTTAAGCATAATGCATGGCTCAAAAGATCTAAAACTCAGCCATGGGTATTTTCTATATATATAGTCTTTCGAAAGCAACATCCGAATTACATGAGAAAAAAATCATATACTGAGATAAAGGTACCATGAGGGGTTTTGCTTCATAGGACTCAATTCATTCTGGTCTCCGGGCCACCACGTGGATAAGGGTGGAACTGCCGCTACAGCTCTAAATCTGCCATAGAACTAATACAAACCTGCCTCGTTTCGGGAAACCGGAAATACACTGTGAAACCAACCAGTGGCGTATCTGGGCTTATAGAATCTGTGAAGATACTGAATAACAGGGTTATGCCGTTTTTATTTTTTTACATTTTTTACACTACATTACATTTAGCTGATGCCTTTGACCAAAGCGACTTACAAGAATAAAATTTAAGCAAGAATAGGGTAAGGCACAGTGTACAGTTGTAACACTGACAGCATTGTCCAACACAAATTAAAAAAGAAGATGTAGCAAAGAATAAGATGCATTAAAAAGTGGCAAAAAGTAAACGAAGACATAAAGGTGCAGTGTGCAGTTGCAACACTGTCCAACACCATGGTAAAAGATGCAGCATAATATAATAAGAAGGATAACAAGGCATTTAGGATAATAAAGAAAGACATCTAGGCACTGTGCACAGTAGCAACACTGACAACAATGTTCAAAACATGGTAAAATGGGTTCAAAGGTAATAAAAGTCCTGTCAGCTCCGGGCTATAGTGTAGTTCTACTCTCTAAGTGTTGGATTAACATTGAACAATTTACAGTGTGCACACTTAACTCTCCCTTCCCATGGACACTATAGATAGAGCAAGGATAGCAACTTCACAGCTTGTCCTATTTTATCCAGTGCTTCTACGGTATGTGACTTAAATAGCATTGTGTCCTTATGATGGCAAACTCATGTTTTCTTTTGCAGTTTGGATGTCTCCTGTTGTTGAGTTTTACATTAGTGCATGACACATGCAGTATACATTTTTTTAAAGATAAGGTACTACTTTATTTATGTAATTGTAATTATTATTTCCCAATGTGATGTGTGTTTTATTTTCGTTAAAACTCATCTCATGATGTATTTTGCACTAAACGATGCCATGTCCAGTTTTGTGATTCAAATGAATGTAATTTGTGTTAGCACCACAGGTGTTAGGCTATGTGGGGACTCTGGTTAGGGCCTGTGGGGGCTCTGGTTGCCTGTTGGATAGCAGCAGTCTACGGTGAAGAGTGTCGTAGTCTACCAAATGATACCATGACATGAAAACAGTGGGGGAAAGATTAGACAGACGGACAAAATGGCAGACAAACAGACAGAGAGTGCGTTGCAATATGCGACCTTGCCTCCTCCACTTGCTTCTCGTCATGATGACATCACTGACAACAGCATTATATTTCAATATCTTGCAAAAGCTCAATTGTAGAGTCTTCTTCTCATTTGCATTTGAGATGGTGAATGAAAAACAGTCCCTCAAAAGTTGTTGTGGCTAGGCTGACAGCTGGGAAACTTTATCGTTTTCTCCACGGAGGAGGGGCCAGGAGGCGGGACGAGGAGACAAGCGCAAGTGGAGGAGGCAAGGTCACATATTAAGACGCACTCAGTCTGACTGATTGATTGATTGATCCCATGCTGGGATATGTAAATGCGTGTGAAGATACAATGTCAGAAAAATAAAGATGTCAAAAATACCAAACTCCTTTTCATGCTTATGTAAGGGCCCACGTACGAATTACATTTCCAAAGGTCATGTGTCCAAAGGTCAATTTTGTGCTGTATGAAAAAAAAAACATTTGAGTGGACTTTCATTGGTCTACTTTAAATACCGCCAGCAGATACAATTTGCCATTAACAGATTTATGAAGGCTGCAGGCAGAAAAGTACACTTGGAAACCATACCTGTAGCTTCTCAGTCCACCTCACAAAGTCTGAAACTTTGCGCGATTATGGGACAGAGATGGTAGGAGGCAGTGATTGATAAACGGTTAGGGCGTTACACTTGTATCCCAAAGTTTTCCAGGTTGACTCCCGGGCCACCAGGTTGGTGGGGTGAATTATTTATCTGTGCTCTCCCCCATCCTCCTCTATGACTGAGGTACCTTGAGCATGGTACCATCCCGCTGCACTGCTACCTGCTGTTTGGGGCTGCCTACCTTGCCTGGGTGAGGCATAAATGCAATTTCATTGTGTGCAGTGAGCACTGTGTGCTGTGTAAAAAGTGAGAGTGATGGAGAAAAAGTGGCATGCACAATAATTGAACGATCTGCCAGAAATTCAAAGTTATGCATAATTGCACACTGCCTTTCTACTATTTTACTTGTCCCACTTATCTTGGATGAATGTATTGGATGATGGCTGGTGCCAAGCAAGAGATAGAGGTCATGGAGGACGGCATTCAAGAAAAAGAAACATTGAATTGTCAACATAAGAAGCTAATTGAAAGTGACAAAGTATTTGTTACTTTTACATGTATAGACTTTAACAGAGGTACTTACAGTATACTTCAGTAGCAATCAAGATACTTTTACTTGAGTACTACTTTTCTGTACTTTTCCCACCTCTGAACATAGTATGTCTTTTTGTGCTCTTTTTGAATTGTAATTTATCATCATACATGTCTTTGTACACTACAATGTCTGCTTTCTTGTCATGCCATGTTGCTGCAGACTGCCCCTCACTGTCTACATTACATTACATTACACTTTGCTGACGCTTTTATCCAAAGTGACTTACAGTTATTTACAGGGTATTGGTTACAGTCTCTGGAGCACTGTGGGGTTAGGTGCCTTGCTCAAGGACACTTCAGCCATGGAGTGAGGTAGGGAGTAGAAGGGTGGGATTTCAACCTACAATTCTCGGATCTACTCCCATCTCCTTAACCATTGCCCCACAGCTGTGTGTCTGAGTGATTGTAATTTCATGCACATACGGAGAGCAAGTGTCCCCACTACGAACATATGTGGAACAAGACCAAGTTGTGTTGTCAATGTGTGTGTGTGTGTGCATGCATGTGTGTGTGTGTATGCGTGCGTGTGTGTGATTAGCAGTGTTCCATCAGCCTGGATGTCGCCACTTCAATCCTGACCTACAAAGCGAACACAGCTATCACACACACACACTACTCTAATGGCAATACTGCAGCCGTCTGATGTTCTGCCCAACCAAGCAAGCATTGCCGTCAGAGTAGTATATCAGAGTCAAACAAACCAGAGGCGTCACCAGTGGAACAGAAGCTGCTTATCACTCCATCACACATACCTACATAACTATGCTGGAACAAACCTTATCCTACAAACCAGCATGAAGGGTAAAGGTGTTAGTAACATGAAGACAGAATACTGCCGTTGGGCCAGTGAGAGATCAGAGAGTTGCTGAATCAGTTGCTAGCAGGCCTAGAGCTGTATTAAGCCACAGGCTATATATGGCTGCAGCCTAGGGCCCCCACTTGCCAGGGGGCCCCACAGGATAAATATGGCTGCAGCCTAGGGTCCCCACCTGCCAGGGGGCCCCACAGGATAAATATGGCTGCAGCCTAGGGTGCCCACCTGCCAGGGGCCCCCACAGGATAGATATGGCTGCAGCCTAGGGTCCCCCAGTTGGCTGAAGGGGGAGATGAATATAATTTGTGAAATCATGTAACAAGATGTAACATCGATAACTTATTCTGCCATGTCAGGTAGAGTTTTGAATTGTTTTAATACTCCTCTTGGATAACAATTCTGACGCTGTCCATGTCATTTTGCTACAAAATTGTCAATTCTTTGTGGGGCCTACACCCTACAGTAACCTTTGGCCTAGAGACCCGAGGCCTTCGTGAATCAATGACCACCATGGATCAGTTTAACCAGTGAATGAACCAATGAAACAGTGTTCATGAACTCTTGGAGGCTAACACCAGCCACTGGTCCATGAATAGGGCCATTGAATCATGAATCACTGGTTAATTTATTTATTTGGTTCCTTATCCTCCTCTTGTCTTCGGGTCGCCACTGACCCGTTTCAGTTTTTGAATGTACAGGGGTTGGACAAAATAACTGAGACACCTGTCATTTTAGTGTCATCTAGTTCCTCTTGGAACATGGATGGTTACAGAATTTGAAGGCAAGACGAGGGTTAACTGGTTGAGTTAATGGATTGCAAAAAGTGTTAACCTTCTCTGGAGGCACTGTTCCTCTGCAGTCACTGTATGATGTGCGTGTAGAAATACAGCACTAGCTTGCTAGTTCACTCATTACAGCTTAATTTACTTACACAAATGCGAAAGACAAAAAATGGGTAACATGTTTAAATAACATTAACCTGCATTTTTCTGCATTAGCCTGGGATTAACTCTGGCACTATGCATGAAATGGTAACATTATGTTTAAATTGTACATTGTCCTAGTAAAATCTAAAAATCAAATGCTTACCTAAACCAACTGTTCATGGGAACTGAATGTCTCTATTTCCATTTCCATAGAATAACAATAAGTACAACAAACTACACAAACTGCTTTGCAGAAACATACAGAAGCTTTACAACACATGACAATGAACATGACTGCATGAAATAAAATAATACTACGTGGTTACTCTTGTATTTTGTTTACAATCACAGGTGTTTACCAACAGCGAAGCTCGGACGATCCATCAAAGGTTGCATGTTGACATGGTGTTGTTAAAAAAAAGCTTGTTCCTGTGACCTGTAGTTTGTCACCTTTGGCTTTCATGTAACGCTTCAGTGACCAGTCTAGTGCTACCAAATCAATAAACCAAGAAAAAGCATAGCACATGTCACCAAGGCAAAGGAGTGGGATATCGTTTGGTTTCCCAAGGGGCCGTGATCCTCTCCTTCTTTTTCAGCGGTGTTTAGTGGCGGCTTGCACAATGTGCACTGCTAGATCTGTAAACAATTTACACGCCAATTTGTCTAACAATATGTCTTGCACTCTCTGTTCTGTGTTTTCTGAATTTCCAAACTCCGGCAAAGATTTCTGCCAGGGTTTCCATGCTGTCCTTCAGATCAGATCAAGCGCACAAGGCAGGATGGGAATTGTCAGGCAATATCCAAAGAGATTTTCTATAAGAAATAGTGGCATTTCATTCGTCTCTGTGTGCTGGAGTTACAGGAGTTAGAAGTTCTCAACACCAATGCCTTCTCCACATATTGCACAGTGTCTACCCATCTAGATTTCTTTCCAGTCACATATCCAGGAAACTGACAAAGTCAAATGCAAAGTTGACGGCATTTGTCAGGGCATCCAGTATCAGACTGTCCAACCTATTGTCCAATCGGTTCTCCTCGTGGTAGTTCTTGATTGGGTAGATGCAGTTCAAGGGCACGCCCAGTTTGACACTGCATTCTTGCATCTGAAAACATGAGCACATACAGTACAGCAATATTGCATTACGGCAATGGTAGGCTACATTTAATATATTTGATCTTTGAGTATGTACAGTATTCATGACGAATTGCATTATTGTATTTGAAGAGTTCAGATGCAAAACCCCCTAACTCCATTTCTGAAGACCTGCACTTCTATAATTTTAGAGAACCCCATTGTTGGTTTGGTTTACATTCATGTTCTTGATAATATATATATACAGTAAATAGTTATATTACATAGATAAAATTAAAAAAATGTGCAATTTTGATAGCTTTGTATTAAATAAAAATGAATTAAGATTATTTTCTAAAAAGGCACTTAGGGGGTTTTGCATCTGAACTCTTCATTTGAACAATATTTTGAATAGTATTTTTATTTCCCAAAGTTCCTCTACTTCACAACTAAAGCAGACCGTACAAAACACACACACACACGCTATGCACACACACACAAAACACATTCTTTTCTCTTTTTTATCGTAGTCAACAATAGAATGACGCCTTACAGTTCTCCCAATTAACAATTCCCCATTCTTCATGTCAGTGAGTAGTACACACAAGCAGATGCAAGCATGCCTGCATGCACGCACACAGACACAACAAAACAAGAAAACGTACCTTCTTCCTTATCGATTTGCTGGAGTAGACATGCTTCAGGTCGTAATGTACAAGAGAGCATGCCATATCCACATGAGTCATGAACACCACTTGAGGGATACCTGTACACACACACACACACACACACACACACACACACACACACACACACACACACACACACACACACACACACACACTTCTATAAGAACTACCTACTGGTTATTGTTTTATGGTAAAATACTATAGTATTTAGTACTTAGCATTTACAAGTAGGAATCAGATAATAAAGTTGGTCATACCCAATTCACTAGCGTGCATTCTAATTTCACGCATCTTCTGAATGATCTGACCGTCCATCAGAGAAATTTTGTCTCCAGCCACCACACTGATCAGGCAGTGGACTTTATCAGACAGAGAAGGGCTGCTGTTGTAGTGTGGGTGTGTTGAGGAAAGTGGGCATACAGGATTAAACTGAAAAAACAAAAACACAACAAGAGGGATTAGAGATGCAGCCTGACCCCCCGGGAGGCACGTAATGTGTGTTTGATGTCCCCTACAGGTGACCCACATGCCCTGCAGGCAGAAAATCTAGCTGAACCCCCTCCGAGAGGGCAGGTAAAAATACATACAGTAAATGTAATATTCAAACTACTTTAATTATGTGCTGATTTATGTCATGTTTTATCGCCAGTGTCCGTAATGTTTGTGTGCTCATCTTACCCTGTAGTTGTCTTTTATGTGTCCTTTAATGGCATAGACGATGTCATGAGGATGCACGCCTTCATCATATCTAGACTCCAGACCCATGATGTCATTGAAGACGAACGGTAAAGGTCTGCCCCGTCTGTCTCTGATCTGATAGGTTTTGTACTGAAAGGAAAGAGAAGAAGAAAATAATATTAAACGGATTAAAAATTACAATAAAATTAAATTACATTAGTTTATTCAAGATTGGATCGTACCTAATGTTGTCAACTAAGGTCTCAGTACGGTTCGCTTCCGAGGGGTCTGGGCACGCTTTGGAGCGTTCACATATGCGGCAAAAATGCTGAGTCACTACTCTGAGTTCGCTTAGGTGGCTGAAAAGGACCAGGTGTGAAAACACTGCGAGTGTAATGTAATGTGATGTAGTCCCACTGATTTTCTTATATGTACGGCATCCACGACATCTGCCGTACCATAAGTGTAAAGGGCCACTCACGTGTGTTGTGAAGCTGGTGCTGGCTGAGCTTTCTGCCAGGGCCCCGATCGCCACTCTGCCCAGGAAGACGCTGTTGATGGAGTTGATGAGGCTGGACTTGCCAGACCCCACAGGGCCGTGCAGCAGCAGACGCACCTGTTTCACCCCTAGGTGCTCACAGCTCAGGCTCAGTAGTTTGTTCTTAATGACGTCGTTTTGCCTTCATGTGATAAAATAAAATATTTATTCAATAAAATAGTTACTTGTTATTTTAAAATAGTTCTTGTAGCAGAGAGCAACCAGGCAGAAACCTCTTAAAATGGTTAATCTCTCAAATGAAGAGGGTAGTTTGTGGGGGGAAAAAACAGTGAAGCCCAATGACATAATGTAGGCCTATCATATCAACTGTGGTGCTGGACAGTCTGGAGAGGACCTCTGTAATATTCCCTACTCTGGACGCGACACTGTTGTAATGCAGTGAGTGGAGTCCCAAGTGGGAAAACAGATATTTACCGCCAGTCTACACGGCGCCAGTCGCGGTCATACTCTGGAAAAAAGAACACAAGTATTACATCTGGTAAGCCCACATAATTACACAGTGAGCAAGTTTTAGACTCTTCTGTCATAAAGCGTATTGTAAGCACACTCATTGTCATATATGGCACGTATACTACATTGACATATTATTGTCAACACACAGAGTGCACATTAGCACCTCTAACGTGATTTCAAATTTAAATTTTCACAAATTTAAAATGTCATATAACATACCGAGCATGGTGATATTAGCTGAATCTGACGCGCTGTCACCTCCGTAGCTGATGCGTACGGTGTACTTGCCCTCGTCCTCCTCCCTGGCGTTCCTAATCTTCAGGGTTAGGTCGGTCCCAGACTTGCTGATCTCCACCCTGCCTCCGCTGTACAGCGTTTGGCCATCCTTGCTCCACCTGACCTCCACATAGTCAACGTTGGTCTTGAGGGAGAGCGTGATGTCCTCTCCTCTCTTCACACTCTTGTTGTATATGTAGGACTCAAATGCTGGGGAGTAGACCATCAGATTGTCATCCAGAAGGTTACAGTAGGAGTTTGAGGGTAGTTCCTCAAGTTTGCAGATGGGTCATCATCATCATTGACATTTTTTTAGGAGCAGACTTCAGGGTGGTGCATCTGCAACCACAGTTAGCCTAATGACATTTTTTTACTGATATAAAATGCATAGTAATTGGTTGTGAATTATTGATGTAGTCATTTAATTAATGCAATGTGATGAGTGGTTGCACCACCTGATATCTAAATATCAATGAGCCAGATGGTGATTTTAAGTTTAAGATCCATCTTACCTGGCTTTGGATAGGATGATCCCATCATGTACTCTGTGGAGATGGAAGAGTGTAAATATCTCAAGCTAAAACATTGGGATCGTCTACAAGATACAAAATCCAAAGGACAGAAAGGATGAGCGATAGCCTATAGTTGAACATTTGCTGTAATTGTTTCTTACAACCGGTAGTGCAATGCTTTCTCTTTATACAATTAAATGTCATGTATCAAATAAATTAGTTTGAACACATTAAGTTCATCAACACTATTTGAAACCATTTGGCAATAGGTCCTACAGCCAGCCATTTTGGGGGCCATGAAAAAAATCGAATTTTCAGTGCTGTCAGTGATTGGGCCCTTAGAATCTGTAATACCTTTCCACCCCTCTCGGCACCCATACATACAGCTCAACATCAGGCGCACCCATACGCCTGTCCCATCTCCAGTCGGAGAGGTTAAGTTCCACATACTAGGCCTATACACACACACGCGCGCACGCACGCTCACCACACTTAACACGTAGGCTACAACGAAAGACTAGATAAACTGGTCACAGAACGCTTTATAACAACAATTACTGAATGCCGCCGGCATAGTTATGTCAACCCCAAAACGACCCGGGCTCTGCCCAGTTATTTTAAATGGATAAGTCTCCATGCGACAGCCAGCAAACTGCAGTGTCATATTGTGCGTTAGAGACCATATGGAATATCTAAAACGTGTTTACATTTCACACGTTCTGTCAACCGAACACTAGTCATTTGCAGACATTTGTGTCGAGGCCGATTTTAAACAACACCTCGCATAATAGACGACAGCACATGAGATATTGGCAAGATTAATCTTTCTGTTCAGCCCAAACTTACTTTTACTCTGTCCAACAGTTGGCCATCCACCAAACTATTAAAACAAGACATACGAGTCAAATACACCCTACGAAGAGAGGCAACTCTGAAAGACAAATTGAGTAAACATCTCGCAAAGAATAGAAACCGAAAGCAAAAGGTCAGACGTCATTTCTGATGTCAAAATTCTGATGGCCGCTTGGGGGCAGCACATGTCCACGTGCGCTATGAGGCCAATCAGGCCATGAAATAGCAACAGGTGCGGTAGTTATCTCCTCTCTTCAAATGCAGTGGTACTTTTCAGTATTATGAATTAATGCAATTGTCGGTTGTAGTGCACACTACAGTCAGGCACATGCCAATGGAATATGACTAGACATAGACAAGAATTCCTGATTGTTGTGAGATCAATTTGACAAAGAGAACTGAAAAATAAGAAAAAAAAAACTAATTGTGTACAATACAATACAATACAATACAATACAATACAATGCAATGCAATATGTATATGTAGGCCTAGCACAGTATCACAACTAAGAAGTTGACTCAAAGCACTTTCAAAATACACATACACACACATTCCCACATTCACAGGTGCCTTGTCTAGGTTCACGTGAGAAAGTGCACAAACACATGCACACACACACACAGTAATAACTAGAAATGCACTCAGAGTTCACAGGTGCCTTGTCTAGGTTCACGTGAGAAAGTGCACAAACACATGCACACACACCAAGGAAGTTCAGTTCCTTTTTAGACACAATTAAGCTATGTGTGTCATGATGTGGTGTCATCCATGTAGATGTAGACCTGTTCAGAAAATTGAACCGTGAAGTTGTAACCAAATTATATCTGTCTCCGTTATAATTAGGCTTAGGTCAGTACCATGTTCCTCTATAGCTGTGGCCTGTTTAGTTCACCTGTGATTGTGGTAGAACTAGGCCTATTGGCAAAGTGATTGTGATTTGCAAATGCTTATTGAAGCTCACAGGTTGCTATTTGACACATTTTTAACATTTATAAAAAGACAGTATGCCTTTCATACCTTTTAAAATCTCAAATCCAGAGAAAACATGGTTGTCAAGTGTACTAGAGTGCATCCCAATATGTGACCTTGCCTCCTCCACTTGCCTCCTCCACTCGCTTCTCGTCATGATGACATCACTGACAACAGCATTATATTTCAATATCTTGCAAAAGCTCAATTGTAGAGTCTTTTTCTCGTTTGCAATTGTTATGGTGAATGAAAAACAGTCCCTCAAAAGTTGTTGTGGCTAGGCTGACAGCTGGGAAACTTTATCGTTTTCTCCACGGAGGAGGGGCCAGGAGGCGGGGTGAGGAGACAAGCGCAAGTGGAGGAGGCAAGGTCACATATTGGGATGCACCCCTAGTGTATGTGTGCTGCATGGACGAGGTGGAGTGTCATGGCGGCAGGTAGCTATGGTCGGTGCGTCCGAAGTCTGACAGGTGCTAGGAATGCGCCACAAAAGCTGCTTTCGCGGCCCCCAAATAACTCAACAGATACACAAAAACTGAAACACGACCAGCGAATGCTTTTTAGTTTTTGTGTAGGCTTGTGCATAACTCTGATTGTGTGCACTACGAAACACCGAGTTAAGACCAGCAATGGCACCTCACTTTGTACTCCTGCAAACGGCAGTCAACATCTGCTAGTTTTGTTTTAACCCTGTTTTTTTTTTTTAAGGAACATCAAACCTGTCAAGTGCCAAAAATGGAAAATAGCCTCATGGCTATAACCTTGTATATTTAGCATTTTTTAAATGCTGGTAGGGGAGACCGGGGTTGGTTGTCACACTTTTTACTTAAATCTAATTTCTGCTACATTGGTAAGGACACCCTTTCTTTCCATAGGTATTGACTGATGTCTCAGGTCCATTTGGATAGTCTTAGATCCAGAAGACTCCTTTCTCTTAAAAAGATATGGATTGTCAAAGGCACCTTGCACAGATGTGACAACCAACCCCATTGCAGGGTAGGTTGTCACACCCCATGGGGTTGGTTGTCCCTGTGTTATTGTAATGGGCAAAATGGGAAAATAGAGACATGTTTTAAATTATATATTTTTCATTATTTTCAATGAAATATGAAACTAAACTACACTAAACTAATCTCATGTGTATAAAATCATCAATTACATTTTAAAAAGCCATTAGTTTATTTCATTTTCACTTCATTTCATTAAATTCATTAAAATGTCACTGAAATTCATTAAAAATCATTAATCCATAAATGTTATCCATAAGTTCATAAATGTTAAACACAAAGCCAACCAATCCTCAATCATGCAAACATACAGTGCACAGGACAAACTATAGCCCAATAAAAGTCATAACAATGCCAGTACTAACAACTTTGCAATGTAATTCATGTGACAACCAACCCCGAAAAAATTGTGACAACCTACCCCAACTGACATTTTGAGCTATTTTGGAGGCTTGTGTCCACATGCATTACTCTAGCTCCGAAAGAAACTAACCAATTTGTAGCTTTACCTTTACACTTTCAAATGGCAATATTTATTGTGACATCAACTTATAGTGTCATGACTTATAAGAAAAACAATGGAGTCCTCAAAAGTTGGTTTTGCATGTGAAAAACACTTTAAGTTGTCTCACTTCAAAGCGATGCTGTTTTCATCTCCACTATCAACGTAGGTGACCTTAGACCCCAATTCTGAACAGATCTGGGTCAAAACTTTTGATCTACGCCCTATAGTGGCTGAGATATGATGACTGTGACAACCTACCCGTGTGACAACCAACCCCGGTCTCCCCTAATATATGCCGTCCCTTTTTAAATAAATAAACCTAAACCTAAACCTACTACATCCCTCTCAGATCCGCATTTCACAGAGGCTAATAACTTTTAATAGTCCAACTATTTATACAATTCTTGTTGTAGCCTAGTTTATTTGCATGTTTCACGGATAAGTTGTGGCTCGTTGAGGGCGGCGCCGAGTTCACTGACGCCACTGTCATTCCATAACCGCAAGCGTTGTCAATATGATTTTCTAGTCATTACATACAATTTAATTTGCCTGTTAACAGATGACTTGCATGGATCCATTCATTCATCCCATGTTTGTTCACCAACTAGGCCTAGTTGAAAACTTAACTTCGAGCTTGAAAGACGTGACCCCTTTCCTTTGTTGCCAACGTCTGCAAAAGCGCAGAGCTCAGAGAGCTGGCAGTGACAATGTTGCTGGCAATTTCGCCATACTTTTTTTGAGTCAGATGATGGAGTAGGCTACATGGATCAATCAGTGGATGAGCTGTAGACCTATTGAATTACAATATACAGTCCCAGGAAAAAGTTTGTACACCCTTTGAAATTTCTTACCTGTCTGTCAAAATTGGTCATAAAACATGGTCTGATCTTCCCGGAAATCGCAAGAAGGAACAACCAGAGTCTGCTTTAATTAATTCAACCCAAACATTTACAAGTTTTCATATTTTCATTGGCCATAAGATGTAAACATTCACAGGACAGCAAGGCGTAAGTAAGTACACCCTTGCATTCAATAGGTTTTAACCCTACGTTAGTCGCAATAACCTCAACCAGATGTTTCCTGTAGTTGCAGATCAGATTAACAAAACAATCTGGATGTATCTGGTCTCCCTCTTCTTTAGAAAACTGCCTCTCGTCAGCAAGGTTTGTGGGATGTCTGGAGTGCATAGCTTTCTTGACTTCATGCCATATAATCTCAATTGTTTTTTGTCAGGGCTTTGACTGGGCTATTCCAGAATGTGTATTTCATTATTATGAAGCCATTCTAAAGTCGATTTGCTTCTAAAGTATGGGTTGTTGTCACATTTCAGCACCCATCCTCTTGTGTGCTTCAACTGTGTGACAGACTACCTCACTTTTTTTCTGTAAAATATCTCGATAAACTTCTGAGTTCATTGTTCCACTGATGATAGCAAACTCAAAAGGGCCTGAGGCAGCAAGGTAGCCGCATATAATGATGCTCCCGCCACCATACTCAAAGGCGGAGATGATGTTTTGGTGAAGGTGTGGTTCTCCAGTTCTCCTCCAAACATGACATTGTATGTTCCCCTGAACAATTCAACTTTGGTTTCAACGTTGGTCTACAGAATATTTTGCAGTAATTCTATGAAGCATATAAATGCTTTTTCACAAACCTCAAAGGTGCAGCAATATGTTTTTGGACAGAAACCCCATTAATTTTAGATTGGAAGAATGAATCCCATTTGTAGCTATTCTTGGTTACATCTCCTCTTCTGAGTATGGTGGCGGGAGCATCATTATATGCGGCTACCTTGCTGCCTCAGGCCCTTGACAGTTTGCTATTATCAGTGGAACAATGAACTCAAGTTTATTGTGATATTTTACAGAAAAAACGTGAGGAAGTCTGTCACACAGTTGAAGCACACAAGAGTATGGGTCCTGCAATGTGACAACAACCCATACTTTAGAAGCAAATCGACTTAAGAATGGCTTCATAATAATGAAAAACACATTCTGAAATAGCCCAGTCAAAGCCCTGACAAAAAACAATTGAAATTAAATGGCATGAAGTCAAGAAAGCTATGCACTCCAGACATCCCAAAAACCTTGCTGACGAGAGGCAGTTCTCTAAAGAAGAGGGAGACAAGATACAAACAGATTGTTTTGTTAATCTGATCTGCAACTACAGGACAAGTCTGGTTGATGATATTGCAACTAACTGAGGGTTAAAACCTACTTAATGCAAGGGTGTACTTACTTATGCCTTGCTGTCCTGTGTATAGTATGGCCTTATGACCAATAAAAATATGATAACATGTAAATGTTTGGGTGGAATTAATTAAAGCAGACTCTGATTGTTCCCTCTTGAGATTTCCGGGAAGATCCGACCATGTTTTATGATCAATTTTGACAAAAATGTAAGAAATTTCAAAGGGTGTACAAACTTTTTCCTGGGACTGTATATACAGAGGCCTATATATTTTACGTGCGCCGTTATGAATCTCTTCACCATTCGTTCATTATGAAATTAAGTTCAGTACGCTCATGTTTTGTGGTACTGATGGATATGCTATGGCATCAGTGCGCTGTGACGCAACAAATCACGGACTATGCACTAGTTGCAATTCGCGCGCATCTCTCCCTAAGCATTTCCGAATGTTTTGTGACAGCATTGTGAACTTCAACAACCTCAAGGGTGCCTGTTGAAAGCCGTATGCCAAATACTTTCCTCACATGGGCTACTTGTGGTTGGTGTAGGCGCTCTCGGCAAAGATAGTCATTCCCTTGGGCTGGTCTCACGAACTTGAAGGAAATAGATGGGATATGCGGGGTGTGTGTGTGTGTGTGTGTGTGTGTGTGTGTGTGTGCGCGCGCGCGCATGTGCGTGTGTTTGTCTGTGTGTGTGTGTGTGTGTGTGTGTGTGGGGTCAGCCCAATGTTCCCACGGCCCATTGGTCCCACAGCCCATTGGTCCCACATTGCTAAGACTTTTGCGTTTTTTCAAAATTAGGCCCAATGGTCCCACAGCCCATTGGTCCCACAGCCCATTGGTCCCACATCACTAAGATTTTTTAATTCAATTTTAGGTCCGTTGGTCCCACAGTCCATTGGTCCCACAGTCCATTGGTCCCACATCACAAACACTTCAATGGGCTGTGGGACCAAGGGACCCACTAGTTTGACGCCCTCTCGGTACTTCACATGGTAATCAAACATTTCAAACAAGCAATTTAAGGTTAGGTTTAGGGTTAAGGTTAGGGTTAGGTTTAAGGTAAGGGTTAGGGTTAGGTTTAGGGTTAAGGTTAGGGTTAGGGTTTAGGTTTAGGTTAGGTTTAGGGTCGTATGACGTAAGCGGTAAGTACCGAAAGGGCGTCGAATTAGTGAGTCCCGTGGGACCAATGGGCCTAAAAATTCAAATAAAAAAGCAATGTGGGACCAATGGGCTGTGGGACCAATGGACTGTGGGACCAATGGGCTGTGGGACCAATGGGCCTAAATAATGAAAAAAAGTCTTAGTGACGTGGGACCAATGGGCTGTGGGACCAATGGGTTGTGGGATCAATGGGCTGTGCAACCAGTGGGCCATGGGACCAATGGGCAGTGGGACCAATGGGGCGTGGGAACATAGACACGCTCCCGATATTCTTGCCGTGTCGCGTTTCACAGAGGCTGCTTACTGTGCTGTGAAGCAGCAATTAAATCACCACGGATAAAACACTGGTTGCAATTTGCGTGCAGCAAATAACCACAGATTATGTGGCAGTCAAAAGACAATCCCTTAAGGATTGTCCAATTCACCCTCGCGCACCCCTGGTTGTATGACAAATACATGCGCTGTGGGTTCACGTGGGCTATAGGCTTTGATAGTGGTTGGTGTCGCTCTCGCGACAAAGACAGTCCCTTGAGAATTGTCCAATTCACCTCGCACACCCCGTGGCAGTCCGCGAAGGTGCCAGGACACCCGTGGCATATTCGACAGTGAGCCAGTGCTCAAGAGAAGCTGCCCTCCAAACATAGTTTGAGACCAGTGCTGATTTCACCTCCTGCATCTTGTTGCTAATGACACTCTGACAGGTGCAGCAGGACGTTTTATACTCGCTGGGACGTGACGTCATCACACCCTGTCCAGTTTCGGTCTGTCTTTGGCATTGTGGTCTGACTTTGCCATTGTGACGTGGCGCAAGAGGCCAGGTGCTGCGAACACACGAACGAACGAACAAACACAGAAATCGGGCGATCACATAACCTCCTTGGCAGAGGTCATAATAGTCCTAAAAAAATACCTTGAAAGTGATCGTAACATAGTCTTCCTGTGCTAGAAGGCAAGGGGTTGCTTTCCAATGCAACCTTGCGTCCTCCACTTGTGCTTGTGGCCTCGCCCTGCCTCCTGGCCCCTCCTCCGTGGAGAAAACAAATAAGTTTCCCTGCTGTCAGCCTAGCCAAAACTATTTTTCGGGGGACTATCCTTCATTCACCATCCAGTTTGCAAATGAGAAAATTACTTTACAATTGAGCTTTTGCAACCCAGGTGAAAAAGTGGTTCAATTTAGTACAATAAAAGCATGACTGAAGTGTACTTAGCATGTTAAAAGTGCACTCGTGCTTTTTGTGCTAAGAAAAAGTATGTTTACAATATGCTTATTTAAAGTGTACTTAAAATTAGATGTAATTAAGTTGCTCTCAAAGAAAGTACACTTAGCGAACCATACTTCAAGTGGACTTCGAAGATGTTTGGCTAAAGTGTATTTAGAGGAATATACTAATAGTGTTCTAATAGTGAACTTACTTAAGTGTATTTTTTAATAACATATTGCAGTTGTACTTTTTTAAAGTGCAATATGATTACACTTCACCCAAATGTCTTCGAAGTGTGATTTTCTATAGTGCGCTTTAAAGTAAATCGCTTTAACATATCGCAAGTACACTTTTTCTAAGTGCACCATGATTGTACTTCACCCAAATATCTTCAAAGTGTGCTTACACAAAGTGCATTTACCCATCATGCACCATCATGCATGTCCCATCATGCAATGCACTTCTTAAAGCTACATTTCTCACACCGAAAGCCATTAATCTTGAAGGAATATCTTTGGTTTGCATAAAAATATTAGTCATTGTTATATTCTGTGTTTATTGTAGGGGTTTTTAAAATTTAAAGTGGTACACATAAAATGACCATGTTACCACCATCATTATGATGGTCACGTATATGTTCTGGTATATATAGGCTCACACTTCCCATTATATCATGGTAGGAGGTAAATTGGAACTAGTTCAAACAAATAATAGAGAGTCACCATTAATGATCAATTCAAGTGATCAACTGCAGGAAGGTGGAGCAGGAATGAAATAAAGTGATATGTGTATCTGGAATCGCTGTAACAATACAATGATTGTAAAAGTCAGCCATGCAAGGCATGCAAACTATAACACTACTGTGACATGTGGCTGTGTGTAATGTACAAGCTCTGAGGACCAGCATGGATTGTAGTATTACATTTATATTATTTCATGTACTTGGGAGTGTACTGTAAATATACTTCAAGCATACCTGTTATATATTTACAATACTTAATATGATGTACTTTTTACAGACTTAAAATGTTCCAATGTAGTCCAAAGAAGCATGAAGTTAATATACTTTTATTGAACTTCTAGTAACAATAAAATGTTATAGAAGTGTACTCAAGCACACTCTTAATGCCATACGAATGCATGAAAAGTGTGTTTGGAGCATACTTTCAAAAGTATGCTTGTAGTGCACTTAAAGTTGTCCAAAAGCGGTGCCAATTTAGCATCCTCAGTGTGCTGCAAGTGTGCTGAAGTACTGCTTTAGTAGTGCTTCAGCGCACTAATAGTGCAATAAAGCGCACTTTAAATCGCTGAAAATAGTACACTTTGTACTAAGTACGGTCAAAAAAAGTACACTTTAAGTAAATGGGTTTTTCACCTGGGAAGATATTGAAATATAATGCTGTTGTCAGTGATGTCATTATGACATATTACTTCCTGGTACGACACCACAAGCACAAGGTCACATATTGGAACGCACCCTAGGTCTTGATGTCATAAAGGTAGGCCAGACCTGTCTAGTTCAACTTATCTGAAAGGAGAGGTAAGCTAGAGCTGGTGCGGACGCTCTTGGCTGACTGTTATGACACAGTGTGGCCAAAACTGAACCCCTCAAGGAGTTGTGTGCTACTTCACCCATACACAAAGACAATTCCCACAGGGACCAGAAGACTGAAAGGAGTAGGAGTAGGAGGTTAATGTAATCATGCACGCACACACGCACACATGCACACATGCACGCACGCAATGGGAAGATATATCAGACATACACATACAAACATTCATCTATTTTGAGGGAAAAGCCATCAGCACGCATTCACACACAGACTCATACGCACAGACGCACGCACACACGTGCACAGCACACACACAAACACAGACAGACACACACACGCACACACACACACACACACACACACAAACACAGACAGACACACACACGCACACACACACACACACACACACTCACGCACGCACAGAGGGATGGGGGGGGGGCATAGTGCAGGAAAGTGTTGGTGAGACTAGATTAGTGGTATAGACACATACTCATACAGAGTATTGTATTGTATACTGACAAACACATTCTTCCTGTAGTTGTGCACAGCTATTTTTTATTAAATGATTGAATCTGCTTTCTTGGATCTGCTTTCCAACAGTTAATAATTCATGGTGACTACATTTCTACATTTTCAAATGTTGCCAAATTTGATGTCATCATACTGAACACTGCACGACACTCACTCTGTTCATTGATTGGTGCAGCAAGACTAATCTCACAACCATGTCGATGGTCACACAGCCAAACCACCTGTATGAAATGCAGTGCTGTACAGGCTTATGCAGGCACAAGCTGTCACTTCAGGCAACTATCAGAGAACAACAACAGTCAGAATTGACAGCATAAGACAATCGAAAGATATGCAGCATCACAGAGAGAGGGGGGGTTACAGGGATGTAGAAAGATAGAGGGAGTGAGGAAGGGAGAGAGGAAAGGACAGGGAGGGCGAGAGAGACAGCGAGAGAGGGAAGAAGAGAGACATAAAGCAGTGTTTCTCAACTTTTTCTTAGGCGAGGCACCCTTTCAATTCATGAAAAACCTCAAGGCACCCCAAAACAACAGGCCGTAACCTGGTATTGCATACGATACCACACAAGCTTAGATAAGTAACACATTTGGAGACGTTCAAAGTTGCAGCTTTATCTCCGACAGGCTATGTGTAGGCCATACTGGGGTGACCTAAATTTACTTTATTGTGTAAATAGTGGATGAAAAATGTAAACGTAAATGGTGGATGAAAGATTCCACTGACTAAACATTAATTTAGACAAATATGTATTATATTACATAACTTATTTATCTATTTAGGTCAATTTCACATACCGTCAGCCACGTTTCCGTGGCACCCCTGAGGGGGGCTTGCGGCACCCCAGGGTGCCACGGCACCCCTGTTGAGAAACACTGACATAAAGGGAGGGGAGAGAGACAGAGAGTAAAAGAGAGATAAAGAAAGAGGAGGAGAGAGAGGGAGGGAGGGAAGGGGACTGAGCTGGAACCCCCTTGAGAGGATGAGCCAGTTCCAGTGTAATTTAATTAGAGCTCTTCAAGAGTAACATGCTCAAACTCATTTCATAGCTCAAACAATGTGGATTTATTGAACAACCCAGTTAAATTGAAAAAAAAAAAGAATTCCTGACCGCACAGACCAATTTGACAATAATTGTCTTTCTTTCTTTTCACATGGACTTCTGAGATAAGGGGTCAAGATGGGGCCTGGATGCACTTTTCTCAACACGTTTAACTGGCAATCTAATCTACAGCTACATTTATTCCACATGAATGTAGTTTCCTATAGGTTTATACTTCCCATCATGTTGGTGTGTTAATGAAAATAATTCATAATGAACTGCAATGAAGGACAGTGCCAATTCAATTTCTGATCAGATTTTTCAACTTAAAATAATGCATGCCATTTTATTAAATCTATGATCTATGAAGACTTCTCAGACCTTGAAGAACAATAATCAAATTTCTGATCTTACCAGTCTTTGCTGCAGTGGCTTGTTGGGTGCTCTAAATTTACCTTTACATTTTAATATATACATAAAAAGAGGCAACTCTGAACCTGAAAACCCTACAAAACTGTTTTTGGGGGCTAAATGAATGTTCCTGAGTCTCAAGAAAGATTAACGGACCACCTGTTTGAGAGAGAACTAACAGAAAGCGTGTAACCGAATGCAGCAAACCCAGCTCTCTCTCTTTCTGTCATTGTGTGTGTGTTTGTGTGTGCGTGTGTGTTGTCAAAACGTAAGAAAAGACAAAGTGTTACACAGGATTTCACAAATGAACGCTGTACTGTTGCATCAGTTGTTTACCACCGAAATCTTGTCAGGCTCCGTCGGTGCGTTGCATCATTGCCAATCGGTGTGAATGATGAGGACCATGGCACTCCTGTCACTAAAAATCCAGCAGTCAAACAACAATATATCATATAAGTCCATTTTGTTTGTGGCAATTTCAACAGATAGGCCCTGCTAAAATATACCAATTTTGCATATTCCACAGAATACACAATTTGCATTGCCATTTGCATATTTCCTGAGGTTGTGTGGAGTCAGTCAGTGATGATGTCCATTGGAAAACTCCTTGGGTCCCCAACGTTCCAGGTGTCTTCTGATTGGATGAGAAGCTGGTCCCAGTGGCTTTGGGTCATGGGCACCCCTGATGCTTGGTTGGAGGTGCTTCAGCTTGGACCTGGCCTGAACGCCACAAGACTACGCCACCTACACACCTTCGACACACCAGGGCACTCACTCACTCACACTGCACGCTGCACACATCACACGCACACACCTCACACCTTCAGATAGAGACTTCAAAGCACATTCACACACGCACACACACCAGTAGACAACCACACATCTTCCAAACACCAAACAAACATTTTCGGAAAAAGGTGGACTCACACATCACACAACTTCAGAGAGAGAGAGAGAGAGAGAGAGAGAGAGAGAGAGAGAGAGAGAGAGAGAGAGAGAGAGAGAGAGAGAGAGAGAGAGAGAGAGAGAGAGAGAGACAGAGTCCCCCACACATCTTGGCTCGGCAAGGCCTGAGCAACAGAGACCAGGCTGTCTGAGGTGGGATTATATTGTGGTGGACTAACAAGGAACTGACCACGGGAGCCATCAACATCACCACATCAGGTGAGTGAGAGAGGAATTTGAAACAACCTATAAACACATACTGTAGGTAAAAAGCATTTCATAATGTATTCACTTTTTTTAATAAGTCAGTATTTTTATGGCCATTGTGCGCCTTTATTAATGACAGGATAGTCAAGATCTGACAGGAAATTAGTGGGGTGATAGAGATGGGTGTGGCTGGGAGATGACCATGGCCAGGGTCGTGGTGCCCATGTAGACGCACAGTATACGGTAAGGGTGCTTTACATGGTGCGCCACAGCACACAGCAGCACTTCACAATGTACTAAATCTGTTTTTATGCCACTTCCCACTGAAGGCACTGGAGGGATAGTACTGTTCTTAAATCTAGTAAATATGTGTGATGTGATTTGTAATAACAAGTCAAGTCATACCAAGCATCTCACAAAAATAGTTATTTTTTTAGTTTTGGGAGTTCAGTTTTTAAAAGATGTATTTTTGCTGTGCTCTTCAACACCATTTAACATTTTTAAGTTGATTTTAAACTATTTTTTAAACAATGACTACAAATCAGATATGTGTCTTTCCACATGCCCTGCTTGCCATACAGTGTCCTTACTTGAATATTGGAGTTACGCATTTAAGTTTGGATAGTTGGGCATCTAAGTAGTCTGCGATTTGAATCACATTTGAATCACACTGAATTTATTTCAAACCCAGTGTCACAGTTTCTGAGAGTGAAACTGAGAAAATCACCACTAAAGATATTTTTTTGTAATTTTCATTTTTTGCATTTTTCGTTTTTTTTTTTCAAAAGGCCATACATTCATCAGATATTACCAGATTCCCATATGCAAGGCATCGCTGAAAAGAATCTGCAGAATCTATGATTAGATAGGTCAGAATCTATGATTAACTCAATATGTTCCTGGGCAGGGCCGATTTGCGGCCTGTTTTTCTTGTGGCTAGTCACATTTAGTATAATAACCTAGATGGCTCAGACCATTTTATTAATCACATATGGGAAATAGATTTATAATTATTTATAAATAGTCTTAACATGAACGCTTGACTGTACACAAATAAGTAACGCTGGTTGACAAATTACTGCTATGTGAAAAATATTCTGGAAAGCTTCTGGGAAGATTTTTGATAAGAGGTTCTACACAGAAATAGTTTGCACATCATCCAAATGCCTACAATGATTTATTTTAAAGTTTTGCTAAATTTTAAAAAGCATGAATGGAAAAAACATGTAATTAAGTAGGGAAAAAAACGGTCAGACTGCCATTTCTTGGGAAAAGCCCTGCAGAAGGAAACATCTTCAGTTTAAATATTATCTCTAGTTGGTGAATTTTCCAATGAACAATGCCAGCATGTGAGCTCTGTTTGGACAGGTTCATTGCTTTCTTGTTGCTTGTCTTTAACTAACCTACTAAAAGTGGCACCTATATAGCCTGTATACAATAGACCTACCGTATACCTAGGCCACGAGACAAATTACAAAGATTAGAGTGTTTGGAGGGTCGTAAATACACATACAAACAAAACACCTTCAGCACAAATATTATCTCTAGTTTTGGATTGTCCTATGAACTATGCCAGCACGTGAGCTCTGTTTGGTCAGGTTCATTGCTTTCTTTTTTCTTGTCTCCACTTAGCCTACAAAGAGGCATCAATATAGCCTAGACCTATTAGCCCACAATGTAGACCAGTGAGGAAAGACAAGAGTTTGTTTGGGGGTTGTCATACATATCACACACACACACACACACACACACACACACACACACACACACACACACACACACACACACACACACACACACACACACACACACACACACACACCAATTCATATTGACCCATCTCCCAGGTAACAGAGGTAACACATGCTGTTCATTTACATTCATGTGGAATGGATCCATGTTTGCACTCATCTGACAGAGTTAATCATTTTGTGCTGCGACACATGCTATATGTAGGAGCACAGCACATATGAGGACTGAGATTGCCCTCGGGAATAGACCCACACATACATGCTGTTAAGATGAACTTCTCGCTAAATCACCGTCAGCAATGAAACTAGACGAGATGATTCAGACAAGACAGAAAGGTAAGTGAGGAAGAGGAATGATGATATGGTAGGCCTATTTTTTCCCTGATACAATACAAACAGTATGACATTTATGTTTTCTTTTTACATGGTGTTACTTTCATCCTTTTGAGGCAAGTCAGAGTAGTATCGTGCCAGTTACTCCAGTCTGGGTGCGTAGGTTCCCAATAATCCACAGTAGCAAGGAGTGGAACTTGCACACTGATAGTCGATGCAATAATTTCTTTATTGATTTACATATGTACAAGTGCTAAAAGTGCTACCCACATGTGCAAAAGAAATGTGGTCACCAGACCATCCTCAGTGCAAACAAACCAAATGAAAGAGGGCTTCCTAATACACCTAATGGGTGGTAGACATGTCAATTAAAAAGTTAGGAACTGTAGGTTGACGTTGACTACCACAGGTACCACTACATGTCATGAGAAAGAATACAGTACCATATTATAAGGAGTCCTGGCTGATAATAATAAAAAAGATATCATAGGAAAGTATAAGAAAATATATAAAGATCATGGAGATAATTGTGCACCGAATGCAGACATAAGAGTTAAACAAGCCTATTTGTTGTAACATTTCTTATATTTTCCTTTGTGACTTTCATGTGTTATATCTTTTTGTTATTATTATCAGTCAGGACTCCTTATGATATGGTATTTTCTCATGTGGTGGTACCTTCCAACTGTGTTAGTCAACAGCACGTCAACCTAACTAACCTTTAAACTGGCATATCTACCACCCATATCATGAAGTCCTCTTTTATTTGGTTTGTTTGCCCAGGAAGGTCTGGTGACCGAAAACGTTTTGCACATGTTGGTATCACTTTTAGCACTTGTAGTCCGGGAGCCGTGGGGTTGAACCCAGATTTCTTTGATAAAGTTTTTTTTTTTGCTTTATCTGATAGATTTTAGGCAAGTCTTCAAGATTTCAGACGATGCCCGGTGATATCCCTTGAGCATTTCCAGATTTTGAGCCTTTATTGTCCCATAAATGCAAATTATGACAAAAAACTAATATTACTGTGAATAATGTTACAAAATGTACCAAATTGCTTATATTACCTGAAAAACATTCACATTGGACTGCCTTAACACTGCCCTTATTGAAACAAACACAATATGGGGTAATAATTAACCCTTTCATAACAGCAATCCCACAAATAAGGCGAGACACTGTAGGTGAATAGGGTATTTTTTTAACTTGCAGATATCAATATGAAACTTTATCAGATGATTACTCGTATGAATTGGAGAAATAAATGTATTACAAGTTTTCTACATTTTATGTTTAAATATGCTAATTAGGCTATTATCTAATTAAATATGCACTAATTTGCATATATTTTGATGCAATGAATCTGACCACCTGAAAATGCCAGCTTCAAAATTCCTTTTTTATTTTGTTAATATCGTACATACAAGAATATTTACTGTGGTTAATTGTGGCTATCTCCTTTTGTTATCCAGGTACAGAGAAAATACTGCTAATAACCTTAAAAATAAATCAGGTCATGAATGACAAATCAACAAATGCCTCAGTAAAAACATTCACAACATTGCTTAGAATAAGACTGTAAAGTATGGAACGGATTGTGCATTATGAGATCCTGCATAACATCACATCATGACAACATCGCCGGTAGGTAGCCTACCACAAATAGCCAACATAAAAGAAGCCCCCCCCCCAAAAAAAAACAAACAAACAAAAAACAAAAAGAACAACAGAGTGTGGGGGTAACTGGTGAGCAGTCGTTGGCTGTTCCAAAAGATGAGTAAAGAAATGACATACAGTGCCATGAGAAAGTTTTGGCACCCTTTTCGAAAATCATTACATCGGTTTATTTCTCGTTGAACTTTTAAAGTAGCAACTTATGTTGTGGAAGAATTTTCATAGGTGCTATAGATAGAATTTTATGTGGATTTAAACAAAAATAGGCGTGTGCATAAATATGGGCACCCCAAAGAAGGTATACCATTGATATGAAATAGAGCTCACCTTTGCCGCACAAACTGGTTTTAATGACTTTGTAATCCCTTCAGTCACCAAGACAGACATGATTGGTCATTAAAATGTTATTTATCATACACAATTATAGATGAGGCTTGTCCTAAGTTTTGTCTTGGAGAGTGGAATATGGTGGGCTCTGAACAAACTGTAGTTTGTTGAAAAATAGTTAAAAGGGCATGGCTAAAAGATGGTAAGAATTGTAACAGGCACACTACAGAACAACTCTATAGAATTACAAGACCATAGCTGCTGATAGTGCAGACTTAGACATGGGTCCTTCTATGTATACTTTTCACAAGGCAAAAGCTCATTGGATGGGTGACGAATAAAAAGGCTTTCCTGTGTATCCATCAGAAATAAGTTGTTAAACTTATGCAGAAAGCTTATCTGGACAAGCTAAAAGCAGTTTGGGAAACCATAGTGTGGTCAGATGAGACTGAGCTAGAGTTATTTGACCTTAACAATGGGAGGTGAACATGGCAAAAAATGTACCCATAAATTCTATGACCTCTGGTCTAAAACACACCCTACTATTGGTCTGTGTGGATAGTATACACACTGTAAAACATATTACAGTTAAGGGCCTCACTAATTCTATTCAAATAGCATATTTTTCAAAAACATGTTCAAGTGTCAGTCACAAAATTAGAGCTGAGCAGAGTTTGGACTTTCCAGCAGGACAGTGTTGATCAAAATTCAGCAATGAGTTAATGCAAAACAACAAGTACAATGTCTTGAAATGGTCATACCAATCTTGAGATAACACCATCATTGAAAAAGAATTAATTTATTTGAACTAGGGTGTCTATAGAAGACAGATGAGTAATCTGACTGAATTAGAGGGGTTCTGGATAGAATAATTGGCAACTATTTAGTAGCACCAGGCAGTTGAAACTTGTCTTCTTGTATAGCCAGTATCCAAAGGCCATTAGATCAGCAAAGGTGAGCTCCACTTCATATTAATGGTATACCTTCTTTGGGGTGCCCATATTTATGCACACGCATATTTTTGTTTAAATCCACATAACATTCTTTCTATAACACCTATGAAAATTCTTCCACTGCTGAAATGTTTCTCTTTCCCTACAGTTTAACATATGTTAAAAGGAAGTTGCTACTTTAAAAGCTCAACGAGAAATAAACCGATGTAATGATCTTCCAAAAGGGTGCCCAAACTTTCTCATGGCACTGTACATCCAGTGTATCCAGACTGGTATTGAATGATCACTTAAATCCATAAAGCCATCAAATAAGATCTGTACATGCATTTAAATTTACACAGAAATACCTATATACACTGCAACATACAGTACCGCACGCTCAGAGACAGAGAGAGAGAGAGAGAGAAAGAGAGAGAGGGAGAGAGAGAGAGAGAGAGAGAGAGAGAGAGAGAGAGAGAGAGAGAGAGAGAGAGAGAGGTCTAAACATAGGAAAACAGCTATACATTATATATACTGTTGAGTCAAAAAATTAAGTCAATCCAGTGTATCCTGACTGGTATTAAATGATCACTTGATTCCCATTCTTTTTTCCCCATACCACCAACCTTGTATGTGACATGCTGATACTGTCTGGAATGCCATAACATGCCGATACAAAGTTAGTGGCCTCACTGGAAAGTTGTTGGAATGGTGCCAGCACATTACCAATTGATGTCAAGTGATATCCAGCTTTTAGGGTCTTGATAACAGAGCCTTTACCAATACCAAAATAGGATGCCACAGTGTCACACCCTGATATGGCATGGGCTGGTAAAAGGTCAATTACAATGTCATTTTGTGGATTTACATTTTAAATTTTATCTCTTTCCATGTTAATACGACCACCACTGAAATTATGTACTTTGTAGGCAAACAAATAATCAGCCAAAAATTATGTAATTATTACTTGCAATTTTTATTTTGTGTTACAACAGCACAGGAAGAGTAAATAGCAATGTATGAAATGGTGAAATTCTGTGTTGAATTAGTAATCCTTTCTGGGTATGTCTAAGCTGACACCACCAATATTAGCCTAAATGTTACATATCTCTGCTTGACAAACAGCTAGTTATGTAATAGTCTAAAATTTATTTGGTACGAGGACACTTTCTCCACTCTGATGTGGCAGGCCTACCACCCAGAATGCTCTATGGTTAATCATAGTGCAGTTATGAAGCTGTCAAAAGCTTGTGGGCTATGGCTGCAGCGAAATCAACATGAAAGGGTTAATATCTGAAATTGGCACATCACCCACTCTTATCCTGATGGGTAAGTGTTGGACAACTACAAACAGCAAAACCAAACAACCAACTATGAGATATAAAGCCACGTTTGGCGAAATGCTGGCCTTTGTGTATCCGACTTGGAAAATCAGGCTTTTTGGGTGAATGCCCCGCCCCCAAACATGCATGACCCCACCCCCACTGATGTCCATACCTCACCACCTGTTCTTATACACATCCCACCATGTAAACAAACACAAAATAAGTATGGTATAGGTTATTTGGTCAGCATAACATGAATTGGGAGCCAAAGACTGTTGTAATCTATGGCTGCAGCACATCAAGCATAAAAGGCTCAATATCTGAAAATGCTCAAGGGATATCACCGGGCATCGTCTGGAATCTTAATATGTACACCTTAGGCAACCACAAACTGCAAAGAAAAAAACTTTATCAGACGAAACTGGGTTCGGCTGATATTTGGCTTTTGGCTGCCGGACTATTGTCCATATGCAAAGCAATAAAGAAATTATTGCTTCGACTATTGGTGTGTGCATTCCACTCCTTGCTGCTGTGAACATTCATCCTTTACCTGAAGTCACTCGTGTAGAGATGTGCAGATGTGTGTAAAGGTGTAATATTTTTTTTAGCCTATATGATGTTGTAGGCTTTAATGCTGATAGACTATTTTCCTTCAAGATTAATGATAAACTTTTACTCTCAACTCTATTCTATTCTACTGTGTATTTCTCAGGTTGACCTCACAGGACAGGAGGCTAATAGTCAATTAAAGGGGATTTCACTTGGTGCCACAGTGGGAGGCCATGAGAGCCCTGTTTGTCAACAACACCCTCCTGGTCCTCCAACATCGACCGGCGCCCAACAACATCTCGCGCCTGGAGCCGCAGACGATCTTCGAGGGCTGCCGGGACATGCCCGAGGTGCTGATCTGGTACTTCTGCCTGCAGTTCATCAACCTGTTCCTGGGGCTGCCGGCCAACGTGATGGTCCTGTGGCTGATCCGACGGAGCAAAGGCGACTCGTCCACCTCCGACATCTTCATCCTGCACCTGGCCGTGCTGGACACCTTCTTCTGCCTGATCCCGCCGCTGGAGTACGCCAACCTCATGTACCTGACGGTCGACAGCACCTGGTACGTGCTGCGCTTCTTCTACGGCGTGAAGGACTCCTCGCCGCTCTTCCTCTCCTGCATCTGCATGGACCGCTACATGGCCGTGCGCCATCCGCTCACCTTCACCGAGCTGAAGGACCGCAAGCACCGCTCGGTGTGCGCCGCCGTGGTCTGGCTGGTCACGCTGGCCTACGCCGCCGCCAAGTGCGTGGGCGACATCCCCAACTTCGAGAAGGCCTTCACCGTCATGATCCTGGCGGCGTTTGCCTTCATGGTCTTCTGCAACGTGTCCATCCTGTGGGTGCTGAGCAAGTCGGGCCCCGGCCGCGACGACATGCACCCGGTGAAGAAGAGGGCCTTCAAGATGGTGCTCATCATCCTCGCCATCATCGTCGTCAACTACTTCCCGCCCGTGGCGCTCTTCCCGTTCCAGGAGTACTTCACGGCCGAGGTGTTCCGCTGCTACATCCACTACATCGCCTTCGGCTTCATGGACATCAGCAGCAGCATTCAGCCGGTGCTCTACCTCTCCCGGGAGAAGCTGGCGCTGCCAGCCTGCATGGACTGTAGTGGTAATGATGATAATGATAGTGATAATGATAATGACGCCGGCTGCAGCTGCGGCTGCTGCTGCTGTTGTGGGTGCAGGTGCTGTTGCGCGGTAACAGGTGAGATGGAGGTGACCACATAGGTACACGTAGATATGGTCATGTCTCTCTATAGGCCCGCAGAATCTATGAATAAAGGCATGGTCATTGTTTTCTAGTAGGCTACCCTACAGATGAAGCAATGTCTTTCAGGCACCTAGGAAAATTATTGTGGCTCTAAATGTAATGTATTGTAATGAAATGTACGGATAAAGCAAAGCACGTTTACCTGAACCTGGGTACTCCGAAAAGGTGATTCAGTAGCAAAAATAAAAAGGTTAAAGGTGCACTACATAATATTTTTATGTCCATAATTCATGCTGCCCATTCACAAATGTAGGCTACCCTTTTCATCAATACTTACCACCACCATCACCATCAAATTCTAAGTATACATTATGACTAGAAAAAATGCACTTTCCATACATGAAAAGGTTGATCTTCTCCATGTCCGCCATTTCGAATTTCCAGAAATTGACATTTTTAGTTGCAAAACTTGCTGTACTGCGGTCACTGTAACACAGCAACATGTGAGATGGAGATGAACACATAGGGTACATGCAATCGCTATAGTTTGCTTTTATAGCAGATGTGTAAAAGTGTGCTCTTTTACCTGACATGTTTGAACAAGTGCCCCACTGTGGAAGTTTCCCATCGAGACATGTCAGATAACAAGAACAAACTAAAACATCAATCATGCACCTTGAGAAATATTTTTTAATTGTGGCGCCTTTTCATGAATGCCATACTCTGATAACATCATGTTTTAGCGTGATTGGCTGAAGTTTGTCTTTGTTGGTTTTGTATTTGTGTGAATGATTTATATAGGTGATCTGTCATACAGGGCATTTGGTGGGCCAACAGTCCTCATGCAGTGCCCAGTGCTGTTTTTTTGTTTACGTGTTTGTTTGTTTGCTTGTTTGTTTGCTTTTACTAAGAGATCTGCCCTCAATTTAGATGGTAAAATGGTTTAGATTGGCCAATCTTTAAAATAGACAGTGGACTGAGCTAATCATAATAGAAGCAGGGGATTGTGTGAGGGGCTGCTGGTCTATGACAAAAAATGCCTGGGGAGTTCTTCAGTCCCAGTCCATGTATGTACGTATACTGTATGTTGATGTTTATATCCTTCACAATGATGAAAGAACAAGTAGTAGCCTCAGGGAAATGCACTCTACATGCCAGCTTTGTAAAGGACACAACATGTGTTCCATGCTCTTTAGAACTTTGGATGTTTTTCCTGTATCTGTATACTCTATACAGTATATAGAGTACTCTATATCTATAGGATACCTACTGGGTGATTTATGTTGCCTTTGTTGTGGTATCACATATGATCTTTTGATATGTTCGTATCAAATCGCTTGCACATATAAGCTATAATAATGTAGGAATTCTTAAAAGGGAAACAAATAGAACTTAAACTCACCACAACACTATATTGTATTCTGTTATAATAAAAATAATGATTTAAAGTCGATTGCCCAGTGTACATCTAAACTATACCTCTGTCTATCTGCTCTGCTACACTAAATAACTCAAAGGAAAACCTCTGTGTCTGTGTGACGGTGTGAACCCCACCACACTAGTTTCAGTCATTTTCTGTTGATTATTTGTTTGCTTTTCACATGTTAAACATTGAGAACTTCAGTCATTGTCCTAGGTGCACATAGGTGCTGTGCTGCTTTTTTGTTACTTTTGTTTTCTTCATTTATTTTATGTTTAAGTATACATGGGTTCTAAATTTTAGTTTTCTCCTGACTGCACGAAACTAGCTGTGCACAACTCAACCTCTGAATGTGGGATACCGCTGTCGGTCAAAAAAGTTAGCTCACGTGGTTGGCTGCCAGTGTCTTGTCCCTCCTCACAACACCGTGTTTATATAGGCCTAAACAAAAACAAAAAAACATCTATTAGCCTGATTTAGTTTCATTGGTGGAATGCACATGTGCCCTTCATGGGCTGAGTTAATAGGCTCGTTCGTGGCAAAGCAGTGCAGCTTTTGCTAGGCAGTGGGCATGCTCGCTGCTTAGCAAAAGCAGCACTGCTTCGTCACGAACGAGCCTAATGAGGTGCCCTCAATTGGCTGTGTCAGCTGTGCCTGATCATTTTCAATTGGCTGTGTTAGCCCAATGATTCGTAGTGCCATATGATTGGCTAATGGTTTGAGCATCTTGTCAATTTAAATCCCAGTGAAGGGATGGTTGTGGAGGCTCATTTCTTGTTTGAAGCACATGTGTGCTGTTGGCCCCACCTGATACAAGGTGTTGGGTACTTTTGGTGGCTCTTTGAAAGTCAAATGGTTTACTTTTTGTATGTTTGTTTTGTTCTTTTCTTACCTTTATTTTTGTATATAGTTCTCTGCACTTTTTGGGACCTTGGTAAATAAAAACCCATCCTTTTTTTCCACCCCTTATTTTTGTGTCACTGCATTGCTCAATTTCTCCTGGCCTCGAGGCTACGCAACAACAGTCTGTGTCCAGAATTCACCTGTGTGAGTACATTTTCCATTCATATTGCTTGTGTTTGCATGACATAAAAAGCATTTTCCCCAATAAAAGTCAGGTGACACAATGGCCGCTTTACACTACTGGCAATTGTATAGTATGTACTAGTATAGTATGTACTAGAAAGTGCTTCTATATTTACCATGAATGCTTCGTACAGAACCACTGTACTGTATTCCAATGACATTTTGCAATAGAGTAGCCTATTTTTGTTTTGCTGTAGTTTTATATTTCCCCCAATACTGTACATGTAGGCCTGCAAAACAGGCAAAAAGGGTTGTTAGAGGACACATCACACCTCAACGTGGCTATTTTTTTTCTATTTTGCAACATCAATGCCGTTCAATAAACTAGTCATACTGTAAACATGAACCTTGTCCAGTCTGCTGCGATAAGTCTCACACATATACTCAGGGCCGCCGCTAGGCATGAGCAGAGTAGGCCTATTGGGCATCAGCCACTCTTTTGGTTTTTGAGGGAGGGGCTCCTAACCAGATATGCATAGGGCCTCCAAAACCTTTGTAGCGGCCCAGCAGATACACTAAATCCAATTGACAGAATCCTGGCCTGACTAGACTGTCGAAATTTTGAGCTGCGTCACAGGCAGGGCCGGATTAAGATGGGCTGGGGCCCCTAGACTACAGGTTAATGGAAGTCCCCGCAAAAAGGAAAATTAGCCAACGCCATAATTCCAAAATAGGAATTAGAAATAACACATTTGCAGATGAATTTTTCCAATACTGCATATTTTCCCAGTTCTACTATTATTGCCCCACTCACCCCTCGGCTGCAGCCATATCCAGCTTGTGCATTAATCCGGCCCTGGTCACAGGAAGATGGGGCGGGCCCAAGCTCCGGGCTAGCAGTTGCCTGCACTGGGCGGAGTGGCAGTTGTGGTAACCTTAGCCTCCCCAAGGAGAGGCCAGCACCTTCCCCCATGCAGAAAATAAAGCCGCAGGCAGGCTGGGCAGGCAGGCAGCCTGCACCACTCACCACTATCAGTGCCTGAGAAGAGGCAGGACCACCTTAATGCGTAATTAACATGTAAGCTTTCTTGTGGGCCCAGTCAATTGAAAACCATTGAGGATTTTTTTTAGGCAGGGGGAGGGGGAAGGGCTCCAATGATTGGATACTTTCAGGGTTCTGTAATCTCTTTGTGGGCCTGGGTAGAGCCAGATACTGCTGTTCACCACCAATAGCTGAAGCAGTGCTATTGCTAAAGGCAAATGTAGACTGCTAGCTAGCATTGGTCATAGACACCATATTATCCTAATGCACACCCCAATCGTTTGGCGCAATAAATCCTTAATGCACGTCACAATAACATGCATGCAGTACAGTACTCCTATATTCCTAAAGCATCACTGTATCTCAAATACAATACCACAATCTGGAGCAGCCATAATGGTTAGAGTTGGTTGCAGTTGCAGTTTCAAATTCCATATCTATGCCTAAAACGCCTTTGAGCAAGCCACCTAACCTCAGATTGCTCCAGGGACTGTAACCAATACCCTGTACTTGAATAGCTGTTAGTCACTTTGGATAAAAGCCTCAGCTAAAGTGCAACGTAATGTAATTTAATGTCTCCCTTCATCCATGGCTGAAGTGCCCTTGAGCAAGGCACCCAACCCCACATTGCCCCAGGGACTGTAACCAATACCCTGTACCTAAAATAACTCTTTAAAGTCACTTTGGACAAAAGCATCGGTTGACTGTAATGTAATATAATACTCAAAGAGAATATCCGTAATGCATGCATTCAACAATGACACACAGTGTACTCCTCTAACACGTACCACAATCGCACACAAACGCACATCCCCAATGCATTCCATGATACTTTCCAAATACCTTCCACAGTGGCAAACACATCCTGTGTACCGTATGTTTCTAAAGCATTTTTGCTTTTGTTGGATCTGCTCCTGTGTACAGTAGTGCCACCTCAGCAGATGGTCTGACACGGGAACACATTGCACTCCAAACAGGAAATGAGTATCCCTGTGTTTTTTTGGTGCCCTTTTATAGAAAAACAACTATCCATTGGTTTAAACATAGACTAGCAATGTGAATTTCACCTGGATAAGGACAACATCTCGTTGCATGTGGAATTAAACACGAATTGTATTTGGTCACTGTGACGGCACTCATCTAAAAATCATGCTCCTTGAACAGCAATGAATGTATCTCTAAGAGTAAAAGGATATTATATGGTTACTAACTCTATCATGCTTTTTGTAATTAGATGGAAAACAAAAAACATTTAGATGACCGCATTTTATACTGCTGTATATTTCTGGTTCGGCCATGCCTGTCTTTGTGACAATTTTGCTCTATCAATTCTTTGTTATATTTAGTCATCAGTGAAACATTAGAGAAGTTTAACATCTCTGTTTTATTGGTCATTTTGGTTAAGTATAAAGAGCACAATGGCTCTTACTCTCTCATTACATACGATACAGAAGAAACACAGCCGGACACTCTTCTACAACTCTTGGTCATGAAATGTTGACGATTCTGATTATTTCCATTATCATTTAAATATAATAATTACAGACATTTTTAAATTACCAATACGCTGTGTAATGATTTTGTACCAGGCTTTACATTTTTGTCTTGAAGCATCTTCATAACTTAGCCTCTATTTAAATCTTTGAAGTCTGAGCTCAAAGTTATGATGCTACAGAGTTATAACTATACCACAAAAGATTCATTGCGGTATTGAAGGATGCAGGGGCTGACATCGCGGGTTCAGAAAGACTTGGGCTCATGCTGGTATTTACCATCAACGTGGGGTTGACTGTTGTGGGGGGGCCCCTACAATAAGCAAATTTGGTGGGGCCCGCCCTAGGCAACTGCCTCGTCTGCTAATTGGTAAAACCAGCTCTCAAACCAGCTGATCAAAACGAAATCCCTGCCACAGCTCATTCAGAGCTGCTTGGATCAAAGTTGTGGCAGTTTTCACTTTCTGAACCCGCGACTGACACCTCTGTGAAGGACGCTGCTACAGAACATGTAGTTTGATTTAGCTTATAGTGGCTGTACATCACCACACAGAGACACGTATAGTATCCGAAGGCCTGAGGCTAACCAGCTAACAGTAGGCTACCCACGTCACTGAAGCAACAACAAATGTAGGACATTTAAGTCAACCTGTAGTGCTAATGCTACGGTTACAGTATTGCACTAAATATATATTTTAAATACATCATCCTGTAAATGTGTGAAGCACTTTCTGAAGTCATCGCTGTGCTATGGTACCGTCATTTGTCGACAAAAACAAACAAGGAAAAAAAAAAACAAGTAACAAAACCAGCAGTGATTCTCTCTCTCATGAGAAGACAACATATCTTATGTGTAGATTTAGACTCAACAGTAGCTGCTTAACAATGTTTCACCCTCAACATATCTTCAAACAGTTATAATCACACAACATAAAAGAAAAGAACACATACAGATGGAGATGAGCAGTCCTGGATGTTCATGAAGTGAAAACCCAGTTTTTTTGGAAGCGAAAAATCAGTTAGCGTCACCAATTCACCTGCATTCGGTAAGCCTTATTACCAATGCAATTGAACATGTTAAAAAAACAGATCTGAGCAATCTCTGAAAAACAAACCAAACAGAAACTGATTCAAACAGTAACTTTTTAGACAGCATCATAATGGTCGTCATATTCACATTCAACCTTCAATTTTTGGGATCAGTGTCTGGCACGTCTGGTGTGCTAAGGCTCTGGTGAGTGGGACTCTGACTCTGGGGGCTGATACTCAGCTCCTCTGCGTCCGCCCGGCCTGCCTCTTCGCCGGTACCCGAGTGTAACGCCGGGGCCACCGCGGCGCTGGCTGCAGCGGCAGCGGCCGTGGTGTGGCTCTTCTGGTGCTTCTTGAGCGTGGACATGTCGCTGTAGTTCTTGCCGCACTGGTGGCACTTGTACCTGGCCTCCTTAGTGTGCACCTGCTCGTGCCGCTTCAGGTGCCCGGAGCGGCTGAAGCTCTTGCCGCAGAAGGAGCAGGCGTAGAGCTTCTCGCCCGTGTGCACGCGCTCGTGCAGCTTCAGGCTGCTGGCCACCGTGAAGCGCTTGCCGCAGTCGGGCACCGGGCACTCATAGGGCTTCTCGCCCGTGTGCATGCGCGTGTGGATGGTCAGGTGGCCCGCCTGGGCGAAGGTCTTCTTGCACAGCTCGCAGCTGTACGGCCGCTCGCCGGTGTGGATGCGGTAGTGCGTCTTGAGGTCGCCCATGCCGTTGAAGCGCTTGCCGCACTGGCCGCAGGTGTAGGGCTTCTCGCCGGTGTGGATGCGCTCGTGGATGCGCAGGTTGCCGGCGTTGGTGAAGGTCTTGGGGCAGTGGCCGCAGCTGTACGGCCGCTCGCCGGTGTGCGTGCGCACGTGCACCTAGTAGGGTAGAGTAGTACAGTAGGGTATCATTCATTAATCCAGAGGGGATATTAAGGTGCCCAGTAGCATACATACATACTGTAAATACAGAAAAGGACATTACACACGTCATTACACATATACTACGCATACAGTATATAGCTCACTCTTACTTACATTCAGACCAAGGCAGATCTCACTCACTCACTCACCTTCAGCTGGTTGTGCTCGCTGAAGCGCTTGCCGCAGTGCACGCAGCCGTAAGGGCGCTCGCCGGTGTGCACGCGCTTGTGGATGCGCAGCTGGCCCTGGTGGCTGTAGCTCTTGCCACACAGGTTGCAGGAGTAAGGGCGTTCGCCAGTGTGCGTGCGCTTGTGCGACTTGAGCAGGTCGGCGCGGCCGAAGCGCTTGCCGCAGTAGCCGCAGGTGTGCGACTTGTCCTCGCTGTGCGTGCGCAGGTGAATGCTGAGCGAGCTGGCGTGGTTGAAGATCTTGTCGCACTCGGGGCAGGGGTACGCGCCCAGGTCGGCTTTGGGCTCCTCGTCCTCCTGCGGTTGGCCGGCCAGCATCCAGTCCCCCTCGTCGTCGTCATCGTCCTCGCCCGGCAACCGGCTGCTCATTGGATCTCCGTCTCCGTCGGAATCCGCGACTCTCCCGGTGTCTTGCTCGTCGAAGGAGAAAAACTCCCCGTTGGCAGAGAGGTCATCTAGCCCCTCCGCACCCTCGTCCTCTTCTGCCTTCATTCCTCTTCCAGTCATCCTCTCCTCCTCCTCCGCATCCTGGAAGTAGCTGCCTTCGTTATCACTGTCGCCCCTCAGGTGGTGGTCCGACACAATGGTGACCCGCACGTCATCACCTCTGTCCCTGTTCCCGTCGCCCCTGAGCTGTGTGTAAAGCTCACTGTGAGCGAACTCCAGTTCGGAGTCCTCCTCCTCCACTTTGATCTTCCTCACCATCGTCGCCGCCTCCGTAAACGACTTCTGGGTGACCTTGGAGAGGTCAACGGCAGAGCCACCTTCCAGTTCGGGGTTGGAGTTGACGGCGAAGGTGAAAGGGGCGCTGGAAAATCTGTTGGAGCGCCCGTCAGGTGATTCCTGCTGCTGTGGCTCTGTGGTCACTGTTGCCGTCTGGCAGGGTTGCTCTCGTCGTGGCCGCATGGAGTTGAGCTTTCTCCTGTTCTGGGAGGGAGGCCTGAGCTGCTTTGTGGAGGTGGCAGCTGGCATGTCAACAAAGGCCTTCTGCGTTGGATACTGCTGCCCTGCAGAAGTGTTAGCGATGGGAGTCTTGAGATGATTGCCCTCCTTACCTGAAAGATAGATCATACACCCGTCACTATACTGTACAGAGATTCGTCCGAAGTAAATACACATATAGTTTGTCTGCAAACCTCAAGCACTGTTTATTTCCTATACAATTATAGGAAGAAAACAGCTATTTCACGAATGTATTAGTCGAGCTAGCAACACGCGTCAATAACATAATTCTCCAGTGTTGAGCAACTACTTGAATAGCATTTCTTGTGTGTGTTTGGAAAATGTTTGTCTTGCTGGTTCAGCATGTTATGAACAGCAAACTACTATGAGGGCTAGCTGTACACACTCACCCCCATCTGGTACAGTACATTACTTGACCTTAACACGTATGGTCCTGTAAAATCGTCATAATGTAGCCTAATAAGATATTTTGCTATTGCCATTCAGAGTTTATCCCACCCTTCCCACAAGGCACTGGTGCTACTACGACTTAACTAACTAAAGGTGCTGCTAGCCTTAATACAATCACGCAACAATAACACTCAAATGACATTAAACCTAGAGAGAGGGTTGACTTACCTGTCGAAACCCCCATTCTTTCCGACCCAATTCTGCTGTCGTTCCCGTAAAGTTTGCGTCTAAGGTCCTCATTTTCTGTTTCAATCCTTTGAATTTTGCCTTGATACTCGGACAAGGTCTGGTCTACTGACTCCAGAATGTCACTCACGGTTGATTTGAAAATTTCATTCAGAGACGACTCCAAAACCGACTTTAAATTACTCGATCTATCCATGTTTGCAGTATTTGTTTTAAAAGCTATGACAAGCGTGAAACTTGGACATAAAACACTGATCCTTGAGAAGATGTGGTCGACCCTGAGATGCCGCCGTATGCGGAACAAAGCGGTCGGACGGAGTACTTGTGAAGCTAACGACGCTAGCAAAAATTTCAGTATGGCTGCCCCCTCTCGGATTTTGTTGTTCAAAATAAAAGTTTTGTAATGTCATAATAAAAGCATCAGATAAATCGTATCAGCCTATTATAGAAATTCCAGATTTTCCCCATCAATTTGGAATGAATGCAGTAACCACACATGTTTAAGGATATGTTTTAGTTTAGTGAACTACTAACAATTATGTGTTGTGTTTGCATTGCTGATCATGATAAAATACAATAGGCCTTATGAGGTAGGCCTACATAATCCTATTCAAACCTGAATCTTTGATGCATACAAATTTAACCATTTGTACAACACGATACAAATATATGAAGATGTAATAACATAGGAAAAGCATTGAAGCACCAGTAGGCCTAGTGTAAATCAAGTGGAAAGTGGAAGTAAGTGGGAGAAGTAGTAGAGGACACAGCATTTCTCAATTTCTTCCTACACTGTTCATTGAGTGCCCCATCATTTTGAGGTCCACTGCATCATTTCATTCCCATTCTGCTCCAAGTGCCACCACTTTGCAGTCCTGGTTGTAGTCAGCAGCCTGCCCTAGGTATAGAGTCAAATGTTGTACCTGTAGGCCTATGTGTAGAGTTTGCTGTGAGACTGATCAAAGACAGTAGCCTAGACTCTAGAGAGAAGACAGCTCACTGACCTGTTCCACACTCCACACTGTTACAGCCCTGAAGAAGGCCATTGTCGGCCAAAACATGTAGGGGTGGGAGACGTGACGCCTTGTTTTTTTTTTCGTAACATTGGTTAAAAACCTACAAAACTGTTATTTTTCCTTTAAAAAACAAATGTCAATGAAAGAAGATGTAATACATTATGTTTCATATTAGTCTTAGAGAAGAAACATTTTTGTTAAGCTTTATGCAAAGGTTTATATGTCAAATATCCTGCGGTGTGACTGTAACATTAATGAAACCTGGAATATAATATGTATATAAATTAACCAACAACATTTTGAATTATGTATGAAACATTTGGCATGATTGCATAAATATTAACTTTATACTAAGATATGTGAATGTGAAAAAAAACTCAAGACAGTAATATTAACTACAAGTTCAATTTCGTAACACAAATTGCGTCCTGTGGGGTGACATGCATGTCAATGTTTATGAACGGGCAGCTGCAGGGCCAACAACAAGGGTCTTAAACTCTTAATGGCTCCAGTCAGTACTTCAGTTATTGGAGAGTGCTGTGGAAGCTTAAGGTGACTATCAACCTCTTAATACAGTGAGTCAAATAAGTATTTGATCCCTTACTGATTTTGTTGGTTTGCCTACTAACAAAGACATGATCAGTCAATAAATGTTATGATAATATGTATTCTAATATGGAGAGACAGAATATCAAAAAGAAAATCCAGAAATTAACTTAAGAGAATATATATTAATTTATTTCCATTTCATCGAGCAAAATAAGTACTTGATCCCCTGCCAACTGATTACAGTTCCGGGCCCACAGACCAGATGGGCACTTCCGATCAACTTGTCATCTGAATTGAAGACACCTGTACATACTAACATACATAAAAGATACATTGAATCAGCAGAATCAGTCCATAGTATGAGTGAATCAGTAACACTCCAACCTCACCAGCATGGGAAAGACCAAAAAGTGGTCAAATGATATCAGGGACAAGATTTTAGACCTGAACAAAGATTAAATGGGCTGCAAAGCCACAAGAAAGATACTGGGTATTAATGACCCAGCTGTTGATGCATTTATACAAAATGACTATCCATCAGCCTGTCTGGGGTTCTATACAAGATTTGACCTTTTGTAGGGATTTGATAATCATGAGAACAGAAAGAAAGCACCCTAGACCTGTACGGGATGAACTAGGCAATGATATCAATACTGGGACTAAAATCACTGAGAAAACTACTGGTAGCACTTAATGCCACAGAGGTTTAAAATCCTGTGTGCACACATGGTACCTCTACTTCAGAAGGAACCTGTGCAGTCCCACCTGAGGTTTGCCAACGGACATCAGACTGGTTTAGGGAGGTGCTGTAGTCAGATGAAACCAAAATCAAGCTGTTTGGCATTAACACAATTCAGTGTGTTTTGAGAAAGAGAACTACTGCCTATGATCCCAAGAACACCCTCCTCACCATCATGCATGAAAGTGGTATCATTATGGCTTGAGGGTGCTTGTCTGGACAAGGCACAGGACAACTTCACATCATCAACGAATGGATGGAGGATGGACATGTAATGTGCAATCCTGAGTGAAAACGTCCTTCCCTCCACCACTACACTGAAGGGTGGGCCATTTTTGGATCTCCCAACATGACAATAATACACAACATACAGTCAAAGCAATGAAGGAGTGACTCAATAAGAAGCATATTAAAGTCGTGAAGTGGCCTAGACAGTCTCCAAATATTAACCCTATAGTAATTCTATGGAGAGAACTGAACCTCCCATTTGCCAAGCTACAGCCACAAACTATTAATGTTTTAGAGATAATCTGCAAAGAAAAATGGGCAAAAATATTTTCTACTATATGCACAAACATTGTCATCAACTAAAAGAAGCATCTGACCTCAGTGCTAGACAACTAGGGCTTTGCCACAAAGCACTTTATCTTCTTTAGCTAGAGGGGTCAAATACTTATTTGCCTAAATTAAATACAAATAAATTAAAATATATTATTTTAAGTTATTTTCAGGAATTTATTTTTGATATTCTGTCTCTCCATGTTTGAATACATATTATCATAAATTTATAGACTGATCATGTCTTTATTAGTGGGCAAACCGGCAAAATCAGCAAGGGATCAAATACATATTGGACTCACTGTATGTCTTCATATTCCAATGTTCCTGTCACGCAATGCTTAGGTTCATTTTATGGTGTCCTGTGGTGTGACTGCTCTTATAGAGGGGAAAAAAAAGTTTTTTATAAATGAAAACACATATTAAGATTAAACAAAATATCATTATCAAGTTAGCTTGAGCTCAGATGTCAGTCATGTATACAAAAGGATTTAAATGGCCATAATGCAGTGAATTTCCTGTGGTGCAACTTCATTTTCCTGCGGTGTGACATTCCTATACAATGTGTTGATGCAAGGCAAGGCAAGGCAAGTTTATTTATATAGTGCATTTCATACACAGGTGCAACTCAATGTGCTTCACAAAGTTAACAAATGTAAACGAAAGGAAACAGGGAAGAAAGAAGGAAATAAATTAGAGTCAAAAACATTTAAAACATTAAGATAAAACATGAGGTAAAAATAATAATAAAATAAAATACAACAAATTAAATAAACATTAAAATAAAAATAATAATGATAAATAAAGGACACATTTTCTCAAAAATGGCAAAAATTAGGCGAAATTCCACGGACCACTAGGTGCTTTATTTTTTTCTCTTTTTTTTCCAATTTTTTCAATCAATTTTTTCAGGAATTGGAAAAACTTTTTTTTTTTTGGCGTTACGCCCTTAAACGTCAACCACCCGTAGGCAATTTTTAACAGTTCCACCATGAACTAGCTAAGTTTATTAAAAGCTTTTTAACCAAGAAGAAGAGTGCCTTGGATATGTTTCATTGACCTGTTCCAACCAACTCCACCCATAGCGGTAGGGGCATTGCACTTTACCATGTTGCCAGTACTGACAGTAGGAGAAGAAAGTGATTCCACTTGCGGCCATGTCATACTACGCTCTTATGATGTCAGTGAGCTGTCTTCTCTCTACCATCTTTGCAGGCAACCAAGTGACACAATGGGCTTGTTTTTGATGGAGTGGGTCTGCAAAGCCCTGTGCAGCACTGCTCCATAAAAATCGAGCCCATTGTCTGACCTCCACAGCTAAAGACTCCAGCCCCTGGGCCAGATACCAAGAAAGGGCCCCCTCCGGACCATGGGTGATGCTGATTTCCAAAAAGATTCAGTTTTTTCAGACAATTTGTTGTTGCTGTTTCAAGGGTTTCTCCCCAGAGAAAATTAAAAACGGAAAATTAAGTTGTTAAACATGCAATTCTAATGCAATAGGAGAATCGAAATATAGAGGCTTGCCCTTCAGGGGCCCCTTGGCTCTTGGCCCCCTGGGCATGCGCCTGGTAGGCCTGTCCTCCTTGGCAACAGACCTCACTGATGACCTCAAGTTCTCCACTATAGAAACCACTAGAAAAAATCAGGGGCGCTGCGAAACTTACATAAAAGATAGAAAGGGAAACATATATTGTTATTTACAAAACACCTGATGGATGCACTTATTTTAATTTCTTATCCATATCTTCAATGTCAAGTCCTCAAATATGTGTGTTGATTCTTAATTGAATGCTACGTTTGTTCAGTCAACATAATTACCCATATGCCTTAGCCTGTATATGTCAATATGAACTGAGATGCAAATCATTGGTAAGCGGTTAGAGCATCACACTTGTGGCCCAAATGTTGCCGGTTGGACTCCCGACCTGCCAGGTTGGTTTGGGAAGTAATTAATCCCCATCTTCCTCCATGTCTGAGTTACCCTGCTCATGGTACCGTACCGCCAAAGTTTCGTTGTGCACAGTGTGTGCACTCGTGTGCTGTGGAGTAGGCTACTAGGTCACTGACAATGGGAGTTGAAGGTTCCCAGGTTGGCTTTTACTTCACTTTCCATTTCAGATTTTTTTACATTTATTTTTCATTTACATAATTCAGGCACATATTGGCTGCCGACATTCACATAGGCCTATACATGGTTTTATTATAGTGCAAACAGATGAAACTGGTCCTCCTTTTGCTTGTGAGATTATTTGTAGGCCAATATTTACAAACAAAAAAAAGGAAAGGTATTTTACTTCATAAATGTTAGTTAGATACACATGGCAAGTACAGGGGTCAGACAAAATATCTGAGACACCTGTCATTTTAGTGTGGGAAGTTTTAATGGCTCAAGTGGACCAGCCTGATGGCCAATCTTCATTAATTGCACATTGCACCAGTACAAGTGAAGTGTGAAGGTTCAATTAGCAGGGTAAGAGCACAGTTTTGCTCAAAATTTTGCAATGCGCACAACTATGGGTGACGTATCAGAGCTCAAAACTGAGAGTCTTGGTGTGTGTGTAACTGTTGTAACTGTTTAATGTCAAGCCCTGGTTATCTCACACACAATGAAATTGCATTTATGCCTCACCCGTGTAAGGGGGCAGCCCTCAATGACACCCTAACAGGGCAGTACAGTACCATTCTCAGGGTAAGTCGTGGAGGAGGATGGGGGAGAGCACTGGTTAATTACTACCCCCACCAACCTGGCGGATCGGGAGTCAAACCGGCATCCTTTCGGGCTACAAGTCTGACGCCCTACCGCTTACCCATGATTGCCCTTCATGGTATGAAATGCTGGGTCAATGCAGAATTAGGTTATCTCACACACAATGAAATTGCATTTATGCCTCACCTGTGCAAGGGGGCAGCCCTAAATGGCACCAAGGGAGCAGTGCGGAGGGATGGTACCATTCTCAGGATATCTCAGTCATGGAGGAGGATGGGGGAGAGCACTGGTTAATTACTTCCCCCACCAACGTGGTGGGTTGGGAGTCAGGCCGGCAACCGGCAACCTTTGGGCTACATAACAAGTCTGATGCCTCACCGCTTGCCCATGAGTGCCCTTCATGCTATGATATGCTGAGTTAATGCAGACATCATTAGGTTACATATAAACCTGGTGATTTTTTTTATTATTGAGTGAACGCAAAGAAATGTAGAACTTGTATGATGCATGCAAACAACAGCAAGCTATCAATAAAAAGTGGGCCAGATGAACTTGTATGATGCATGCAAACAACAGCAAGCTATCAATAAAAAGTGGGCCAGATGAACCCCCCCCCCCCCCCCAAAAAAAAAAAACCATCGGTCCCCACCATCCAACAAAACTAACTTTTTTATATATGCTGAATGGAAATTATGCTGAATGGAAATGTAATGTTGATTTTGAAAATGTTGGGATCCACTGGTATTCATGAATAAGTAGCTGACATGACCTGACCTGACCTGACCTGGACCATATGCCTCTATGGTACAAGTCTGCGGTTCTGAAACTGTCAAGATTTTCTGTGATTTTCTTCTCATGTGCCAGAATGACTACATTTTTCTGTTTTCCTGTATTTTTGTATTTATGCAAAATGTAAACAAAAAATTATTAAAACTAATTATTATTTATACTAATTATGGCTACACATCTCAGTACCAGCCAACAACGAGAACAAGCTTCTACGTAAGAGAAGTTCTGTGTAATGTTTTTTTTGTTTTTGTTTTTTTTTTAATGAAAAATGAGAGTGAATGCGGAAAATCCCAAAGGCATGGATGTGGATGAGCAGGCTTGTGCTGATAAACAACGGTCCAAGACTCATAACAACCTGCCCCGTTATGGGGTTGGTTGTCACATCTGCGCAAGGTGCCTTTGACACGCCATATCTTTTTAAGAGAAAGGGTTCTAGAAGAAGAGTATCCAAATGGACCTGACACATAAACCAATGACTATGGCGAGAAAGGGTGTCCTTACCAATTTCGCAGAAATTAAATATAAGTAGCCTACCTAAAAGGTGTGACAACCAATCCCGCTCTCCCTAATGTTGTAGTTTGAGACGGTTTTTTTTTTTCTTCCATATAGTTGCGAGGAAGGTGTCCCTAAAATAGGCTATCACTTGGAATAGCTGAACACATTGTAATTTGCCTAGCTAAAGAGGTTGTATGAGTTTCAGTCGGGTGTTGAGATGATTCAATTTAGATGAGGCGGAACCGACATGCGTCATGCACAAAAGCAGTAGGTCCTACCTGTAGCCTACACATCAGGTTGAGGACGCCACCAACGGAGGGCAGCATTGCTCTTCTCTCTGGCTGGAGGGCGAGAACGAACTAGGGAAGAGATGAGAGCGCGTTCCAGGCAGGCACAGCCTTCAATTGACTTCCAGAAGAAGTGATGTGTGTTCACTGTGTGTCAGTGTGTACACGGGGCAGGAGTTCTAGGCGCATGCTGCAAGACGCACATTCTTCGTAAAAACCTGGTCCAGTAATAGTCCTCTGGAGATGGAGCCGTAGACTGCGTCTCGTCTTGAAGTGCATTTTGTGACACAAACTTGGGGAGATTAATTTTCAAAAGTGTTTGTGTCAAGAGGACATAGGCTAAAGGGTTGCTTGACAGCTGATAAGAACTTCTGGCAGAATGCGGGACCTGGCGAGCATCGTTGTGTTTGTGCTGTTGATGTTTCAGCATGTGAAGGCGGAGAGCAAGGTCAGTTATAAGTTATAATGTCATATTGCTTAAACAATTTGAGTTTTTCTATATATAAAAATAATATATAAAAATATATAGGCTATATAAAAACAACTTTTGGTCACTATGTTCACTGTTCTCATTATTCATTGTGAAGTTGGAAGCATGATGCGCCGCTCCATTTAGCTGCGAGGCGCATGGACAAATGCACTGATTACGGTTTTTTGGGTTAAGGCTTCTTGTTTGTAATGTAAACAATATTGACCATGTATGTCCATAGGCCTACTATTTTTGTATTTTGTATCCTGGTGTTATTTATAGCTCTCTTTAGAAAGTCACAAACGCATACGCATCATAAAGCAAATATTTCCAACACCTCTAACTTGCCATGGGTCCTTTGGGAGTCCATGAAAGACCTATTATTGAAAGATTATTTCATGCAATATTTGGGAATATTATTATACCTAATGAACAGATTAGATTATGGTTGAAGACATATGGAAGGCTTTACATAGTTTTCACATGGATAATTGAGAGCAGACCCTCGCAGCCTTCCTGGATTGTGCGCAAGCAGGTGGCCAATCCGCTAAGCAAACAGGGGTGTCCGTCGGCGTGCTGCATGCACACACTTGGCACAGGCCCAAACATCCTTGCGCAGTGAGACGAGAAATGGTATACTTGCCCAATTAGGCCTATACCCTGAAACGTTATCTCACCAAGCCAACACAGGGTGGAATTTCGATGCGCGACGGGCATTGATTGTGTTTGCATAGTCCCCGTTGGCGAGTCGACATTATTCGAAGTCAAGTCATAGCCTATCACTTGTTTGCAACTGACAGCTGCCAGCCCAGAGAATATGAACATTGAGGAGTAGGCCATATGAACAGCAAGTACGCCCCCTCTTACAAGCTATTACATAGGTCTCAGCTGTAATAAGGCAGATTGAAACAAAACTTGTAAAAATATAATTAGGCTACACCTAGGCCTATGAAAACAAACCACTGTCGAAAGCCGTTGCGCACACGTTGTTTTGTTAACGATTAAAACAACAGACAGCTTCTCTGGCCTCGTCACACAAGTTCCCCCTTTTGAAAACAGGCTTGCCCTTATGGAGGCCTCTTATTAGGTGGCAGCTTATGCAGACAGATGAAAGCGTCCTTTCGAGTGAGTGGAGGCCGGGGAGAGCTGGGTGGTTGGAAGTCACTTCTGGTAAAACGGTTGGGTAAACCCAAATAAAACGCCAGTTGAATAAAGTGACACAGCAACGTCATGGTGCATCAGCGAGCAACACTTTAGAGAAGGGAATGGATCCTAGGAATGCACAGCCCCCTAATCAGACAGCTTGTGCAAGGATAGCTTAGAGAGAAAGGACAGGCCCATGATGCAGATACACAGTGGAGTGCGCTATAACGGACACAACTTGGAGAAGAAGTTTCGTAATTTATGAGTTAATAATGAATTAATATGATCCAGGAGTTCCAGCACAATGCCTGGAATGGCTATAATGCAACCACATTTCTCTCTCTTTTGTGTGTGTGTGTGTGTGTGTGTGTGTGTGTGTGTGTGTGTGTGTGTGTGTGTGTGTGTGTGTGTGTGTGTGTGTGTGTGTGCATGCACACATTCGCACAAAGTCCCTTTATCTGTCCATCTGCCCTTCTCTCTCCCTCCTCTGCGATTGCACATGTGAATACCTCCGATGAGACGCCTCATTTTCCTTCTCTCTGCCCCTGACCCTCTTTCAAAGAGAACTGTTTACAGTACATCTTGAAGAGGAGAAGTACACCAATACCAGATTGACACAAGGAAAAGGAAAGCGGAGGTGTTTTGGGTGGTGGTTTGGCTCGTGGGCTTTCTCTCTCTCTCTCTCTCTCTCTCTCTCTATCTCTATCTCTCTCTCTCTCTTCCTTAAGAGAGAGAATGCCCGGACTGTTTCCAGTGCTAGAGGGCTCCACAAAAGCGAAGGGGACACGTGGAGTGTATTAGACAAGCTCTCTCGGCATGGACACTTTCTTCCCACACACTCTCACGCGCTCACACTTTTTGACACAGGGTTAGAGATGGCCGGGAGAGACTGTGTGTGTGTGTGTGTGTGTGTGTGTGTGTGTGTGTGTGTGTGTGTGTGTGTGTGTGTGTGTGTGTGTGTGTGTGTGTGTGTGTG